>NC_142068.1:93506666-93848333 GCF_059756535.1 Pantherophis guttatus | reverse complement strand
TGGTTTGTTAAACCACAAACCTATTAATCAGGGTGGATTTGATTTAAATCGAGTTGATTTAAATCACAATTTAAATCATGATTTAAATCACAATTTAAATCATGATTTAAATCACTAGTAAAAAGGCTTGATTTAAATCATAATTTTTAAAGAGCAACTGTCATCTCTGCTATTCCTTTGACCCACTGTTGACTCCCCGATAGTCCCAGTGTTGCAGAATATACAGCCTCATGCTACATAACTAAGCTCCATTTCATGCTGAATAAACTAAATTATTTATGTATCTTAAATAGAAAACTAACTTACGATAGATTTTTACCCCAAAAGTTTTTTATTAAATTTGATAAAAATAAAAAAAATCCGATTTAAATAAAAAAAATCTGATTTAAATAAAAAAAATCTGTTTTTTTTTATTTTTTAAAAAAATCATTGATTTTTATCCACCCTGCTATTAATCATATTTCAATTACTGTGTAATATGAACTCAGCTAGTGTAACAAGTTGTCCACTCTGTAAATCAGGGGTGTCAAAATCGATTTCACTGAGGGCCGCATCAGAGTTGTGTTTGACAACCTCAGAAGGCCGGGGTGGGCGTGGCCAACTCGATGTCATTCGTGTCAGGGGCGCCTGTGGTGGCCCAAGCACTCTGCCAACTGCAACGGCCTCCTGCAACCCTCTGCCAGTGCGGCCCTCCCGAGCTCCATTTTCACTGGCAGAGGCACCCTGGGCCAGTCCTTCGCTGTTTTCAGGGCGGCCCCACAGGTCAGATCTAAGCATCCTGTGGGCTGGATCTTGCCTGCTTGCCTTGAATTTGACACCCCTTAGTTCAGTGGTGAAATCCAATTTTTTTTACTACCGGTTCTGTGGGTGTGGCTTGGTGGGTGTGGCTTGGTGGGCATGGCAGGGGAAGGATACTGCAAAATCTCCATTCCCTCTCCACTCCTGGGGGAAGGATATTGCAAAATATCCATTTCCACCCTACTCTGGGGCCAGTCAGAGGTGGTATTTGCCGGTCTTCTGGACTACTCAAAATTTCCGCTACCGGTTCTCCAGAACCTGTCAGAGCCTGCTGGATTTTACCCCTGCCTTAGTTCCATGCTTGTCATTTAAGGATGCTAGTGCTTGGCAACCACATGTTATATATTCTGAGCAATCCTAGTTTTGGACATACTAGGATGGCTGTCTGTTTTTTCTTCTTCTGTGATGCTACTGGCCATATATGTAGTCCTCAATTTACAACAGTTCATTTAGTGACCATTCAAAGTTACAACAGCACTGGAAAAAAATGGGATTTATGACCCATTTTTCACGCTCGCAACCATTGCCGTATCGTGATCACATGATCAAAATTCATAGGATTAGCCATTGGTTCACATTTATGACACTTGCAACGTCCTGGGGTTGTGTGATCTCCTTTTGCGACCTTCTGACAAGCATAGTCAGAGGGGAAGCCAGATTCTCTTAACAACTGTGTTGCTAATTTAAGAACTGCAGTGAATTCACTAACAACAGTAGTAAGAAAGGTGGAAAAGTGGGGCAAAATTCTGCTTCACTAATGTCTCACTTAGCGAGAGAGCTTTTGGGCTCAATTGTGGTCGTAAATCGAGGACTACCTGTACATGGAGGCAGATGACCGAGAGAAAAAAACCATATCTCGCCCTCTGGTGGCGCTTAGGACATGTCTCCCACAAAGAGTGGATTTAAGTAGTCTAAACTAAGAGGAAGGAAGCTTCATTTGTTTCCTTTAATTGTTTAGCTGCAGCAAGGGGGAAATACAGTCTATGGAAGAAGTGGAAGAAGACTTCCTTGAAGATTGGCCAACAGGAAATCACCTTAGAGCAGGGGTGTCAAACTCACGGCCCGTGTCAGGGTTCTGACGGATGCCGTAATTAAATCATGAGCCTCGAGCCAAGCTTCAAAAGAAATCCAGTTATTTATTAGGAGCTTCATGTTGGCACGTTCCCAAGTGAAGCCAGCTCTAACCCTACATAATATACACCCCAATTATGACCCTGTTTCCACCCCTTCCCCCAGGGTGTCTCATCAATCACATTCTCCAATGGGTTCAGGTTGTAGAGATCACTCCCCTCGGCTGCTGTAGGTAACCCTGGTATACAGCCTTGAGAGAGATAAGTATGGAATGTGCATCTGTCTTTGGCTGCCATGCGGTTTCACCAGTTTCCCATCCCCCCTGGCCTATGGCAACTTGACAGCAGGCCAGGGACGCTTTGCAAGTTGACATTCCAGGGGCCAGATCTGGGCTGCGGGATGCTTAGATCTGGCCCGTGGGGCCACCCTGGAAACTGCAAATGACCAGCCCATGGTGCATCTGCCAGCGAAAACGGAGCTCGGGAGGGCCATGTGCAGCCCTCCCAAGCTCCATTTTCACTGGCAGAGGGTTGCAGGAGGCTGTCACAGCTGAAAATGGAGCTTGGGAGCCCGTTTTCGCTGGCAGAGTACTGGGGCCGCCACAGGTGCCTCGGACATCACCCTGGTTTACTGGCCTCCCAAATTCAAACACAACCCTGATGCGGCCCTCAATGAAATCGAGTTTGACACCCCTGCTTTAGAGTTATGCTCCTAAAGTCTTCTGGAGCCATCGGATTTGTTGGCTTGCCAAAATACAGTACAGCCTTGGCTTGGTTACCGATGTCTTACATCTGCAGAGAAATACGAGGTTTTCCGCTCATCTGGTTGACTCATCTAATAGGCAGATGGACCAAGATGGAGATAACTATGGTCCTGCCCTGGCCTTCTTAATCACTTTGCTGAGTGAAGATGTCATGGACGGCATCCAATTTTCCCATTAACAATTATGACCTTCCCCTGCCGTGTATTCCTGGATATATTTTTTTTTTTTTTCAACCTGACTCCATTTGATAGCGAAGGCTGGCTTCCGTTCAGCCTCACAGCTGTAGATGGCACAGAACTGATCTCAGACAGCAAGCTTGACCTTAAATTGGGTTCAATCCAAAGCCAACCAAAGAGGCTGTTTATGAAGATTTTGCAAGGGTGGATCTTCAATCTTTCTTTGCTCTTGTACAAGTTTCCAGGATGACGGTAAACTTGCATGTAACTGCCCTTAAAACACCCTAGAATAGAATGAATGAGCTGGAAGGGACCTTGGAGGTCTTCTAGTCCAGCCCCCTGCGCAAGCAGGAGAACCTATATTATTTCAGATAAGTGGCCATCCAGTCTCTTCTTAAAAGCCTCCAGTGATGGAGCATCCACAACTTCTGAAGGCAAGCCGTCCCACTGGTTAATTGTCCTCACTGTTAGGAAGTTTCTGCTTAATTCCAGGTTGCTTCTCTCCTTGATTAGTTTCCAACCATTGTTTCTTGTCCTGCCCTCTGGTGATTTAGAGCAGGGGTCTCCAACCTTTGCAACTTTAAGACTTGTGGACTTCAGCTCCCAGAGTTCCTCAGCCAGCTTTGCTGGCTGAGGAACTCTGGGAGTTGAAGTCCACAAGTCTTAAAGTTGCAAAGGTTGGAGACCCCTGCTTTAGAGCAGTGGTCACCAACTGGTGGTCCGCGAGGAAATTTTGGTGGTTTGCAGAAAAATTATTTGCATTTTTTATATTGCACTAAATCAGGAGTCCTGGATACGTGCAATAAACACTTGTGTTACTGCAGAGATTCTTCCCCTTTGGGGTCTTTTTGTGTGGGTTGGAGGGGGGCAGAAATTCTGACTTGGGGTCTTCTTCAGCTTCCTGGTGTGGGGCTTTGGGCGAAGGCTGGAGGGAAGCGCCACCGGTGGCGAAGAGCAGGACGGCCTTGTTCCAGTGGGACTGCATGATGGCCTGGAACCAGTTGACCATCTCAGCCCACTGAGCCTCCAGGTGCCGGTACCTGGTCTTGCACTCCCGCAGGTCTTCCCTCTGTTTGGAAAGCCTATGCTCGTAGTCCTCAGTGAGGTGCTTCTGCTGAGCCTCCTTCTTGGTCAGATCCAATTTGAACTGAGCCAGCCGTTTTGCAAACTCTTTCTCATGGTGGCTGCTTAGCTCCAGCAACTTCTTCCTGTTGGGGCCCTAAAGAGCCTGGGAAGACAGACGAGAAGGGGCTGGGAAGGGAGGGGTGAGTAGGGGCCGGCGAGGCGCCCCTCAATGTGAGTGACATTGAGTTGACCACACCCACCCAGTCACATGACCACCTAGCCACACCCATCCAACTGGTCATTAGTCAGATCATATTAGCAATCCATAGGATTTAAAATTATGAATTTTGTGGTCCCTGAGGTCCGAAAGATTGGTGACCCCTGCTTTAGAGAATAAGTTGACCCCTTCTTCTTTGAGGCAGCCCCTCAAGTACCCTGATCTATCTTTGGTTCTCCTGTGGATGCTGTCACTGAAGAAATTTCTGAAATGCTTTGGGGGTTTCAGATGAAGTTCTGACACTTTTATGGAAACATTCATTAGAAGAAGGGTTGGGGGAATCTGGCGACCGTCATTTGGAAAAGTCCAGCTTTTGTGACACTTAACAAAATATTGCACACACTTGGTAAACTAAGGCGGAGGCTTTTTGTGTTGCCAACCTCTGGAAGACTGGCCACTATTTTGATTTTGTGCAAATTGTGCTTTGTGACGGACTCACTTGCCTGTCTTGTGTCACGGTTCTTATAGTTTGGTATGTGCAACCAAAAAATATGGGGCCATTTTGGAGCTTGGGTGTGATGACAAATGTAGAACTGAAATTAAAATGTCTACATGGTTTAAAAGGGAGATGCCACCCTCATTGACTGTTTGGTTCTGCCTTCAAGTCAGTCATTATATTTGCTGTTTAATTACAGGTATCCCTCAACCACTGCTGAGGAAACGTCATAAAATTGGTCGTGGTCACATATGATGATCCACGTAACAACTGGCATGACTTATGACCGTAATTCTGGGCTCAATTATGGTCAAAAATTGAGGGTTTGCAATTTTACAGATAACCACAGGGATTGAGTCGAAAGTGGCAAATAGGCCTGCATCTATCATTGTCTAGCTGGCTTAGGTTTTTTCAGACAGGGGCCTCACTAAATTGCCATCATGGAACCCAAATTATTTTAAATATCTCATTAATTTTTCTGACTACGTTAGCCTCTCAAACGGGGTTGAAGGGAATTTTCCATCCATGGATACTCCTGCAAAGAAGAGATTCTGTTCATATTGGGGGTAGGGGGTGTGGGGAGAGGGAGATTGCCTTCATGCAGGTTTCGTTAAGCCAGGGGTCAGCAACTGGTGGCTCTGGAGCCGCATGTGGCTCTTTCATCCCTCTGCTGCGGCTCCCTTTTGTTGGTTGCCTCCACAATCGATAGGGCTTTCGGTTAGGACAGGTAGAGGAAAAAGGATGCTGTGCTAGGAGGAGACTCTATGGTGGGGGAACTGACTTCCGGTCAGCAGAGGAAAAAGGACACCACGCTAGGAGGAGACTATGATGGGGGACTTCCGGTTGGCTCCAGAATTGAACGGTGGCTTCCGGTTAGGACTTTTGTGGCTCCTTGAGTGTTTAAGGTTGTCGATCCTTGCGTTAAGCCAAGGGCTGGAATGTGGACTGATTTTTTAATTGCAGTAAAATTGACCTCAGAAGGAAAAATGTTCCCTGCTTTCCTTTGATCTGGACAAAGAAAGCGATATTTGTGATCTCTCTGCAAATATTCATTCATCTGAAAACATGAACTTGTGAGATTTTTCCAAATGGAGGACCCTTTGTGTGGGATGCAAACAGTTGGGTTCACTTCTGAGGTCCAATAAGTTGATTCTTGGGTAGTAAAATGAATGGCAGAAGCCCAGATCTCTCTTGGGAATATGCCTTTGGGTGACAAGATTATTGGGGGTACAGGAAGAGGGACTTCTTTATCATCTTGGTTGCTCTTTTCTATTTTTTCTCATTAACATTTTTATTGAGTTATAAAGTAATGTAAAATACGAAGTACAAAATAAATAGGAAAGCCATGGGGTGGAAAAGGGGAAGGAGACTTGAGGAAAGGTAAGAAAAAAGAAAAGAAAAACAAAGCATTGACTTCCGACCAGTGGTAGGTTTCAAAATTTTTTACTACCGGTTCGGTGGGTGTGGCTTCGTGGGCGTGGCTTGATGGGTATGGCAGGAGAAGGTTACTGCAAAATCCCCATTTCCTCCCAATCAGCTGGGACTCAGGAGGCAGAGAATAGATGGGGGCGGGACCAGTCAGAGATGGTATTTACCGGTTCTCTGAATACTCAAAATTTCCGCTACCAGTTCTCCAGAATTGGTCAGAACCTGCTGAAACTCACCTCTGCTTCCAACTCTCTCTGCTCCAGTAAAATAAGGCATTAACATCAGATCACAAGTTATTTCTAAAAAGATCTGTCAATCCAATCTGTAAAACCCAAAGTCAAAGTTTCATTCTTTTCCACCTCAAACATGAAGTTCAGAAGTGGTCTCCACGTGGAAACAAAAGTACTCATATTCTTTTCTTTTATCAAAGTGGTCAATTTTGCCATTTCAGCCATCTCCATCAACTTCTGCAACCATTCGTCCATGGTAGGAATCGAAGTGTCCTTCCATTTTTGTGCATACAATAATCTTGCTGCTGTCAACATATATAGCAACAAAGTTCCAAATTTTTTCTCTAGTTCATTTTCCATTAAACCTTTTCCATTAAACTTTTCCAAAAGAAAAAGTTCTGGTTGCATTTTTATCTCCATTTTTAAGATTTTTTTCCTATTAAAATATGAACCATACTCCAGATTTTTTTTTTCTTTATGACATGTCCACCATACATGATAAAAGTTCCCTTCTTTACTTTTACACTTCCAGCATTCCAACATTCATTTGGTTGCTCTTTTCTAAATTCTTTCTAGGGCCTTAGCATTGTTTTTGCATTGTGGTGACCAGAACCGGACACAGTCCTCCCAGTGTGGCCTTGCTAGTTATTTTTGTATACTTCTCCCCCCTCCACATTATTTATGTCCTTATGTACATAGTTTACGTGACTTATGTCATATTTACCCTGTTTCCCCCAAAATAAGACATCCCCTGATAATAAGCCCAATCGGGCTTTTGAGCGCATGCGCTAAAATAAGCCTCCCTCCCCAAAATTAAGCCCTCCACGAAAATATTTAAATGCAAAGCTGGAAATCAGGTAAGACGGCAAGAGCCCCATCCTGCTCCACGTGCCCCAAAATAATAAGACCTCCCACGAAAATAAGGTCAAGTGCTTATTTCGGCCCCCACAAAAAAATATAAGACAGGGTCTTATTTATGGGGAAACACGGTATGTATATAAGCAATGTACATTAATTATGTATTTATATACTCCCCCCCCCTTCCTAACTGATGAGGACATGACTTGAAGTCAGGAAATAAGAAAGAAATGATTTCACTGATTTGAAATTAGCCCAGTAAGCGAAACTGGCAGCATACTGGGTTGAAAAAGCAGTTTGTGGTATTTGTGGTGGATAACTTGTTCCCCTTCAGAAGTAGTTGTGGCAAGCAGTTGTGGGAAGTAGAGCATCTGTTTTTAGAATTACTTCTAGGGGTATCAAACTCGCGGTGCTACTTTGTCGTCATGTGACGTATTGTGACTTCTCCCCCCCTTTGCTAAACCAGGGCTGTGCGTGGCCAGCACAGGACGTATCTAGCCCGAGGGTCGTGAGTTTGACATCAATATTCTAGATGGTTGTTTTCTGGGGCAAAGTTCTTGCATTGATATGATTTTTGAGATAGAGTAGAATAGAATAACAGAGTTGGAAGGGACCTTGGAGGTCTTCTAGTCCAACCCCCTGCTCAGGCAGGAAGCCCTATACCAGGGATGGCTAACCTTTTTGCCGTTGCGTGCCAGGAGGAGGGGGTGGGGGGGTGTCATGCACGGGCGTGCACAGACCCATAATTCTATGCACCCTGCCCCCACGATTGTGTGCATGACACCCCCCCACACACACACGCTGCCCCTGCTCCTGGCACGCAATGGCCCAGTAGGCCCGTTTTTTGGAGGCCAAATATGTCCTATTTGCAGCCTCCGGAGGGCCTCTGGGGGGTGGGGAAGGCCATTTTCGCCCTCCCCAGACTCCTAGAAAGGCTCTGGAGCCTGGGGACAGAAAAAAACAGTCCTTCCGGTCCTACCAGAACTTGGCAAATGGGCTGTTTCCATCCTTTGGAGGGTCTTCAGGGTGGTGGGGAAGGCTGTTTTCGCCCTCCCCAGACTCCTAGAAAGGCTCTGGAGCCTGGGGACAGAAAAAAATGGGCCTCCCCCCCCAGAGGCCCTCTGGAGGCAGGAAACAACCTGTTTCCCTACTTCTGGTGGGCCCAGAAGGCCCGAAAATCAGCTGGCTGGTGCACACATGCGCGCTGGAGCTGAGCTCACATGCTCACCACAATGGCTATGCATACCATCTGTGGCACATGTGCCATAGGTCCGCCATCACAGCCCTATACCATTTCAGACAAATGGTTGTCCAGTCTCTTCTTAAAAACTTCCAGTGTTGGAGAAGTCACAGCTTCTGGAGGCAAGTTGTTCCACTGGTTAATTGATGTCTGGAAAGTTTGTGAGAATTGGCTATGTGGCCAGATGCAGGAGATGGATTTCTGCTGATGACTCATGTGATGTTCCTAGGCATACTATATAATTTTATGGGGCATAATCTTGTGCTTCACTACAATTGCCAAGTGAGTAACCCTCTTGAAGGGATTACGTATTCTAACTTGATTCTTTCTAAGAGCTGATTTAAAATTGCGTCCATCTTTTATAGGCCTTTCTATAGCAGCTGTCCTTCTCTTCAGAATGATTAAAATGACCGAGAACTTGACTTTGGCTTTTCTGAAATAGGTGATTCTTTTACTGAGTTATCTTTATTATCCTCGTACAGATAATTTTATTGAAAGGGACGTCTATAGCTTTTCGTACCGAAAAACTCTGAAGTAGCAGTTTCGCTTGGCTTAATGGTAGGACTGGCCTTGGGAGGACCATGCCATGTTTGTGAAGTGAAGGGAGCAGAAATGTCTGTTCTTTTAGCTTGGCCTCACTTCGAAGGGTTTTGGGGATCTTGAGATCTTCAACATCTTGCAGAATTAGCATCCCAGTAACTATGTGGACAATAGGAAATCCCTTCTTCCTGGGTGTTCTGTCCTCAACCCCACGCACACACACCAACAGACGTTCAAACCAGCTGGCAAAATCCTTTTCCTTATGATAACGGAACTTGGCAACAACCTAGTGGCTGCCTGCCAAAAGTTTATTATTTACAAAGAGAAGAGATAACTTCTCCCCACTTCTAATACATCAAAGGAAAGCAGTTCAATAATTACGGAATTAAATCAAGTCCAGAGATACTTCCAGCAAAGTCTTAAAGCAAAAGTCCGGCAATGCAGAATGGCGTGGAAGCTTTCAGCTTTGTTCGTCACAAGGTTTGACTGGCCACCACGCTCCCTTTTATATCCTGTGGGGTGTGGTCCAGTGACTCAGCCTAATCTCGGGCACGCCCTTTCTTCTGTTGCACGCGCTTATCTCTGCGACGCTGGCGTGGGTCCAGCCAAGACTTATTACCCTCATCACTGTCCATCTGTGGACAGTGCGTGGATGTGCTGCGTGGACGTGCTTGGCCCCGGCCCTATCTCTTGCTCTTCGGCGGACACCGAAGGCATTGCCAGAGAGGAGGGTCCTGGAGAGGGAGGCCTTGCCAACTCCTCTCCTTCACTCTCGGAGTCCTCTCCTGCTGATGACACAGGCTCAGGTAACGGAGCCACAAGACTGGGTTAGTTTACCCCTCAAACGCAAACTTTCATATACCATATTTTTTAGACTATAAGATGCACCGGACTATAAGATGCACCGGACTATAAGATGCACCTAATTTTTGGGGAGGAAAACAAGAAAAAAAAATGCCTCTGCCTTCCAGCTATTTGCCTCCTTGCAGCAAACAGCAAACAGCCTGGGCAGCTGCAGCAGAGCCTGATTTAGCATGAGCAGCTGATTGGTGGTTAGATCTGCCTCCTGGAATACCGCTGAGCAACTGTTCCAGGCTGTGGGGATCACCACCACCCATCGCCACCGTTGTCACCTATCCCCTCTGCCTGGAACGGGCCGAAAATGGTGTGTGCGGAGCAGCGGTGAAATCCATGTGCCTTAGCTACCAGTTCAGGAACGGGAGTGTGTGGGAGCACACACGCACTACATGCATGCGAGCCTCTTCTGTGCATGTGCAGAAGGTAAAAAAATGGGACGTAATGACATCCCGGTGGGTGGGCAAAGCCTCCCGCCCGCTACCGGTTTGGCGAGCCAGATAGAACTGGGTGGATTTCACCGCTGGTGCAGGGGCCGAAAATGGGGCGTGCGGAGGCGGTGATGGGCGGTGGCGATCCCCGCAGCCTGGAACAGCTGATCGGTGGTGCTCCGAGAGGCAGATCCAACCGCCAATCAGCTGCTTGTGCTAAATCAGGCTGTGCTGAAGCTGACAAGGCTGTTTGCTGCATGGAGGCAAATTGCTGGGAGGCAGAGCAAGGTTTTTTTTTTCTTGTTTTCCTCCCCAAAAGTTAGATGCATTTTATAGTCTGGAGCATCTTATAGTCTGAAAAATACTTTCTTTTTCCTTCCCCTCTTTCCTTCTTTTTCCTTCCTTGCTCTCTTCCCATCTTTTTTTTTTGTCCTTCCCTTTTTCCTTTCCTGTCCCTTCTTGGATGCTCAAATGCAGTTTTCTTTTGCTTTTAGTTTGTTTTGTTAGCCCTCTGCCAGGGAAAACGGAACCTGGAGGGCCCATGTGTGGCCGCCCAGGGCCCGTTTTCAGCAGCGACGGCCTCCTGCAGCCCTCTGGCGGCATCATTTTTGCTAACGGAGGGCTGCAGGAGGCCGAAAATGGAACCTGAGAGGGCTGTGTGTGGCCCTCCTGAGCTCTGTTTTCACTGGCAGAGGCACCACGGGCCAGTCTGCTGTTTCCAGGGTGGCACTGTGGACCAGAACTAAGCACCCTGCGGGCCTCATCCAGCACTCAGACCCTGAGTTTGATAACCCTGATGTAAAAGTTTTATATCTTTCTTTTTTCTTTGTCCCGCCTTTTACGTTTTTTCCAGTATCACGGAATCTGAGAGCACTTTTTCTGACGTTATTCAAAGGCAATGCCAGGCTGGAAGGGTGCTGCCAGCCTCCTCTTTGACTTTTTGCCATCTTGGGCTACCACGGCTGGTCCTACAATGTGCCCAAAGTGCTGGAAGGCATCTTGGCTAAAAGGTGCATCAACATAGAAATAAATGCGCCCTTTCAAAAGTCAGCAGGTCCTCAGAGCTGCTCCTGCTTCAGAAGTAACATTTACAGCATCTCATCTTTGCCAGTTTTCAGATTCTCTCGACTTCATCTGAAGTGTGAGCTAAGTGTCTGGAGATGTTGCAGCTGTTCTTTTGATTCACTGCTCGGTTTCTTCTTGGGACCAGATCCTGCTCTCTTGCCCTGATGAATGGGCTGCAGTAAATTTTGAGTGTGACTCTACGCATCTCTTCCTCCTTTGCAGAACGGTCCCATTCAGCTCAGCCGAAGCCAATGGAGCTCTGTTCCACGAAACAGTACGCATCTTTGTTCTTTAGAACAGCAAATCTTGGCAAAAGGCAGGAAGAGCCCAGCATCCTTTCCAAGGATTCGCTTTTAAAGATCTGCATGAGAATATTTTTGGTCACTATTAACAGATGTGCTGACTGTTTAAGATTTCTTTCTTTCTTTCTTTCTTTCTTTCTTTCTTTCTTTCTTTCTTTCTTTCTTTCTTTCTTTCTTTCTTTCTTTCTTTCTTTCTTTCTTTCTTTCTTTCTTTCTTTCTTCCTTCCTTCCTTCCTTCCTTCCTTCCTTCCTTCCTTTCTTTCCTACCTCTCTTATCTCTTCTTCCTTCCTTCCCACCCACCTTCCCTTCCCTTCCCTTCCTTCCTTCCTTCTTTCTTTCCTACCTCCCTACCTCTTCTTCCTTCCTTCCTTCCTTCCTTCCTTCCTTCCTTCCTTCCTTCCTTCCTTCCTTCCTTCCTTCCTTCCTTCCTTCCTTCCTTCCTTCTCTCCCATCAATCACATACTCAGCTCATGCAATATGAACTGTTATGAAAAGTAAGGATTGGATTTTAGCATTCTTCAAGTGACGATTTTCTAAATATTGGTAAAACGCAAAATGATTTTCTTTACGTTTTTATAGACACAAACAATTTGTAAAAAAAAAATACAAGTGTTTTGCAAATGTTCGGATAGCAGCTAAGTGGATGTTTTTTCTCAGGATTGTTTTGGAAGTTTTTTGTTTTTTGTTTTTTTTTACAAATAATAAGCTGTCTGCAGTTTTGTTGTGGCACTTTCATCCTTGTTAGTAAAAAGTTAACACTGCTATTCAGCTCTTCCTTTGGTGGAGCACAATATATTCAAGATGGCTATTCTGGTAACACAGAGCCAGATGTCCCATCTATTTCAGGAAGCAGAATATAAATTGGAGAGTCAAAAGCTCATTCTTTGCTGGTCAAAGGCTGACTTAAGTTCATTTCGTTGAATTGTTTCCCCAAAGCATCTCTGCATACTTGGGTCTCGAAACTGTTTTTTCCCCTTAACAACCATATACCCCATTCATCAAACAGCCCTTGTACAAGATGCAGCATCTTAAATGAGACTGGAAATGGCCCTTTGGTAGAAGGAGCAGCAGCATCAAGCTGGCCTTAGTTTCTTGAAACTCCCCCTTGATTTTTGCTCTAAAATTCAATTCCTTAATTTTTGAGACACGAGCAGATTGTGCAGGTGGATTTTTTTTTAACTGTGGTTGCTCTTGCGGGAAGATGAAAACCATTAACATAAATGATGACAATGGGCTGGAAAGCAGATTGCATACTAATGTGATCCCTCCACACAGTTTATTTTTAGCAACAGACCCAGAATGAAAGAAAGAAAGGAAGGAAGAAGGGCAAAAATATATTGCGTCGAGTGATACAGTCCTACAAAATGTGCACATATGCAATTCAAAATGCCAATATCTATTCCAGGTGCCTCCCAACAGCAATAGAGCAGAATTTGGGCCCCCTTTCTAGAGATATCCGAGGATGAGTTTGCTAATAGAGAGCAGAACATTCTGTTCATCTGACCCATCGGGCTATTGTTAAATCAGGGCTCCGAATTGAACAGGACGGGCAATACTCGTGATCGACTCGGGGTCCCCAGCCAATCCAGGAAGACTGGACTGATCTGGCAAAGCTGTGACGTGGTTTGCATAAGCACAATCCATTTTCTGGATGTTCTTGCTGCTGTGTTGTTGTGTAATTTTAGAACCATAAGCTGCTCAGAGTTACTTGGTTGAGTTGGGCAGTCTTAGTAAATAGTTTGATAGTGTTGTGGGAATTAGTTGTTTAGCAGAGTGATGGCTTTCAGGGAAAAACTGTCCTTGTGTCTAGTTGTTCTGGTGTGCAGTGCCCTATAGTGTCGTTTTGAGGGTAGGAGTTGAAACAATTTATGTCCAGGATGTGAGGGGTCTGTAGCAGAGGTGGGTTTCAGCAGGTTCTGACCAGTTCTGGAGAACCAGTAGCAGAAATTTTGAGTAGTTCAGAGAATCAGTAAATAACACCTCTGACTGGCCCCGTCCCCATCTATTCTCTGCCTCCTGAGTCCCAGCTGATCGGGAGGAAATGGGGATTTTGCAGTAACTTTCCTCTGGAGTGGGGAGGGAATGGAGATTTTACAGTATCCTTCCCCTGCCATGCCCACCAGGCCACACACACAGAACCAGTAGTAAAATTTTTTGAATCCCACTACTGGTCTTTAGATATTTTCCCAGCCCTCTTTTTGACTCATGCGGTATACAGGTCCTCAATGGAAGGCAGGTTGGTAGCCATTGTTTTTTTCTGCAGTTCTAATTATCCTCTGAAGTCTGTGTCTGTCTTGTTGGGTTGCAGAGCCAAACCAGACAGTTATAGAGGTGCAGATGAAAGATTCAATCATTCCTCTGTAGAATTGAATCAGCAGTTCCTATTAGATTAGGAAACAGTAATGATGTTTTTCCAGTTGTCAGACTGGAAGAAATTGTGCTGCCATTTGAAAGCAAAATTACATCTTGTATTTTAACATTCCTCCAATTATAAATGGTCTGAACCTATTTCCCCATCATTTTTCAATATTCTCACTGCAGGTATGATTTTCTTTTCATTCGTTTTTCCTAAATCCCAACGTGCCATTTGTTTTAACTTTGCTATTCGGCATCGTACCCCTATTCCCCCTTCCCATGTCTAGAAAAATCCCCTCATAGCAGTCTCTCACCTTCTCCTAAATAATTTTTCACTTTCAGTTCTAGTCATTTTACTGGAGGCTCTTTGTTTAGCCCAGGGGTGCCCAACTTGATTTCATTGAAGGCCGTATCAGGGTTGTATTTGACCTCAGTGTGTGTGTGTGTGTGTGGAGTGGGCGTGGCCAGGGTGGGTGTGGCCAGCTTGACGTCACTCGTGTCAGGGGCGCCTATGGTAGCCCGCGGTGTCTCTTCCAGTGAAAACAGGCTCCTGAGCTTCGTTTTTGGCTGCGGCAGCCTCTTGCAACCCTCTGTCAGTGAAAACGAAGGTCGGGAAGGTTGCCTCCTGAGCTCCGTTTTCGGCTGTGATGGCCTCCTGCAACATTCTGTCAGCGAAAACGGAGCTCGGGAGGGCCACATGTGGACCTCCCAAGCTCTGTTTTCACTGGCAGATGCACCACGGGCCGGTCCTTCACTGGTCCTTCTACTTGTGTTGGGGCCTGTGGTGGCTTGAGCGCTCTGCCAGTGAAAATGGGCTCCTCAGCTCTGTTTTTGCCTGTGACGGCCTCCTGCAACCCTCTGCAGCCCTTCTGAGCTCCGTTTTCATTGGCAGAGGGTTGCAGGAGGCCGTCACAGCTGAAAACAGAGCTGGGGAGCCTGTTTTCACTGGCAGAGACACTGTGGGCCGGTCCTTTGCTGTTTCCAGATTGGCCCCATGGGCCAGATCTAAACACCCTGTGGGCCGCATCCAGCCCTCAGGCCTTGAGTTTGACACCCCTGGTTTAGCCCTTTTCATACTGAGAAAAAGTGTTCATGTCTATCAAAACCGCTCTGTATTTTTTTCCTATCACATTCAATCTTAAAAGTATCTTTTTGTCTACCATATGTTACTGTGTGATTCTTTTCTTTTGTTTTTCTTTTTTGGACAATTTTTCAGTCTCTTCCTGTCATCCACCTCTTTTGCGGTAATTGTTTTCAATAGTCGTGATATTTCTCCTCTGAAGTCCTTCTTTGTTTTTCCTATTATAAGACCTGAACGTCCCTTTCTTGATTTGCAGTTTTGTTACAGTTAGGCTGCATAGGTAGTCCTCGATTTACAACCGTAATTGAGCCCAGAATTTTAGTTGTAGGTTGCGATGGTCATTAAGCAGGTTATATGACTGCGCCTGATTTTGCAACCTTTTTCTGTGGCAGTCAGTAAGTGAATGCAGTGGTCATTAAGCAAACCTACATCCCCCAATGGTTGCTTTTTTGCCATGGTGGCGCTGTGGTTAGAATGCAGTATTGCAGACTGACTCTGCTGCCAGCAGTTCAATCCTGACTGGTTCCAGATTGACTCAGTCTTCTATCCTTCCGAAGTCGGTAAAATGAGGACCCAGATTGTTGGGGGCAACAGGCTGACTCTGTAAACCGCTTCGAGAGGGCTGTAAAGCACTGTGAAGCGGCATATAAGTCTAAGTGCTGTTGCTATTGACTCAGCCTTCCATCCTTAGAGAGGGGTATAAAGCACTGTGAAGCAGTATAGAGATATCTCAGTGCTATTGCTATTGCTGGAAAGCAGAAGTAAATGATGGAAGCCGGGAAAAAAAAAAAGCCAAAAATCATAGTCATGAGACTGCAGGATGATTCAAACAGCCATAAATGAGAGCTGGTTGCCAAGCATCCAAAAATGTGATTATATGATTGTGTGTGACTGTGTAGGTGGGTTCGGACTCCCTTCCAAGTCTGCTATTCTGTATTCTACATTCTATACTGTGTGGTCATCAGAATTTTGAAATTGGACTTCAGGTACCTCTGAGGAGTTCCATCACAACTTTGAACTAAGCAGTCCTGTTGTTAAGCAAGGACTACCTGAAATCTGATTCTGGAAAATTTTGCCTAGAAACTGGTAACTCAGGTCCAGATCTAGCATCTCCTGGGAAGATGGAGAAACAACAGCTGAATTACACACAGTCACTCATGCCTTCGTCACTGCCCGCCTGGACTACTGCAACGCTCTCTACATGGGGCTCCCCTTGAGGAGCACCCAGAGGCTCCAACTGGCGCAGAGTGCGGCTGCGCGGGTGGTTATGGGAGCAACATGGCGCTCCCATGTGACACCTCTCCTGCACGAGCTGCACTGGTTCCCGGTGGTCTTCCGAGTGCGCTTCAAGGTTTTGGTAACCACTTTTAGAGCGCTCCATGGCTTAGGACCTGGTTATTTATGGGACTGCCTACTACCACAAACAGCCTCCCACCGGCCAGTACGCTCTCATAGAGAGGGGCTCCTCAGGGTGCCGTCAGCCAAACAATGTCGACTGGCGGCCCCCAGGGGGAGGGCCTTCTCTGTGGGGGCACCCAGTATCTGGAACGAGCTCCCCCCAGAGATACGGAGGATCCTGGATCTGCGCACTTTCCGCCGTGCTCTTAAGACCCTCCTATTCCAGCAAGCCGGCCTGGCCTAATTTTCTCCCCTGTTTTAAAATTCTTTTAAATCAAAATTTTAATCTGTTTTTAAATTATTGGGATTTTTAATTGTCTCGGGCTAAATTATTGAATCTGGTTTTAATTATGTTTCTAACTTTTGTATCTATGTATTTTATTTTGTGCCTGTTCACCGCCCTGAGTCCTTCAGGAGTAGGGCGGTATATAAATTTAATTAAAAAAAAAACAGCTGAATTAAAATTTTGGAGAACTGTTTCTGGTCAGCTTTATGAAGCCTGGGCTAGGAAGACCCGCGGCATTAAACTGAAGAAAGAAACTTCCTTCTAGGCTGTTTCCCTTTGCTCTAAAACCAGCCTGTTCTGTGAAGATGGGTAATTTACTTCAGACAAAATTAAGCTAAAGTATGAACGACTGAATTCTTAACCCTCCTTTTATTGTCATCTTTGTGGTCCTTATCATCCTTCTTTAAACCCTAGTTCGTTCACAGGTCTGTATACAGGTATTTCTCGATGTAAGGTCCGGCCTCGCCTCCTTATTCAAGAAAGTAAAGACTCTCGAAACTTGGCATTTCAAAAAGAAACTCTTATTGAACAGGAGTGATAGCAGGACGAAATCAAAGCAGGCTCTGAGATCCCTCGGGCAATACAGTTAGAATAATTGGGATTAGAAACCCCTCCCAACAGTCTAGTGTGGATTCAGCCAATCGGCAGGTGCGAAGATGTTATTGTACCGGCTGCTCTGAGAAAGTGATAAGAGAACTTTCTCAGGGTCATCCTCTGCCAGCTTTCCAGTTCCCTCCCCTTACATTCCCCAAAAAGTGAAAAAATGCCAGGGTGCTTAGGCGCCAGGCTAAAGGTTATAAATCAGTGGGCTACAGGATATAGGATACCTAGGAGAGAAAGCAATAAAGTATAAATGAAATCAGGACCCCCCCCCCTTCCCTGAAGAATGGCAGATTTACGGATCTGACACACAACTTGCAGCCATTCATTTAGTGACCATGTTCTGATCTGGCTCCAAAACATGACAAACCCTCTTTAGTTACCTAATTGTTCCCTTTATTAAGAGCACCAGTAGCTCCGGCAAAACGTCTCTCTCACACAGCTAAGAAGTCTGTCCAGCAGGGAGATGAATAGTTGTCTGCCACACCTATTCAACTCTGTTCCCTGCCTTTTATCCCCAGAGTTAGGGTGGGGTTTTGCTAGCAGCGGTGGCTGTTCCGTACCAAGGATCGGCTCATAGATTTCCACTGCTCTCCTCTCCGCTTCCTTCTGTGCATCTGTGTGTCAGGCACTGGACCCAGCTGTTCCTCCTCCTCTTCCTCATCAGCCACCTCCAGACCTGGTGGCTGTTGACTCTCCATCTGAGGGCTGATGGATGGCCCAGGCTCCGCCTCTGTCTCTCTCTCTCTGTCTCTCTGCCAGCTCCATTCGCTCTTCCCCCTCAGAGCTCTCAGGTTGCCTTGATGCTGACCCTGACTCCCACGCCTCCTCCTCCTCCTCCTCCTCTGATTCAGCTGTTGGAGGGGCCGGTGACCAACAGGCCACAACAGTTACAATGGCAGTGAAAAAAAGTGACTTGGGACCATTTTTCACACAACCATTGCAGCATCCTCATGGGGCACATAATCAAAATTCAGACGCTTGGCAACTGGCTCGTATTTATGATGGTTGCAGTGTCCCGGGTCACGTGATCCCCTTTTGGGACCTCCTGACAAGCAAAATCAATGGGGAAGCCAGATTCACTTAACCACCGTGTTTCTCGCTTAAACAACGGCGGCAAGGAAGTTCATAAAACAGAGCAAAACTCACTTAACAACGGTCTTGCTTAGCAATGGAAATTTTGGGGTCATGATGTTGCAAACTGAAGATTTACTGCACGAGTCAAAAAGAGGGCTGTGAAAATATCTACAGACCCCTCGCATCCTGGACATAAACTGTTTCAACTCCTACCCTCAAAATGACACTATAGAGCATTGCACACCAGAACAACTAGACACAAGAACAGTTTTTCCCCCATGCCATCACTCTGCTAAATAAATAATTCCCTCAACACTCTCAAGCTTTTTTTTTTTTTTAATTGATTTATATGCCGCCCTTCTCCGGAGACTCAGGTTGTCTTACAATGCGTTAAGCAATAGCCTTCATACTTTTGTATATTCACTAAGTCTGCACTACTATTAATCTTCTCATCGTTCCTATCACCCATCTCCTCCCACTTATGACTGTATGACTGTAACCTTGTTGCTGGTATCCTTAAGATTTATATTGACTGTTTCCCTATGACTATCATTAAGTGTTGTACCTTATGATTCTTGATGAATGTATCTTGTCTTTTTATGTACACTGAGAGCATATGCACCAAGACAAATTCATACTTGGCCATCACACTTGGCCAATAAAGAATTCTATTCTATTCTATTCTACTACTGTAAATGAAATGATAAGGGAATATCCATAAAGTTCTGAGAGTGGAAGAAGTCTAGGGAATTTTGTTTTCTTCCATTCCAAGTTTCATTTCAGTGAGTTTCTCAGCAAGCGATCGATGGGATTCCTTGAAAGGCAGAGTCTTACCTAAGGGTGATTTCTGAATCAGAAGTTATAGAGCAGGTAGGGGAAGCTGCAGAATACTTCATGGAGTAGCAGGTTTCCTTTATCTGTAACTTCTGAATTGATCCAAATTCAGCAGCAAGGGAATACACTTAGTAGTCATCATTTGGAATACCAGAAATATATAGAAAGCATACAACCACGAAAATTGAAGTTGCATGTTGTTGTTAGTTGCGAAGTTGTGTCCGACCCATCACGACCCAATGGACAACATTCATCCAGGTCTTCCTGTCCTCTACCATCCTCTGGAGTCCATTTAAGCTCACGTCGACTGCTTCAGTGACTCCATCCAGTCACCTCGTTCTCTGTTATCCCATTCTTCTTTTGCCCTCAATCATTCCCAGCATTAGGCTGTTCTCCAGTGAGTCCTTCCTTCTCATTAGGTGGCCAAAGTATTTTGAGTTTCCTCTTCAGGATCTGGCCTTCTAAAGAGCAGTCAAGGTTGATCTCCTCTCGGACTGACCAGTTTGATCACCTTGCGTCCAAGGAACTTGCAGGAGTCTTCTCCAGCAGGAATACACTTAGTAGTAACCATTTGGAATGCCAGAAATATATAAAAAGCATACAACCACGAAAATTGAAGTTGCTAGGCAGCAGTAATTTAAAATAATCCATAGTTTTCAGTACTTTATTCGGACAATCATTCAATTACACAGAATCTAATCATATAAAATCTTGTGGATGATATGATGGTCTGGTTTCGATTTTGTGATGTACTTGTGATGTACTCAGTCCTTAGCTGAGAGTTTGTCTCCGAGATAGAAATTGCTAATTGCATTACTGAGGTAGAAGGTCAGTCATTTTCTGTTCTAAGATTTAGATATGGCTCATAATTGCAACTTGGAGGATAAATTTATTCAGATGCTTTCCTGTAGTTGCAGTTTCCATAATTATGGAAACATATTTTGTATCTGTAAAGTTGTTGATCGATGCGATTGAGAAGACATTGTGGTTTCTCATTACATACACACGTAGAAGCTATTAGGAATATGAGTTATAATATAACCCTTTGCGTATTATCTTCCTTAACCAAATATTGTAGGTTACAAGTAGTAAGCTACAAGTAGTATTGTAGTTTACAAATGGTCCTGAACATACGACCACGGTGGACCCTGGAATTTCCATCATAAGTCATTGTGATCATAAATCATGTGACTGGACTCAATTTTATGACCAGTTTTACAAGGGTCATAAAACAAGTCATCATAATTGTCAAGTGAACCACATGGCCATTGAGCAAATCCATTCTCCCTAATGGGCAATTTTACTGGCAAAAAATGTTGGAAATCAGCAAAAACATCTCAAATAGCATCCTTGAGACCCCAGAACATTGCAACAGATTGTAAATGTGAGCTGGTTACCAATCACTCACGATGCAAGATGGGGCTGTGGCAGTAGCAACTTCGTGGATCAGTCATGAGTAACTTTTTAAGGGTCAGGTGTAACTTTGAACAGTTGTTAAACTGTTCACTGGTGGTTTACAGGACTTTCTTTAATAGCGTCCCCATAATCCTGTTTTTGGCTTGAATAGGGGTGCTTTAAAAACTGCTGTGAACTATGTTGGTTTGTTTGCCCAAACAAAAAGTGATAGTTGATTAATCATCATGGCTGCTGTTTGTACTTCCTTATTTATTTTTGGAGACGTTTTATTGTTTTAATGTATTTTTATATTTCTTGAATTGTTTGATAATTTTAGAATTGAAAGCTGCCCAGAGTCACTTGGTGGAGTTGGGTGGTAGAGATAATCAAAGAAAGAAAGAGAAAGAAAGAAAGAGGGAGGAGAAAGAAAGAAAGAAAGAAAGAAAGAAAGAAAGAAAGAAAGAAAGACAGAGGGAGAGAGAGAGACAGGGAGAGAGAGAGACAGAGACAGAGAGAGAGAGAGAGAGGAAGAGAGAGAGAAATATTTTTAATAATACGAGTAAGACAGCAGTTATGTTCCACCACTAGCCCGATTGTTTTTATTTGGCAGAATTCTGCGATACTATCTGAATCTTGGCAATTGGAAGAGCTATTTTCAAGTGTACTAAATGTGACTTGTGTTGATGGTAATGACAAAAACGCATCTTTTCTCATGCAGGTGGGAAAAGAAACCGTTCAGACAACCGAAGACCAGATTTTGAAGCGAGATATGCCACCAGCATTCATCAAGTAAGTAGAGTTAAGATTAATTTTAGTTTAGGACATATATAGACTTATATCCTAGGACAGTGATGTCTAACTTTTTTGCCATCGTGTGCCAAAAGCAGGGGAAGCCTGGGGGCTTCATGCGCTCGTGTGCCCACACCTATAATTCAATGCCCCCCCCCCACTTTTGGCACGCAACAGCAAAAAGGTTCCGGTGGGCCCAGTAGGACTACTTTTTGCTCTCCCCAGGCTCCAGAGGCTTTCTTGGAGCCTGGGGAGGGCAAAAACGGCCTCCCCCACCTCTCAGACGCCCTCCGGAGGAAAGAAACGGCCTGTTTCCTGAATTCCGGTGGGCCCAGAAGGCTGAAAATCAGCTGGCCAGTGCACACATGCACGCTGGAGCTGAGCTAGGGCAATGTTCACGTGCCCACAGATATGGCTCCGTGTGCTACAGGTGGCACACGTGCCAGAGGTTCACCATCACGGGCCTAGGAATAAGCTGCTTCAGACTCCCAGAAAAGTATTGCATGACTTTTGAGGGATGTCATTTGCCAGAGACGTGTCTCTTTCAATGCATGTCCACCCTTTAAGAGACAACCTCCTTGAGAATGAAGCTCTTCACTTTACAACTTTAGATAAATTGCCAGGTACTTGGTTAATTCAGAGTAGGGCATGGAGGATGGTCATTGCTGTCTGGAACCAATCAAACTTCCACCAGTCCAACCCATGGTTGCTCAGGTAAGAGCAGAGGAGATAGCATGGCTGGTGATCCTACTTCAGATTTCAGGACAAGAGTGGGGGATGCCCATGTGAAACCTGACACAGGTTCAGGACCAAGGAGAGGGATCTGGTAGCCAGGTTGAAGGGAAAGAACTTGTCTAATAGAGCAGTATGTTTCTCAACTTTCTCAACTTCAGGATGTGTGGACTTCAAACTCCCAGAATTCTCCAGTCAGCAAGCTAAAGTTGGCAAGGTTGAGAAAGACTGGTCTATAGGCAGTTATCAAAATCTTGTTTGGGTGGGAGAGTGTTTCTCTCTCAGGTTCTGCTTTTAAGTTTGCAAAAAGGCTGCGTCCTACCTCGTTCTGATGACGGGCGGCAGGGAAAGGAATGCAGGTGGAAAAAGAGAAGTTGTTGGGTAATATTTTGTGGAATATTCTAGGTCTTCAAACTTGGCAGCTTTAAGACTTGTGGACTTCAACCCCACAAGTCTTAAAGCTGCCAAGTTTGAAGACCTCTGTTCTAGATGAAACCAAAGTCCACTTCTTGGGGTCAAGTGTAGTGACATCTCCCTAGGATTTAGGAGAGAAGCAGTAGATTCAGAGTCCAGGGTCTCATTTACAGTGGACTTGTGATTTTATTCCATTTTTTACTGAGTGTTTTTAGGCCATAACTTTAACCTTTCATTCTTCTGTCCATTCACTGTTGGGCATTCTCTCTTTAAAGCGTCAGTTTCTTCTACGGATGAGATGGAGGAGGCAGTTGTAATATTTGATCCATTCTTTTTCCCTACCTTTGTCCTTGGCGTGACTCGGATTTCATTTCATGCTTGGAATTTAATGGCACCTGTAATTAACTTCATGCATCAGTTCTGATTATAATGTATTCCTCCTCTGAGATCTTGATGGTGCACTATTAATCACTTTCAGGATAATTCAGTTGCTATCATTGATAACACCAAATGCTATTTTTTTTTTTTGTTGAAAAGAATCATTGCTAACTGTTTTCTCTGTAGAACATGCTAATTTGGAATTAAGTCTTCCTGTCTGACTAAATTGCTGGATAGGCATAGATACATCATGATGTAGATGATGTATCTACATCATAGATACATCTGACTAAATTGCTGGATAGGCATAGATACATCAATTCCTAATTCAAGAGAAGAAATTAATGGCCTTCAGATGCAGATACATAGTTGGCTATATTTGGGATGCGAATGAACCAGATACACGAAACTACGTCAGGGTCTAATTTTGTGGTGTTTTATTTGCAAAAAAAAACCCCCACACCATAATCAGAATTCTCTGTTGACTACAATGCACCGTAATTAGATCCAAGATTCCACTTGAAGTTCAAAATTTATAGCTGAAAATGTGTGAGACTAATGTATGCTGAAATACTGTATTTACAAGGGATTTCATTTTTCCATTTGGGGCCAGGGTCTAAAAACTACTCCTGGCTTTAGATGATGGTGGTTCAACATCTTGAAGCCTCATTATGAGGCTGCGTTATCATAGTCTGGAGAAAGAGTGAGCTCTTCTGTCTGCTGGCTCTTGCCACTGGTCCAAGACATCCATCGAGATGTACCGTTTGATACGTCATTGTGACATTGCAGTGCATTGCGCCCTCCCTTTTATACACGAGCCTTGTTCTGATCTAGGCTTCCCAAGAGCAGGAAGCAGACTCCTCGTCCCGATAAAACCTCTTCTGTTTTGGTTAAAGGGAAATTCCTCTCCAGCAAACAGCCTTTCATGAGATTTCACAACTACAGACCTTTATCAGGCTTGGAGAGTTGCCAGGCCGATATCTTCCAAACGCCACACTGGAGCAGCAGCAATTACTTGGCAAGACGTCAGGAACAGATCTTCACCCTCACGAATTGAACTGATTGTCTCCTGCAAACTCCCCTCCCCTTTCGCTCCTCTCCTCTCCCCTTATGGGAGGGGCCATTCGCCGTCCTCCTGTGCCTTTATTCCTGAGTCGGCCCTGAGAGCTATTCCCTTCTCCTGGCAGCTCTGCGCATGCGCACATCGGGAATAGGCTCCAGCTGTTCTTCTGCCCCACTGATATCCGACTCCGAAGGCAGCTGATAACTATCGGACGGCCCTGACCCTATCTCTGCCTCCGACACAGAGCACTCATCAGAGCCTTCCCCAGACTCCAGGACTGGCCCATGTTCCTCCCCAACCTCCTCACTGTCTGTGTTGTGACCCCGACTCCCAAGCCTGTCCTAACAGAGGAAGAGGATTCAGAAGGTGATGGAGAGGAACTGACAAGGCCTCCCTCTCCAGGACCCTCCTTTCTGGCAATGCCTCAGGTTCCATCCGAAGGCCAGGAGGAACAGCCTGGGATGTGCCAGGAGGAAGGCATATTGGAGCACCAATTGATAGGGAGCAAGGAGGATGAATCCTGGCTTGATCCCAGGCAGCATCAGAGGGAGAAGCGTGCGCAGCAACGGAAGAGGCGTGGGAGGGCCAGAGATTGAGCTGAGTCATGGAGCCACGCCCCACCAGGAATAAAAGTGGGTGGGATTCCTCTTCAGGCTTTGTGACGGACAAAGTTAAACCCTGCAAGTCACATCGTGATCTCTGAAATTCGGCTTGGATATATTTTGGACTGAACATTGACTAAACTCTTGTCTCGTGGATAACAGGCCAGCCCAATGATGCCCTTGAAGTGATGTCCCGGTGCCGGGAGGCCGTGCGGGCCTGGATGGGGAGAAACAGACTCCGACTCAACCCTTCCAAGACCAAGTGGTTGTGGCTTCCTGCGTCCCGATATAGCCAGCTGGTGCCATCGCTGGTTATTGGGGGCGAATCACTGGCTCCCACGGAGAGGGCTCGCAACTTGAGCGTCCTCCTGGATGCACGGCTGTCTTTAGAAGAGCATATGACGGCCGTGGCCAGGGGGGCTTTTTATCAGGTCCGCCTGATAAGCCAGTTGCGTCCCTTTATGGATCGGGACTCCCTACATATGGTCACTCAGGCACTCGTCACTTCCCGCCTGGACTACTGCAATGCTCTCTACATGGGGCTCCCCTTGTGGTGCACCGGGAGGCTCCAGCTGGTCCAGAATGCGGCCGCACGGGGGATTATGGGAGCGACGGGGCGCTCCCATGTGACACCTCTCCTGCGCGAGCTGCACTGGCTCCCGGTGGTCTTCTGGGTGCACTTCAAGGTGTTGGTGACCACCTTTAAAGCGCTCCATGGAAACTAGAAATAATCCATGATTTCTGTGTTACTGGACTTTGCCTGCTTTATCGGACTGCATTTGGATTAATCCTTGTATTGTTGAAAACTCTGCCTGTTTTATCGGAATGCTGGCAGTCTAATCTTTGTTTTGTGTGAGTAAAGTCTGAATTGGCAGCTAGCCACTGGGTTGCTGCCAGCTTTATTTTCAAAGAATTTTGTCGTGTGGCTTATTAACTCCAGGCCGTCTGTGGGGGTGCGTGAGTGGAACGGGGACAGAACAAAACCTTCGTCTGCCAAGAATTCTAATCTGTTTACCTAATAAAATATTGGCAGGCGTGCTTGGTATTACGTTTGCCTGTGTGAGGAGGGGGGACAGAACAGTCTGAGTCTGCCACCAGCTCCTCTGGCCTCTGGCAGGCCACAACAAGCTGTGACATTGCATGCATATACACAAGAGGTGGAGCTGTCACCATGGTGACACAACCCAGATGTGGTTGTTGTTGTGGTGGGTGCTTTTGGCATTTCTGATGGACAAGAGTGGATGTGTCAAGGTAATAGCAATAGCACTTAGACTTATATATACCGCTTCACAGTGCTTTGCAGCCCTCTCTAAGCAGTTTATAGAGTCAGTCTATTGCCCTCAACAATCTGGCTCCTCATTTTACTGACCTCGGAAAGGTAGTAATGTAGATGAAGCGTATATTAATACAGATTGGCTTTGGCAAAACAGGTTTCGCGCATGTCTTGGAGACCCCTGCTCTATAGCCCAAGCAAATGTAATAGTTAAATGACATAACAAATTAACAGAATTGGAAGGGACCTTGCAGGTCATCTAGTCCAACCCCCTGCCTAAACATGCAGACTGGCAGGAATAACCAACCAAGGTCCATCAGTTTCTGAGGGTGGACCAATGTTAACAGGTCTGCAGTGGATTGATAGTGGCTGAAGTTCTGTATTTTAGAAAAAAAAAGGACTTAAAGAAAAAAATTGGAAAGGATACAGATGCTTCTGGCACAAATTGCTTTAAGGGGTATTTATAAGAACCTTGGCTCGTCTCTAAAATAAGCCAAGTGAATCTAATCTTTTGCTAAATTTGGCTTTTAAATATGATGTTGCTTTCTCATCTATGTTACAATTTAGCCTGCACATTGAGCACTCCGCTGTTAGTAAAAGGTCATCTGTCCAGAATATCTGTTTTTTTGTTTACTAAAATCCGTAGATTTATAATTGGGTTGGCCTTGGCTCTAACAAAATCTGGTTCTCGGCTTTATTCCTCTCTGAATTTTCTCTGGCATCGCAACGGTGCATCTGTTGCCTATCCAAATGCTCAGATTAGGGTGGCAGGGACTGGATTATGGTTGTTGGCTCATTGCCTGTGAAAATTAACTGTGAATAAATAGAGATTAATGATATCACAGGTATTATAAATAGAAGCAGGCAGATGATTTTTCATATTAGGTGGTTAGAATATTTTTTTCAAGCAAGCAGTTGTTGGCTTAAGATGACTAACAATCAAATGGACTACATGTTTTTGCTAAGTAACACACCTTTCTCTCTCCCCCTCCCTCTCCCCTCCCTCAATCCCTCTCCCCTCCCTCCCTCTTTCTCCCTCCCCCTCTCCCCTTCCTCTGCCTCCCTCTCTCTCTCTCACACACACACACACAAACACACACAGACACAAAATCCCAGCAATAACGAATTCCAAACTTCTATGAGTCAAACTGCTGACAATGTTCTGTGCGAAGATTCAACCCAAATAAGGCAAGAGATAAGTGTTCTTTCTAAAACAACAGGTGGGGAAAATGCTTTGAGAAACGTAATATTTTCAAACCTAAATGAAGCAGCAGATGATTTTGAAGGCATTGAAGCCAATTTGCAAGGAGTGCCTCTCATGCCTCAAATCTCAGTGCGACAATCAGAGCACTGAAGGTTGATCAAACCACTCTAAAGGTAATCCTCCATTTATTACCATATTTGGGACCAGAATCTCGGTTGTTAAGAGAAGCAACAACTAGATGAGACACCTGAGACTGCTTCGCTCAACAATTGCTATTCCGGCATCCCCAGTTGCAGTCGTTAAACAGTCTCCTGGGTGGTTAAGTGGGTGAAGCAAAGAGCTGCCTGATAGGTTTAGTAGTTCTTCTCTGTCCACAGAAAGGAACTCCTCTGAAAGGCTGCAGGAATTGAGCAACCTTCCTCCACCCTGTTGAAGGAGTTGGTCTTCCCTCCGTGAGTAGAAGAGAATTACTCAATTTCCCAGTTCCGTTCTGGCAACCCTTCGGATGAGTTCCTTCATGGGGCTGCAGAAACAAAGCTCAGATCTCCAGGGATCTTGGGCAGGCAGCCCTTGCACTGTTGAAGGAGTGCTTGTGATGTGTAGGGCGGGGAGTCTCAGCTGTGAGGCTGGTGGCAGCAGCTTGCAACCTTTCTGCTGGCTTCCCCATTGACTTTATGCGGAGAAGACTGCAGGTGGTGATCACATGATCACAGGGCACTTGGCAACTTGTTATAACCGCGAACAGGCTGCCAAGCATCTAGATCAGGGGTCGGCAACCTGAGGCTCTGGAGCCGCATGTGGCTCTTTCATCCCTCTGCTGTGACTCCCTGTCGCCGGTCGGCTCCACAATTGATAGGGCTTTCGGTTAGGACAGGTAGAGAAAAAAGGATGCCGCAGTGGAGACTGTATGGTGGGGGAACCGGACTTCCGGTCGGCAGAGGAAAAAGGATGCTGTGCTGGAAGGAGACTCTATGTTGGGGGAACCAGACTTCCAGTCGGCTCCAGAGTTGAACAGGGGGGCTTCTGATTAGGACTTTTGTGGCTCTGAGTTTTTAAGGTTGCCGACCCCTGACCTAGATAGCAATTGTGTGACCACAGGAGAGGGGGAAAGGGCACAATGTTTTACAACAGACAGAAATGCTATCTGAGGCTGTTGAAACGGTGGTTTATTTATTAGTTATTTATTTATTTTATTAAATTTCTATACCGCCCTTCTCCCGAAGGACTCAGGGCGGTGAACAGCCACAGGATAAAACACATAAATACAAAAATTTAAAATAAAATAAAAACGAATTAAATAATTTGGCTGAACAAATTTAAAATACCCCATAATTTAAAAACAAATTAAAATTTACATTTAAAAAGGGGAGAAGATTTAGGCCAGGCCAGCTTGATGAAATAAAAAAGTCTTAAGCGCGTGACGGAAGGTGCGCAGATCCGGGATCCTCCGTATCTCCGGGGGGAGCTCGTTCCGGATCGTAGGTGCCCCCACAGAGAAGGCTCTCCCCCTAGGGGCCGCCAGTCGACATTGTTTGGCCAACGGCACCCGGAGGAGCCCCTCTCTATGGGAGCGTACTGGCCGGTGGGAGGCTATTGGTGGTAGCAGGCGGTCCCGTAGGTAACAGGTCCTAAGCCATGGAGCACTTTAAAGGTGATAACCAGAACCTTGAAGCACACTCGGAAGACTAAATGAAGACTGCCTGTGGACTCAGTTTTAAAATTTTGAATTTACTTGTGGCAGATTTTTCTACTTCCTCCAGGCTAACCAATTTTTCTTGACTTTTACGTATTGGTAGAAAATTCCCAGGTTGGTTATTTGTATTTATTTACAGGAGCCTTCTTGGTTTGGTTTCAGAAATACTGTCCTTTCCACCCACCTACCCCTGACCTTGGAATCTGTTACAATAAATGATTTTCAGTAAAAATCCCACGATGCTGTTCAATAATGCAGTGGCTACATGATCACTCTTTGTATCTGTTGTTCTTTGACTTTTTTTAAAAAAAATGTTTCTAAAAGAACTTGGAAAGCTGCGTGCTACTAGATGAAATAAGGTAAAGGTAAAGGTTCTCCTCGCACATATGTGCTAGTTGTTCCCAACGTTAGGGGGCGGTACTCATCTCCGTTTCAAAGCCGAAGAGCCAGCACTGTCCGAAGATGTCTCCGTGGTCATGTGGCCGGCATGACTAAATGCCAAAGACGCACGGAACACTGTTACCTTCCCACCAAAGGTGGTCCCTATTTTTCAACTTGCATTTTTTACGTGTTTTCGAACTGCTAGGTTGGCAGAAGCTGGGACGAGTAACAGGAGCTCACCCCATTAAGCGGCACTAGGGATTCGAACCGCTGAATGCCGACCTCTCAATCGACAAGCTCAGTGTCTTAGCCACTGAGCCACCACGTCCCGCACTAGATGAAATACTGATGTTGTATTTCTGTCCTGTTTTGTTTTTTAGAAAGCATCTAAACCCAAATTGGGAATCAGAGTCGTTCTCGGATAGTAAAAATAGGACGGGGATTCCAGTCCAGCATTTTATTTAGAAGTTAGCCAGGACAAAATAACAAAAAAGCAACAGGAGGAGGGTGGGTGGTTGGGTGAGCAGGCAGGCCTCTTCGAAAACATAAGGTCATTATGAAATGTGTGTTATATGTTTTGCCTGTTTCTTAAAAACAGGTATTTGTGAGAATGTTTGTTTGTGGCTTGTGTGACGTGTGTTATTTTGGACCGCAACACTTTCCCTTCTGTGAAATGAATATTTTGTTCTGTTCTTGGGGGTGGAGGATGGTGTGAGACTTGGAATATTATCCTGGTAAACCCCATCCTTGAGGATAAATTGCTTTCTTTTTGTGAAATGAGCACCGGCGTTGAAAGCTCAGAAAAATCATCTTAAATTTGAGGGCTCAAAACCTACCACTGAATGATCCATTTGACTGATCTACTCTTTTTCTTTTTCTTTCTTTTTTTTTTTTTTGTAAATAATTTTTATTGTAGTTTTTCTTTTCCAAAACTCTAATACATATTCAGACAGACAATGTCATTTTTATATACTTTGGATTAACAATTCACCTAAAATCTATCTATCTATTTATATATATATATGTTTTCTTTCCTTTTCGTAGGCTTTATGTGTATTTCTCTTTAGCCAGGTTCTTCCTACGTAAAGCAAGATTTTTATGCAGCCCTAGTTCAGTGAAATCACAATCCGCTAATTTCTAGGCTTTTTTTTTTTTTCTGGCAGCCAGCAAACACTCTGCTGCCCTTAGTCTCCCAATGGGCAGCAGAGTGTTTGCTGGCTGCCAAAAGAAAAAAAAAAGCCTAGAAACTAGTGGATTGTGATTTCACTGAACTAGGGCTGTGTAAAAATCTTGCTTTACATAGGAAGAACCTGGCTAAAGAGATATACATACATACATACATACATACATACATACATATCCTCAGCTTCCTTATAAATATTACCTATTTTTATTTCTGTTATCTATCCACCTATACCATTTTCCCCAAACCGCATAATATTCCGAATCCTCTTTTTCTTTTAATTCTAAAGTTAGTTTATTCATTTCGGCACAAATGAGTCAATTCCCGCTCCCGGGAAAATTGATTGATTCCATTTACAGGAAAAATCATTTTGTGGGCATATCCATTGCCGAAATTCCAGATATATCTGGCAGCTCCAAAATGTGGTGTATCCTTGCACAAAATAATAATTATGCCGCGTAAGCAAGAGACTTTCAAGGAGGAGAGACAGGTTGTCCTCGAATTGTGGCTATAATTGAGCCCAGAATCATAGTCATAAATTGTACCAAGTTACCTTGTGATCGTGTCTGACCCTACAACTGTTTTTGTGGCTGTCATTAAGCGAACACGGTCGTTGTAAAGCAAATGTCATTTGTACAAGTCATTAAGAGAGAGACTAATGTCCATTAAGGGGTTTTTTTTTTGGTCAGATACTGGAAGTGAACACCAGACTCTGGCAAAAAAACCCATCACAAATCATGTGACTACGGGATGCCACAAATGGCTGTAAGTGTAGGCATGTTGCTGATACCCAAATACAATCAGGCGACCATGGAGGGAGGGGGTGTGGTTGTCGCAACTCCAAATCCAGGTTGTAACTAGTCAGTGGTGGGATTCAAATAATTTAACAACCAGTTCTCTGCCCTAATGACTGGCTGGGTGGGCGTGGCCATGGTGGGCGTGGCCAGGGGGTGTGACTGGCAGCACTCAGCCTCCTGCATTCCCCTGGGAGCAAAACCGCCATGGGGGGAATGCGGCGCCCCCTCAGTGCCCCGTTTTGGGCCTAGTAGGCCTCCCTGCAGCCTCTGGGAGCGAAAATAGGCCACGGGGGGGAGGGCTTGTGCCACACACCCCTGCACCCCGTCTTGGGCCTAGGAGGCCTTCTTGCACTTACTTGGGAGCCAAAATGGGGCACGTGGGGACTCCTGGAAGGGGAGGGGAGGGGCCAGCCAGCAATTTAATTACCGGTTCGCCTGAACCGGCTGAATCCCACCATTGTAACTAGCTCTGGGGAGTCTATCGTAAGTTCGAGGACTATCTAAATTGCTCTCCGCTGTACTCCTGGAAGGTAGCAGGACCAACATTAATTTTGGTTTCATTATCCTTATTTACAGAGTGGAAAATGCTTGCACAAAACTGGTCCAGGCAGCTCAGATGCTCCAAACGGATCCTTATTCAGTACCTGCTCGCGATTACCTGATCGATGGGTCCCGAGGAATCCTTTCAGGGACGTCGGACTTACTTCTGACCTTTGATGAAGCCGAGGTGGGATTTCTAATGATTGTAATAAAACTCATCGGTGGGTTGGAAGCTGGGAATTACATGGTCCGTTGCCTTGATCAGGGAGTTGGACTAGAAGACCTCTGAGGTCCCTTCCTGCCCTATGTTTCTATGCTCTATGATCTAATTTGGCAAAAAGAGCTAAAGCTCGTTCCTGTCTTAGAGCTTTTAACGTGTATCGAATGCTGCATAAACCACTGAACTCATGGAAGATGTCACTCTTATATCGAACATTCTCTGCTCCCAGAAACTTCTCTTTTGGGAATTGTTCTTTGCTCGGGTGTAAGGTGAGCTGAGAGTCAGCTGACATATTAATATCGGATACTATATTCTATTAGCAAGTATCTTTTTATTACTTCATTATTTTGCATCAGGACGGAGTTCTTTATTGTACAAGATGGGGCACTCTGTGGCTGATATGCACAGACCATTGTGCCTTCTCGAAGATGGTCTTACTGTCAGAAAAATGCAGCATGATGTAGTATGGTAGCGAAGTGCCACTTTAAGGTCTTGAATCTGGGATTTTTGGTATTTATTTTTTGCAAATAGTACTGCTTTTTCTTATAAGGGTGGCTCAGTGGCTAAGATGCTGAGCTTGTCGATCGAAAGGTCAGCAGTTCAGCGGTTCAAATCCCTAGTGCCACGTAACGGGGTGAGCTCCCGTTACTTGTCCCAGTTTCTGCCAACCTAGCAGTTCGAAAGCACGTAAAAAATGCAAGTAAGAAAAATAGGGACCACCTTTGCTGGGAAGGTAACAGCGTTCTGTGCGCCTTTGGCATTGAGTCATGCCGGGCACATGACCATGGAGAGGTCTTCGGACAGCGCTGGCTCTTTGGCTTTGAAACGGAGATGAGCACTGCCCCCTAGAGTCATATGTGTGACTAGCACATATGTGTGAGGGGAACCTTTACCTTACTGTTTTTTCTTAATTTTTTTTTTTCCAAAAGGGGTTTAAAAATGATTTCTGAGCCATGCCTACAGTTTGGGATTCTGATGTCTTCTTGCTTGAACAGTTTGTCCTGGGCTGCCGATAAATACTGGCTTTCATTTGCTCTCTCTCCGTCTCTCTCCGTCTCTCTCTCTCTCTCTCTCTCTCTCTCTCTCTCTCTCTCTCTCTCTCTCTCTCTCTCTCTCTCTCTCTCTCTCTCTTTCTCCCTCCCTCCCTCCCTCCCTCTCACACACAAGTTTAGCAGGGAAATTTGCATGAAAATTAAATGCCTGATTACACTTTGATTAGCATTGATTACTGACTTGTTACTCATTAATAGTCATACAGACAAGCAGGGACAACCACAGGTAGGGAAAAAAAATAAAAGTCCACAGAGGAATTGAGAAAGCCAAGGTAGTTGCAAGAGCCATCTTTGTTAAGGATATTGTTGTGTTACCAACCAGCAGAGTAAGTGCACAGAGAAACGGTACTGAGAGCAATGAATACAATACATACAAACTGGTTTAACAAAACTTTTACTTTGTAGTGAAAAACAATTGCATAGTCTTTTTAATCAATCCAAGTCTTTAGCCATTCAAATCAGTCCGAAGTTACAGATATCTTCTTACCAGACAAACAACAGTAATTCACGCTGGTAACAAATCACGCTGGTAGCATATCCATCCACGTCTTCACACACGACAGTAACAATTCCAACCAACAGTTCCAGTCAAGCAGCAAATCAAGCAATGATGAGAGCAGGTCCAACAATGACTATAGCTCGGCTTCCTCCTTATATACAGTTTACACTAGTAATTATCCACTTAAGATAAGTGAAGTCAGCAATGCAATGACTCAACAGTACAATTAGGATAATTGCAGTCAGCATTCAGTCAGCAGTCATTACAGTGACTCAGCATTACATCTTAAAGTTAAAGAATACATTTAAAGTGATAGAACACATATATTGCCTGGACAACTTGTTAGATTTATACCATATCCTAACAATCTTGACTCTTTTGACTTCCCCGTGCATGGACACCTTTGCATGCAAGCTGCCATTATCGTAAGAACTCTTGATATTGTTTCTATTTATTTCATTGTATCCCAGCTTTATTGTTTTTACAAACAACCCGAGGTGGTGAACATATCCAACACGCCTTCTTCCTCCTCCTATTTTCCCTGCAACAACAACTCTGTGAGGTTGGTTGGGCTGACAAAAAAATGACTGGCTTAAAGTCATCCAACTGGCTTTCATGGCTAAGGAAGGATTTGAACTCACGCTCTCTTGATTTCTAGCCTGGTGCCTTCACCACTATGGTAATTTCTAAAAAGCTTTGAAATCGGGTAGTATATTCTCAAATCTGCCTTTTTAAAAGTTATATACATTCACCACCACAGAGAACTTTTAACTAGAAGCAGACTTGCCTGCTTATAATATTTTTGTGTTTATTGGTAGAATGGCAACATCTGAATGTTCACCCAAAGAGACAGAATTAGATTGGGTTCACACTGCCCATGAAGCCCTCACATTGGACTTACATGCAATAAACCATGATTGTTTATTAACTATCATTCATGGCTCAATGTGTTGTAGAAACCCAATCATTTGTGGTCTTCTTGCTAAATTTTGGAATGATGGACTGCTAACTGTGGTTCTTATTATTCTTTTAGATTAGATTAACAGAGTTGGAAGGGACCTTGTAGGTCATCTAGTCCAACCCCCCGCCCAAGCAGGAGCCCCTACACCATTTCTGACAGATGGCAGTCCAGTCTCTTCTTCAAAGCTTCCAGTGATGAAGCTCCCACAACTGCTGAAGGCAAAAGCTGTTCCATGGGTTGATTGCTCTCACTCAGAAAATCTCAGATTTTCTCAGAAAATGTCAGAAAATCTCTCCTTATTTCTAGGTTGAATCTCTCCTTGATCAGTTTCCATCCATTATTCCTTGTCTGGCCTTCAGGTGCTTTGGAAAACAGCTTGACCCTTCCTCTCTGTGGCAGCCCCTCAAATATTGGAAGATGGCTATCATGTCTCCCCTGGTCCTTCCCTTCACTAGAGTAGCCATGCCCAGTTCCTGCAACCATTCTTCATATGTTTTAGCCTCCAGTCCCCTAATCCTCTTGGTTGCTCTTCTCTGCACTCTTTCTAGAGTCTCAACATCTTTTTTATAGTGTGGTGACCAAAACTGAATGCAGTATTCTAGGTGTGGTCTTACTAAGGCTTTATAGAGAGGTATTAGTACATCCCTTGATCTTGACTGTATCCCTCTGTTAATGCAGTTTAGGATTGCATTGGCTTTTTTGACTGCTGCCACACACTGCTGGCTCATATTTAGCTGGTTGTCCACTAAGACTCCAAGATCCCTCTCACAGTCACTGCTATTAAGCCTGATTTCACCCAGTCTATATGTGTAATTTTGGTTTTTCTTGCCTAAGTTTACCCTAATTTAATTTAAAACAATTGGCTGGTAACAAAAGAAAAAAGAAGAAGAACCCACTCAATAATTTCATAGTTGTATTTATTTTCTTTCAGGTCCGTAAAATCATCCGTGTCTGCAAAGGAATTCTAGAATACCTCACTGTGGCTGAAGTAGTGGAGACTATGGAAGACTTGGTGACCTACACAAAGAACTTGGGACCAGGTTAGAGAACCCTTAGATGTCTCTGACTCTGCCCCTTCCATTGATTTTGTTTGTCAGATGGTCAAAAAGGGGATCCCATCACCCCGGGACTCTGCAACAGTCATAAGTACATGCCAGTTGCCAAGCGGCCGAATTTTAATCACGTGACTAGGGGGATTGCTGCGTTGGTGGTGTAAGTGTGCAAAATGGGCATAGGACACTTTTTTCAGGGATGTTGTAAATTCAGACGGTCACTAAATGAATGGTTGTAAGCCAAGGACCACCTGTTCTCATTTTGTCAATCTCTCGCTGACCTTTGTAAGTTGGCCAGATGTCCAGCCCAAGAGCACACGGAGCTCCTCTGGATAGTAAAGCTGCAGAAATAATGCCTTTCTTTTAAAAGTCTCATCAGTTGCTGGGCTTAAATCCCGTGCACCATGTTCCTTTACACAGCTGACACTTCAAATGTTTACCAGCAGGGGTGGGCTTCAAAAATTTTAGCAAGGGGTTGTCTGCCCATTTGCTGGGTGGGTGTGGCCCAGTCGGCCTCCTACACAGTGGTGTGGGGGCGTTTTGGCCCTCCCCTGACTCCGGAGGCTTTTCTTGAGCCTCCGGGAGGGCGAAAACGGCCTCCCCAGGCTCTGGAGGCCCTCTGGAAGTTCTGGTCTTCCTGAACTTCCGGTAGGCCATTTTTCGCCCTCCCCGAGCCTCCTCACGCACTCTGCACTTACCTGCATCCAAAACAGGCCGCATGGGGACTCTTGAGAGAAGCAGGGTGGGGTGGGGTGGGGTGGGAGGGGCCAGCCAGGAGTGGGATTTGGGGGTTCTCCGAACTGAACAGAATCTTAGCTAGAGGTTCTCCCAAACCCCTGCGAACTCCCAGCAGCCCATCCCTGTTTAACAGCCAGCCTCTTTGCTCCTCCTTTGTTTCTCCAACCCCAAGAATTAGATATGCGAACTGTCTGAAATGGTGCGGCATGGATACCAGTAGTGGGTTTCAAATTTGGCCACTACCAGTTCGCTTGTGGGCATGCATGTGCTTGCGACGCTTCTGCGCATGCGCAGAGACGTCCAGGTGGGTGGGCGGATCCTCCCGCCACCACTACTGGTTTGCCCGATCCGGGGTGAACCGGTAGCAACCCACCACTGGTGGACACATCCCTCTCTTGCTCCAGATGACAGCTTCTTGAGCTCTTCTTGAGCTCTCTTTCACTGACCCTGGCTGTGACTCTTTTGCAGCCTTCTTTGCAATTTTGTCACAGCTGTGACTGTTGTATCTACACTGACCCCCAAGAGATGGCCAAGTGGAATGTTGTGAATGGACAGTCGGAGGGAATTCAGAAAGGAATGCAGAGCTGGAGGGTGGAGCAGTCCTAGCACTGCTTACTCTTTTTCCTTGTTGTTATAATGAGGAGAAGGGATGCCATGGCTCAGTGGCTAAGTTGCTGGGCTTGTCGATCGAAAGGTCTGCAGTTCAGCGGTTCAAATCCCTAATGCCGTGTAACGGGGTGAGTTCCCGTTCCTTGTCCCAGCTTCTGCCAACCTAGCAGTTCGAAAGCACGTTAAAAAAAGGAAGTAGAAAAATAGGGACCACCTTTGGTGGGAAGATAACACCGTTCCGTGCGCCTTTGGTGTTTAGTCATGCCAGCCGCATGACCACGGAGACGTCTTCGGACAGCGCTGGCTCTTTGGCTTTGTAACGGAGATGAGCAGCGCCCCCTAGAGTTGGGAACGACTAGCACATATGTGCGAGGGGAACCTTTACCTTTACCTTTATAATGAGGAGAAGAGCAAAAGGTTCCTGATACAGACCAACGGAAGGGAGAAAAGCATAGAGGGTGGATGGTTATTTTATTTCTTTGGATACTGTGTTTATTATTTTTACAAAAATAACTCAGGGCAGCAAACATAGGGCTCCTGTTTTCTCTTATTTTCCTCACAACAACAACCTCTGTGAAGTGAGTTGGGCTGACTGGTCCAAAGTCACCCAGCCGGCTTTCATGGCTAAGGTGGGATTTGAACTCACAGACTCCCACTTTTTAGCCCGATGCCTTCACCACTAGACCAAACTGGTGCTCTTGTTTGCATTTGACTGTGTCTAAGTGTGGAGAACAAACTCCAGAAATAGCTAATGTTAGCTATACTGGCTTTTGTTTTTCATTTATATTCTTAATTTGTTGGGAGTATGTGACCTGTTTGGGTTTTGGGGAAATGTTCTAAAATAGGGGGGAGGGGGACATTTTAATGGGCTGGCAGCCAACAATTGATCTAATGATTTCCTGTTATTACCTTTGCATGGTATCTAGTATAGATATAGTATATCTAGTACCAAGATGGCAAACCTATGGCACGAGTGCCAGAGATGGCACACAGAGCTCTTTCTGCGAGCATGCGCGCCGTCGCCAGCTCCTCTTCCGGGTGGACAGCTGGTCTCTTCTGGGTTTGGCGCACATGCTCCAGTTTTGGCACTCGGTGCCGAAAAGGTTAGCCATCACTGATCTAGTATAAAGTATGATACAGAGGTATCTGGCATCCGATTGTCTCCCAAGAACTTCACAATTTAAGGTACTTCCATTGAGTTTCTTGGATGTCAAGTTTCCTTTCCTGGTTTCGGCCCAAATGATGCCAGTGAGACTGAACTGGTAGCTCAGACGTGATGCTTTTTATGAGATCTACAACTAGGAGGCACCACACCTCTCTTAGCAAAGACTCCAGGATGAACCAAGGAATACAACTACAACACTCAGAAAGATAGAAGACAATTGTGAAGTGTTGCCCCCAAAACATCCTTAATGCAGAAGTAATTGTACACTCAGCCTGTTTTTTTTTAACATTTTTATTTTCTTTTAATGCAAAACATTCCATCATTCATTAAACAGTGTGTTGTCTGAATACAAATTTATTTGTGTCGTAACAGTTAAAACTTACCACCATATTATATAAATTGAATATATAGTATATAAATTGAATAAATAAATAAATAATTAAAAAAATATTCATTATTTATATCTACTCTTATTTTAATATTAATGCTTAATACTTAACATATCTATTATCTCTATCCATTGATAAAATAAATCCCATATATTGTAATAATCAGATCCTTCTTTTCCATTATTTCTGCACGTTCCAATATTTTCTTAATCACGTTTTTATCTGCAGGAATCTCTTCGCCTTTCCAATTCTGTGAAAATACAATTGTAGCTGCAGTTATTACATGAATAATCAAGTACACCTTTTCTTTACTATAGTTCCCTGGTAAAATCCCCAACAGGAATATCTCAGGTGTTAAATCAATGTGCTGCTCCATCATCTTCTCCAACCACATACGAATTCTTGCCCAGTATTTTTTTGCTTCTACACACGTCCACCACATATGATAATACAATCCCGGAGTCTGATGGCATTTCCAACATTTAGCTGACTTATCTTTAAACATTTTTGCCAGTCTTTTCAGGTGACAAATGCCATCTATAAAACATCTTGTACAGATTCTCCTTGTATGCAGTTGACATTGTTAACTTATAATTTCTGTCCCATAATTGCTGCCATTTATCTAACTCTATCGTATGTCCAGCTATCATATGTCCTTTGATGAGGCACCCCTGCTCTAGCCTCTCTTCCCCATAGGCTCACAGCAGCTTCATTCCCTCAAGAATTTGGAGAACTTCTAATCTGAGGAAGGTTTTCACCAGCTCGTCTTTCCACCATTTCTCATGGAGTTGCCTTCGGTTCACCATGCTTCCCTGGAAGTCCATATTTTGCTTTTCCAACAGTCCCTGCACACCCCAACCCACAAAAACTCGGGAGAACCTCGGACCAATCTCTCGAGTCCCCAGATGGCAACTTCTCTTTCTTAACTTTGAGAACTGGAAGCAAGGAGGCGCTTCCTACTGAGCAGGGCTGATCTATCTGCATGAGCTCCCTCAGTATCTGCTCCTCTCCTGCCTTTTCTGCTGATCACTGATTGTAATAAATTACTTATGAAACTGCCAATTTATTAAGATTGATGTTTGAAGAGATTGCTTTCTTTCGGTAGACTTGCAAAACATGTTTGTGCAGAGACTATATTTATTCTCTCCCAAATATCATTTAAGCTGGGAAATTGAAATTCAAGAACGACTGTTTGTTTCTCCTAAGCAGAATCTGCTTATAATTTATTGATTGTTTTCTATCCATCTCTTTGGGGAAAGAATGCCCAGTCTTGCCAACTAAATGCCTGGGAAACGAACTCATTGCTTTTGTATAGCAATGCAGAACAATCTGCTAATGAATCCTGACCCTCTGCATAGCCGCCAGGGATGACATTGGGTTAGGGACCAACACCATCCACCTGCCACTGATGTTAAATAGCTCACTATTTCCTGAAGCTAAACTTTCTGCTTCTTATTCATGTCATCTAACTCTGCCTTGTCAACTTAAGTCTCTTAAGTCAACTCCTGTTGTGGCTCCGTTACCGGAGCCTGTATCATTGTCAGGAGAGGACTCTAATGAGAGTGAAGGGGAGGAGTTGGCAAGGCCTCCCTCTCCAGGACCCTCCTCTCTGGCAATGCCTTCGGTGTCTGCCAAAGGGCAAGAGATAGGGCCAGGGCCAAGCACGTCCACGCAGCCACAGATGGACAGTGATGAGGGTAATGAGTCTTGGCTGGACCCACGCCAGCGTCGCAGAGATAAGCGCACGCAACAGAAGAAAAGGCGTGCCCGAGATTAGGCTGAGTCACTGGACCACACCCCACAGGATATAAAAGGGAGCGTGGTGGCCAGTCAAACCTTGTGACGAACAAAGCTGAAAGCTTCCACGCCATTCTGCATTGCCGGACTTTTGCTTTAAGACTTTGCTGGAAGTATCTCTGGACTTGATTTAATTCCGTAATTATTGAGCTGCTTTCCTTTGATGTATCAGAAGTGGGGAGAAGTTATCTCTCCTCTTTGTAAATAATAAACTCTTGGCAGGCAGCCACTAGGTTGTTGCCAAGTTCCGTTATCATAAGGAAAAGGATTTTGCCGGCTGGTTTGGTCTTTAACTCCTGAACGTCTGTTGGTGTGTGTGCATGGGGTTGGGGACAGAACAACTCCTGCAAGATTTTGCAGGTTAAGACCTGGTTTTTCTCCACCAAGCATTTGGGCCCAGTTGAGGGACATCCCATTTTGATTGTTTAATTCTTGTGCTTGGTTGCCATGTTGTATATTGAGTTGTTTTTTTAAAAAATGTGGTGTGCTTATTTTTGTATTTCTGCTTTTATTGTATACTGACCCTATGGTTGGAGTTTGTTGTGGCCTGCCAGCGGCCAGTGGAGCTGATGGCAAACTCAGATAGGGAGGAGGTTGGGGAGGAACATGGGCCAGTCCTGGAGTCTGGGGAAGGCTCTGATGAGTGCTCTGCGTCAGAGGCAGAGATGGGGCCAGGGCTGTCTGACAGTTATCAGCTGCCTTTGGAGTCAGACATCAGTGGGGCAGAAGAATAGCTGGAGCCTGTTCCCAGTGTGTGCATGCGCAGAGTTGCCAGGAGAAGGGAACAGCTAAGGAACAAGGGCCGACTCAGGAGTAAAGCCACAGGTGGACGGTGAATCGCTTCTCCCATACAGAATAAAAAGAAGCGAAAGTGGAGGGGAGTTTGGAGGGGGCAATTAGCTCAATTCATTAGAGTGAAGATCTGTTCCTGACTTCTTGCCAAGAATTGTCTGCTCTAGCCTGGCGTTTGGAAGATATCGGCCTGGCAGCTCTCTAAGCCTGATAAAGGTCTGTAGTTGTGAAATCTCTTGAAAGACTGTTGGCTCGGAACTTTGCTGGAGAGGAATTCCCTTTAAACTAAATAAAAGGGATTTTATCAGGATGAGGAGTCCGCTTCATGATCTTGGGAGGCCTAGGTCAGAACAGAGTTGGGCGACCCTATAAATCCATTAAGCAAACAAACATACTTGCTGTGAAAATGTTTTACATGGAGCAATGTTTTGTACACACATATACAAACACAAAGACCATCTCATTTAAAACAGTAACGTCCAGCGTCTTCTTCTATCGTAATAGCTATATGGAGAAATAGTTTGGGTGTTGTGGTTAAGGCATCAGGCTAGAACAGGAGTCTGCAACCTTAAACACTCATTTGGACCCGTTTCCCACAGAAAAGAAAACATCGGGAGCCACAAAACCCTTCCCGTGCCTGACTATTTCTCGAGCAGCCACAAAACTAGCATATGTAGTTGAATTAAATGTTCTGTTTTCTTCTGAAACTTTTCTTTTTTTGGATTTATCCATGGTTGGCCTACCAGGGGTTGAAAAGCTCAAGTGACAGGGAGCTACAGCAGAGGGGTGAAAGAGCCCCATGCGGCTCCAGAGCCGCAGGTTGCTGACCCCTGGGCTAGAAACTCCGAGACCTGGAATAGCAGTCCTGCCTTAGGCATGAAGCCAGCTGGATGACCTTAGGCCAGTCACTGTCTCTCAGCCCTAGGAAGAAGGCAATGGCAACCACTTCTGAAAAAAAACACCCCAAGAAAACTGCAAGGACTTGCCCAGGCAACCTCTGAGAATTGGACACAACTGAAGGGAAAGGGGGAAAAAAAATACTTGATGAGCTTAGTGGAAGTAATTTTTACAACAAGGCTGTAGGAAAATCAGTGCAAATAGAGTTAAGTAACTTGCTTAAGGGCAAAAGAATAAGTGAATGGCAGAGGTCAAATGAGTGTTTATGGACTTCCTGGTTCTTTCTGTGATGATATTGTTTCACGGATTCATTATGTCATACAGTCAACTCTGAATGAATGGCTATCTGATGGCATAAGAGTTTTGGGCTATTGAAATGTGTCCCACACAAGCAAGCCGCTTCTGTTTTCATTGCTTTCCTTAAACAGGCAATTCAATAAAAGCCTAAAAATTTATTGCTAAATGTCCCATTGATTCACCATTTTTTTTAAAAAAATTGATTTATATGCCGCCCTTCTCCGGAGACTCAGAGCGGCTTACAATGCGCTAAGCAATAGCCTTCATCCTTTTTGTATATTTATACAAAGTCAGCTTATTGCCCCCACAACTGGGTCCTCAGTTTACCTACCTTAGAAAGGATGGAAGGCTGAGTCAACCTTGAGCCTGGTGAGATTCGAACCTGCAGTAATTGCAGACAGCTGGTCTTAATAACAGGGTGCTTTAGACCACTGTACTACCAAGGCTCTTTTGGGGGGGGGGTATTTTGACTACCGTGTTTCCCCGAAAATAAGAATCTGTCTTTGGTCTTATTGCCATGCACTCACCGATTGGGCTTATTATCAGGGGATGTCTTATTTTGGGGAAAACAGGGTATAATTCAAAACCTTCTCACGTTTTGAATTATGATGAATCCAGCAAAATTATGGTACATTCGATTTCAGATTGGTTCATGATCAACTGTGACAGCTTTCCCTGAAGAGAAACAGCATTTTCAGTTGTTCTTGAATGTAATTTGCTCTTGCCTGAAATCTTAAAAACGTGGCTTCTTGGAGACAACCTCTTCCATGTCCTTGGTGTAGGAATGACAAAGATGGCCAAGATGATTGACGAGCGGCAGCAAGAACTGACTCATCAGGAGCACCGAGTCATGCTGGTCAACTCCATGAACACGGTGAAGGATCTCCTCCCCGTCCTTATTTCAGGTGAGCCTCCATCAAAACATGCATGGGAACCATGGGATTGCGCGAAGACATGCGCCATATATTTGTGAAGCAGAGGAATACGCATAGTGAAAGGTGTTCAAACATAGACTCTTCTTATATGTCTGATAAACACGGTGGATAAAAATCAATGATTTCTTTTTTTAAAAAAATAAAAAAATTGGATTTTTTAAAATTTAAATCGGATTTTTTAAAATTTAAATTAGATTTTTTTTTATTTTTATCAAATTTATTTTAATAAAATGCTCTTGGAGTAAAAATTTATCTTAAGATAGTTTTCTATTTAAGATACATTCATAATTTAGTTTATTCAGCCTGAAATGGAGCTTCATTATGAGGCTGCATATTCTGCAACATTGGGACTGTCGGTGAATCAACAGCCGGTCAGAGGAGGAGCTGCTGTGGGACAGAGACGGCAGTTGCTCGTTAAAAATTATGATTTAAATCGAGTTGATTTAAATCAAGCCATTTTTACTAGTGATTTATATCATGACTTAAATCGTGATTTAAATCAACTCGATTTAAATCAAATCCTCCCTGCTGATAAACCTACTGTAGAACTAAATCTGTGATTTTATTTGTGTCTTGTGGGGTGGGGAAGTTCTCAATTGACATAGCCTACGTATCTCCTATTTATGTTCTGGAAGCTGGGCTTCCTGAGACATGTGAATGGATGGGCTATTTATATGTTGTTATATTTGTTATGCTTGCCTTGAGTGGGCACTACAGTCCAGATTAAGATCTTGCTACTGTTTGATTTCGGATTAAGTCCCTACATTTGTTGAAAAGCACAAACATTTGAATAGCATAGCATAGCATAGCATAGCATAGCATAGCATAGCATAGCATAGCATAGCATAGCATAGCATAGCATAGCATAGCATAGCATAGCATAGCATAGCATAGCATAGCATAGCATAGCATAGAATAACAGAGTTGGAAGGGATTTGGAGGTCTTCTAGTCCAACCCAGTGTTTAGACAGGAAACCCTACAAAACTTCAGACAAATGGTTATCCAACATCTTAAAAACTTCCAGTGTCGGAGGATTTGCAACTTCTGGAGGCAAGTTGTTCCACTGATTAATTGTTCTCACCGTCAGGAAATTTCTCCTTAGTTCTAGGTTGCTTCTCTCCTTGATGAGTTTCCAACCCTTGCTTCTTGTCCTACCCTCAGGTGCTTTGGAGAATAGCTTGACTCCCTCTTCTCAGTGGCAGCCCCTGAGATATTGGAACACTGCTATCATGTCTCCCCTAGTCCTTCTTTTCATTAAACTAAACAGTTCCTGCAACCGTTCTTCATATGTTTTAGCCTCCAGTCCCCTAATTGTCTTTGTTGCTCTTCTCTGCACTCTTTCTAGAGTCTCAACATAGCTCAAACAATAACAATAATTGTGATTAAGAAAGGAAATGTTACTTAACACTGACGATCTGCGCTTGAGATCTTGACAAGGAAAAAAAATGCTCCTTCTGATTATTTAATAAAAGAAGAAGAATCTGCAAATGTGAATTGCACAAGCATTTTTAAAAGTCTTTTGAAGAATGGAATTCCAAAAGTCATAGCTCCAATTATCAACAATGTCAGAAACGATGGTGCTTCTATGGATAGGCTATGTCCAAAAGATGTTTTTGAAGAAATGCCAGATGTAAAACAAATTTTATCTGACAAGATAGAAATTATATCAAAAGTGGATTTATAATTGACAAGCCAAGAGAATGATTTATTCTCTTGGATATTTCTCTGGGTCTACCAAAAAAACAGACTGTGGTTTTAAAATTTAAAAATTTAAAATTTAAAAGGGAAATACAAATGACAAACCTGGATATTTTTTTTCCTATTGGATTTGCAAAAGAGGCTTGAAGAACTCTGCCATAGGACAAAGAAGAAATCAAGATAAATCAAATCATACAACAACATTGGAATGAAGTAAAGATTAAGTCTATGAGAAGTAAAGGAAGGGTATATAAATACGGTTTATTTGATCAAGGTTAAAATAAGATGTTACTTCTGCCTACCCTTTTTGGGCTTTCTGCTGACATCAGGACTGAAAAAAATGATTTCTGGATTTGTTTATCGATAAACAAATATGGAGTATGGGATAAAGAGATAAATGTAACTTTGGAGGGGTGAAGAGTAACTACAATTGTTTAAATTGTTGTGATTAATGTTGGAAGTCACTTCCTTATGTATTTCTCTTCTCTTTATGCTTTCTAAGCTGTTTTCTTCTTCTTTTTTCTTTCCTTGCGTTTGTATCATATTCTACTATTATAATCAATTCAGGAAAATGGCCATAGAAAATCATCATTTATTCCGCTCACGTGTATGTAAAAGGACATTTCCTAGCATATCTTCCTGATATCGTTTGACCTTCTATGTCATTTCTGCAGCAATGAAGATTTTTGTAACAACTAAAAACTCTCGGAACCAGGGAATTGAGGAAGCCTTGAAAAACCGCAAATTTACGGTGGAGAAGATGAGTACAGAAATAAATGAAATAATCCGTGTACTGCAGCTGACTTCCTGGGATGAGGATGCTTGGGCCAGCAAGGTGGGTGTTTTCTATTTAGGCTGAGAGTGATCTAGGATTAGACATGTAAGAATATGAATCCATATTTAAAAAAAAAAACACAAGAACTAATTTATAGAGTGATGTTAGCTAATTTGGTATATGATTTTACCCTTAGGATAATGCAGTTCCTTTGTTAGCGGAACATTAAATGTAGTGAGAATATTTTAAAACTGCCCTGCAGATTTCCTATAATTTATCCAACAAATTGGATGGCTATTTGTTTTAAAATTGCATCTCCTGGCAGGGAAACACCCCAATAAGCAAATAAAGTAACACAATCTGAATGTTTCTCTAAACCAGTGTTTTTCAACCTCACCCATTTTAAGATGTGTGGACTTGGGGACATCCCAAGGGCATCTTGGGAGTTGAAGTTCCCACATCCAGTGGTGGGATTCAGCCAGTTTGGGCCAGTTTGGGCGAACCGGTAGTTAAATTGCTGGCTGGACCCACCCCTCCTCGTCCCTTCCAGGAGTCCCCACGTGCCCCATTTTGGCTCCCAGGTAAGTGCAGGGAGGCCTCCTAGGCCCAAAATGGGGCACAGGGGGGTAGCGCCCCCCCCCCCCCCGCAGCCAGTTTTTGCTCCCAGGGGGTTGCAGAAGGCCGAGTGCTGCCTGTCACACCCCTGGCCACGCCCACCATGGCCATGCCCACCCAGCTGGGCATTAGGGCAGAGAACAGGTTGTTAAATTATTTGAATCCCACCACTGCCCACATCCTAAAATGATTGACGTGGACTTCCTTCCTGGAATTAAGTTCTGAGATGGGTACCTTAAAATAACCTCAGATTTATAATTTAAGACCTAAATTGGTTAAAACTCAATTTTTTATTTTGGTTGAAAGCTGCAAATTTCCAATCAGCGAACTACTGCAAATGTGATGGCTTCAGGGAGGAAATGGCTGTTTTCAGAGACTTCTAATTATTTTAATGGGTTGAGAACCACAGAACTGTCAAAACAGCTCGCAAGCTGTGCATTTCTATCCATTGCTGTTTATTGACGCAGTTTCCATGTAACGATAAACTATGGTTTATCAGAGGATGACCTTGTGGGAGGGGTTGGCCTGAAGGACTGAGCCCTTTTCTTCTGCTCTGCTGGGAAAATAAATCAACATCTATTTTCGATTCAGGAGTGGTTCGGTGTCCTAGAGGTGGAGCTCACGCCTCACAATCAGGAGGCTGTGGGTTTGATCCTAGGTAGAGACAGCTATTTCTCTCTCTCTCTCTCTGGGCACACTGAGAATACATCTGCTGAACAAAACTCCTCATTGGTGACAGGAAGGGCATCCAGCTATTAAAGCACTCTGCTAGCTCCATTTAGTTGCCCAGACTTCACCCCGCAAGGGATTAGGGGGTTGTTAAATGAAGATGATTTAGTTTTGATTCTGCGGCTTTCTGACCTTACTGTCCCCAGCATCGTATCTCTTGCTATCTGTAAACTGATTTGTAGGACTTTTTTAAAAAAAATATATCATTTTGATTTAAGCATGCATAGATAGGCACGTAGAATTTAGCCATGCTTTGCTTCCTTGGAACTGTAATCTCCAAATCACTATTAGTACTAAATCACGAATCTGTGAAAAAGGAGTTGAATTCTGGCTTATTACCGTAATCAATCACTGAGCCCCTGCAGAGGGTGCCCCTTATCGCTTAGGCCTGAAAGCAGATTAGCCCACTATTAATAATAATTTCTTTCTTAGAACTACTACTTATATATATATCTATATATATCTTTCTCCTTAATTTTCTCCTTTCCCCTCACCCTCACCTTTTAGAAGGTAAGATCTCTTCCTCAACCCACAACTGCTGCCTTTTCTACTAAAACCAGAAAAGCATGACTCCGGGGGTGTTTGCTGTGTGTTGTGTGGTTTCCTGTGTGGCGAGTGTTACCCTTCAGGTAGTCCTCGACTTACAACCGTTCTGTTAGTGACTGAAGTTACACCAGCACTGAAAAAAGTGACTTACAATCGTTTTTCCACACTTATGACCGTTGGAGCGTCCCCATGGCCACGTGATCAATATTCAGGCACTTGGCAGCTGGCTCATATTTATGACGGTTGCAGTGTCCCACGGTCATGGGATCGCCGTTTGTGACCTTCCCAGTTGGTTTCCGGCAAGCGATGTCAACGGGAGGGTGGGGGTGGGGGGGAAAGCAGGATTCACTTAACAGCTGCTTAATGACTGTGGCAAAAATGATTGCAAAATGGGCCACAATTCACTTAACAACTGTCTTCCTTAGCAACAGAAATGTTAGGCTCAATTCTGGTCATAGGTCAAGGACTACCTGTACTCACCTTGAAAGGCGGAGTATTTCAAGCGATTGGAAAGTCTTGCTGTGTGACGGGGCTGTTTCCGAGGAGTGACAGCCGGCCTTGAAATTTGCAAGATAAGGAGACGTGAGTTGGGTTTGGGGTAGCTTTCTTGACCAGGGAAGTTGGAAAATCCAGCTTTTCTAATTCCTTCCCTTGTGAACTTAACAAGCATCTTGTTCTCTAGGACGAAGTTTCACTCCGCTTTTCCTTTCTTTCTGGGATAGAGTAGATTTGAGAGATATGTTTCCGACAGGCTCGGGCAGCTGTTCTTCGTAATTTCAGCTTTTGTGAGAAGGGAGAAATGACCTTTTTGTAGACTTACGGCACTGTTACAAGCAGGTGCGTGCAAAATTAGTTGCATTTGGGAATATGGTGAAGTGGCCTGTGAAGTACAAAGTACATAAATTGAATTACATGTCCTCCTGTCTCACCACACCTCCAAATGCAATGTTTCATATGCATGCATTTGTAATAGCACCATAAGTTTACAAAAAGAGCATTTCTTTACACACACACACACACACACACACACACACACACACACACACACACACACACACACACACACTTTTATTGGTCAATGACCAAAATAGAATAGAATAGAATTTTATTGGCCAGGTGTTGACACACAAGGAATTTGTCTTGGCTATAAAATATAAAAATAAAGTTTGTATATGTATATGTACATGTATATTACAGTAGGAGATGACCAGGCTGAGCCCAAAGGAAGGGTCAAACACCTCATTAGTCTCGAGTGTCTTTGTGCCCACAAGACATCTAAGTCCAGCCTACCTTGAATTCCCTTGGGTCTTATCTACTACTTATTTGCTTTGACTGTTAGTAGTTCAGATTCTTGTAGAGAACATTGGCATATAATAAACTTATATTCATTTGAACTGCCTGGACTCCTGATTCCCTGCCCTTGACCTGTTATATGCATATGTTTGGATTTACTTGGAGTTGAACTGCACAGAAGGCAGACTCTTATAGGGTTTTCAGGAATGAGTGTGCAGCTATAACTCGTGAGGACATGGACAGGGTCCTCCGAACTGTGAGCTCAGCCAGCGGTTTGATAAGGTTTGACTTCTGGTTCATCGAAGCTGTCAGGAAGGTGACCTGTGATAGGGTCCATGCAATGGGATCTTCTTCTTTGAGGAAAGGGTTGTTTTCTCCCGGCTCTGCTTTCATTGTGTGGAAGTAATAACTATCTGGACTCAGAAAATGAGAAAGATGAATGTGAGGCTAAGGGACACTTAGAAGAGGTACACAACTGAACATCTAATCAGCTACAATTCTTCAGATTTCAAAGGCCCCAACTCTTAACAAGCAGAGTTTTTCAAAGGGTTATATTTGGCAAGGTGAGGATTATAGGGCCCATAACCTTGGCTTGCTTTGTCCAGGGATGTTCAGCTTGTCCCTTTTTCACAACTGTCACTCCTTCCTGGTTACTCATTTGATATGCAGGCCAGAGAGTCTTTCCTCATCACTATCCCACTGAACCCAAATGATGAAGATGATGATGTAAGAAGGGTTGGAAAACCGCTGAATGGAACTGCTGAAGTTATCTACATCTCACCTCCTTGAAGAAGAGAGGAAAAAGAGCCCTTGGCTCCCTTCTTTGGGGGAGGGGAGAGCTTTGTCGGGAATCTTCTAAACCAGGGGTCTCCAACCTTGGCCCCTTTAAGATTTGTGGACTTCAGCTCCCAGCAAAGCTGGCTGAGGAATTCTGGGAGTTGAAGTCCACAAGTTTTAAAGTGGCCAAGGTCGGAGACCCCTGTTCTTAACTGAAAATGCTTCCCAACATCCTTCGACCATTTTTCCTTTTGGTTCCTGATCCATTTTTTATCCATTGTAGGTGTTATTTGTGTCAAGTCTGATTTGTGCTAACCACTCAAATGTCCCCGTTATGTGAGATGGGCAGGCATGGGACTCTGAGCCATCAATCTTTCCTGTGTCCGGTTGTCAAATCAAGTGGTTCAGGAACTCCCTTTTAAAATGCAGAGGGTAAAACATGTCAGTGGACTATTTTTTACACCTCATTTAAGTCTTTTCACTCTCCAAATGGCATCTTCTGGCGTGATGCAAAAATTTGAAGAATCAACCTGGGTATCCGCTTTGGGGTTTGAGTGTTAGTTGGTGGTGTGGTGATTGGCAAAAGGGCATTTTGTATTGGACCTTAACTTTTGACTTTCTAATGGGCTCTTCTGAAAATTTCCATGACAATCCCAAAGGGGACTGCAGGGGATGCAGTGGCTCAGTGGCTAAGACGCTGAGCTTGTTGATCGAAAGGTCGGCAGTTCAGCAGTTTGAATCCCTAGTTCTGTGTAATGAGGTGAACTCCCATTACTTGTCCCAGCTTCTGCCAACCTAGCAGTTTGAAAGCATGTAAAAAATGCAAGTAGAAAAATAGGGACCACCTTTGGTGGGAAGGTAACAGCCTTCCGTGCGCCTTTGGTGTTGAGTCATGCCAACCACATGACCATGGAGATGTCTTCGGACAGCGCTGGCTCTTCGGCTTTGAAACAGATGAGCACCGCCCCCTAGAGTCAGAAACGACTAGCACATATGTGTGAGGGAAACCTTTACCTTTAACTACCCAAAGGGGGGTGGTATTTGTAGGAAACTTCATATTGCTGATGTAGCCAGCCATAATTTTATCTGAGAAATAAGAACTAAGAAATAAGGGGCTTTTAGAAAGTTTATAATCCAGTGCTACATCTAATTAATCCATGGGGCATGGGGCCATCTTTTTTCCTCATGTTTAATGCATTAGACACCAATAAATAAGAATAATCTCAAACTTCCTCCCCCCCCCCCCAAATGGAGGGAATAGGCAGAGAAGTGTGCATGGGGGTGTTCTCTGTGGCTATTATTCTATTTTGGGAGGGCAAAGATTTAACATTTGTTCTGAATGCCATTTCTTTTTCTCTCGAGTGTTCTGTGCTTGGAAAACAATGAGTTACAATAAGGCCTTATGGAGTGCATGTTCTACCTCGTGCATTTTGAGTAACAGAAATGTGTCTGATATTTAATACATGCGCCGCTGATTATTCCATGAGTTGCTTATCATGGGAGAGAATTGCCTGCAAACCAAAGAAGTGTTTTGTATTGTTAAATTGCATCCGCACCTGGATTTGCTAGTCATCTATGAGGATAACCTCCTTATTTTCTCCTATTTTCTGTAAAGGACACGGAAGCCATAAAGAGAGCTCTGGCTTTAATCGATTCCAAGATGAACCAGGCCAAGGGATGGCTCAGGGACCCCACGGCTCCAGCAGGTAATAAGGACAGGGATCAAAATGAGATGGGGCAATGTGAAAGGATATTATTCAAGAGGGAAAGGTAAAAAAAAAAAAATGCAATCAGGACTAAATTCAACCCCCGTTGCCGCGGTCCTTGTTAACCCGGGCAATGACTGATCCGGTATGGCAGGGGTGTCAAACTCGATTTCATTGAGGGCTGCGCAGGGTTGTGTTTGACCTTGGGGATGGGGGGGCATGGCCAGGGTGGGTGTGGTTAGCTCAACATTACTTGTGTCGGCACCTGTGGTGGTTTGAGCACTCTGCCGGTGAAAATGGGCTCCCAAGCTCTTTTTTTGGGTGCGACGGCCTCCTGCAACCCTCTGTCAGTGAAAATAGAGCTCGGGAAGGCCACCTGGAGGCTGTCACAGCCAAAAACAGGGCTCATGAGCCTTCATTGTTTCCAGCGTTGCCCCGCGGGCCAGATCTAAGCACCCCAGGGACCAGATCTAAGCGTCCCGGGGGCCGGATCCAGCTCACGGGCCTTGAGTTTGACACCCCTAGAGTATGGGATTCCTCAGCTGGGAGCATGGCTGCCTGGGGAATTCTGGGAGCTGAAGTCCACAAGTCTTAAAGTTGCCAAGCTTGTAGACCCCTGCGTTAGCGGGCAAGCTGCTCCAGAAGAGAGTTTGGAAATCTTTGCTTATTTTGCTAAGTTATCCAAATATTTTAGCTTGTAATCTTCCTTAATTAATATTCTGGAATGGTTTCTGTTCTTGGTTATTGCATATTTATTGCTATATTAGCATAACTCATTTGTAAAGACATAAGATCCATATTTAAATAATTATACTGTATATGAGTGGAGCTCTATAATTAATTAACTCAATTTGTCTCTCCATCTTGATTTGATTATGTTGGCCCCAGAGTGTTGATCAGATTTTGAATTGATGGAATAACTTCTGACACATGCTATGCTATGCTATTTAGATTAATGTAACCAAGTCGTTTTAACTATATATTAGGATGTCGCCAGTTAATATTAGTAAAAGAAATCTTGGCTCCAGATTTGCAGAATTATGTTTTTTTTTCCTTCCCAAGTCTAACACCGAAACCTTTTTTTAAAAGCCTCCGTTGCATTTGACAGGCAGCTAATGAGAACTTGGCCTGCAGGTTCCTAGTATTAGCCCCAACAACAGCTGACATGGTTGAGGTGTCAGCAGTTCATCTCCAGTGGTAGAACTGGTCAAGCCAAGGATACTTGAGACCTGTGATGGCGAACCTATGGCACGCGTGCCCGAAGTGGCGTGCAGAGCCATATTGCCTGGCACGCGTGGTGTCGTCCGTTCCTCTTCTGGGTTTCTGACGTGCATGCATGTGCAATGATCAGCTGGTCTTTTTGCATGCGGCAGTGCAGGAAACTGGAAGAGCTGGTCTTCCATTTTCCTGCGTGAGCATGCGTGCCAGCCAGCTGATTGTTGCATGCACATGCGCAACAGAAACCCAGAAGCAGAGGTGGTATTCAGCAGGTTCGCACAGTTTCGGGCGAACCGGTAGAGGCAATCACGGACCATTTGACTGGAGATGTGTTTTTTTACTCTGCTTCATCTGCTACTGAATTTGCTGCCTATTATTTTGGGCCAACCAGTTGGGAGACGCCTTCTCGTTTCAGAGAATGTGGATCTCACAACTTCAGATTCTGTTCATTTATCCACGTTATTGCCGGCTTTTTAAAGCAGAATCGCCCTGCTTCTATGCTTAGGTAAATTAGCTGTTCGAATTCTCAGCGGTCAGCCAATATTGAATTAGGCTGACGATGCATCAGATATATGGCCTCTATTCACCCATTCTTGCTTCCTAGGGGACGCTGGTGAACAAGCCATAAGACAGATCCTGGACGAAGCAGGAAATGTTGGGGAATTGTGCGCAGGTAAAGAACGCCGGGAGATTCTAGGCACCTGCAAAACATTGGGTCAGCTGACGGATCAACTAGCTGATCTTCGGGCCAGGTAACCTGCAACCAACTAATAACAAACCTTGCCCTTTCTTTCTTTCTTTCTTTCTTTCTTTCTTTCTTTCTTTCTTTCTTTCTTTCTTTCTTTCTTTCTTTCTTTCTTTCTTTCTTTCTTTTCCTTCCTTCCTTCCTTCCTTCCTTCCTTCCTTCCTTCCTTCCTTCCTTCCTTCCTTCCTTCCTTATTCATTCATTCATTCATTCATTCATTCATTCATTCATTCATTCATTTAAAAAAGCTAAAATCACCCACAGGAGAGAAGTTGTGTCTTATTTATTTTACCAGTGCACTGATAGTGGTGGATAAAACTTGTTCAAGGGGTTAGCTTTCCCGGCATTCGGCTTGTCAAATTTTCATGGAGAATTTCCATCATTTTAGAGTTGCTCTAAAGCAGAGAGGTCTTCCAACCTTGGCAACTTTACGAGTTGTGGACTTCAACTCCCAGAATTCCTCAGCCAGCGCATGCGCTGGCTGAGGAATTCTGGGAGTTGAAGTCCACAACTCGTAAAGTTGCCAAGGTTGGAGACCCCTGCTCTAAAACACCATTTTAATTTTATTTAAGGCATTCTTAGTGTATTTTTCCTTGTTCCTGATGTCAGCCTTGGGAACTAGTCCAGACAAGAAGTACACCCAGCACTGCCAGCTCTAAGTTTAGTGTAAAGTTACCTCAACAGAACCTGAAAGGACGTCTCCCCTCCCCTCACCTTTACAGTCCAAGAAACTGTGCTGCCTGTTATTTGATCGTTGCTTTGTCTCTGGCTCTTCCTCCTGCCTCCCAAGGTCATTTCCCCCTACAATTACACCTGCTGAGGTGATCTATATGTAGAAGTGCTGGCTGCCTTAGTAGATTGGGAAGTGCGGCTTTTCAAAATTGCATAGAGATACAAGCCAACTAAAAGTCCTTCAAAACATCCTAAGCCAGGGGTCAGCAACCTGTGGCTCCAGAGCCACATGTGGCTCTTCGGGCTCCCTGTCAGGTGATCCCACCATTGGCTGGCCCCGTCCCTCACCCTCCCCTCCCAGTCACTCCTCGCCTGGCCTGAGAAGGTAAGGGCGATGGAGGGCGATGGAGAAGCATCCAGGGCAGAGACAGAGGGATACAGAGAGAGGGGGAGAGAGAGAGAGACATAGTGAGATACAAAGAGAGGGGGAGAGAGGGAGGAAAGAGAGAGATATGTCAAAAGGATTTTGTGGTTCCGGGTTTTTTTAACAACTAGTTCTCTGCCCTAATGACCGGCTGGGTAGGCGTGGCTAGTGGGGTGTCATGTGACTGGTGGAAGTGAGTGACATCGAGTTGGCCACGCCCACCCAGGTTTTGTGGCCCCTGGTGTTTTCTGTGGGAAACGGGTCCAAATGGCTCTTTGAGTATTTAAGGTTGCAGACCCCTGTCCTAAGCAAACCAAAAGACCCAGCAACTCCAGAAGAAAAAACAGGAATCACCCTACAACATCCAATGTAAGAACTGCAACAACCAATATGTAGGGCAAACAGGCAGAAGACTGGCAGAAGGCATCCACCAACACCCAACTAGCAGTCAGAAGACATGACGAAAATCCTTTAATTTCACAATTTATAGACAGATTTAACCATAGTTTCAATTGGGAAAATGCGACCATCTTCTGGATGAGGGACCTTTCTTCTCAGAGCTACTTAGTGAAGAGTAATTATACACCAAGAAGAACCCGCACAACATTGCCCAAAATGCAATCCCATGACTGGGGGGGGTGGCAGATGTGGCCGAAATCAGATAGTAAGTAGTTTTAGGGGGGTACGCAGTGGTGGAATTCAAATAATTTAACAACCGGTTCTCTGCCTTAATGACCAGCTGGGTATGTGTGGCTCAGTGGTCATGGCCAACTCAACATCACTCACGTCTATGGGCGAAGCGCCTTAGCTGTTACAATGTAATAAGGGTTAACCAGAGAGGCAGTTTCTGTAAGCAGGGCAATAAAGTTAAGGCTAGAAATAACACCAGAATGTTTCCTTCCTGCCTTCCTTACAGGATTAGCCCTGTAAAGTGAAAAAAAAACAAAATATGATTTCTTCTAACAACTGGTTCTCCCGAATAGGTGCGAACTGGCTGAATCCCACCACTGGGGGTACGTCGCAACTCTTCACTAAGTAGCTCTGAGAAGAAAGGTCCCTAATCCAGAAGATGGCAGATAGCAGGGGAAATAATTCCATTATTTAGTTAGGGAAGGTTTGGCCTTATCTAAGCAGCCGTGGCCTATATCCAGTGGTGGGATTCAAATTTTTTTACCAGTGGTTCTGTGGGCGTGGCTTGGTGGGCATGGCCAGGTGTGTGTGACAGGCAGCACTCTGCCTCCTGCACCCCCCTGGGAGCAAAAATGGCCCCCATGCCCCATTTTGGCCTAGGAGGCCTCCCTGAAGCCTCCTGGGAGTAAAAACGGGCCATGGGGAGAGTGTTTGGGCATAGGAGGCCTCCCTGTACTTACCTGGGAGCCAAAATGGGGTGCATGGGGACTCCTGGAAGAGGCGGGGCAGGAAGGGGCGGGGCCAGCCAGCAATTTAACTACTGGTTTGCCCGAACTGGCCCGAACTAGATGAATCCCACCACTGCCTATATCCCATCGCTCTGGGCCCTACCTTGGCTCCGTCTGAATTCTATGTACCCAGGTCAACTGTTGCAAATGTATCTGGGGATTTATATGTCTTTTTCTCCCCTTGAACAGGGGTCAAGGTGCAACCCCTCTCGCCATGCAGAAAGCTCAGCAGATCGCTCAAGGGCTGGACTTACTAACTGCAAAAGTGGAAAACGCAGCTCGCAAGCTGGAGGCGATGACCAACTCTAAGCAGGCCATAGCCAAGAAGATTGATGCTGCTCAGGTACTCACGGTCTTGCTGTGAAGAGGGAAGGGTGGTATCAACTCGCAAAGCATCCCTGGCCTGCTCTTGAGTTGCCATAGCCCAGGGGGGATGGGAAACTGGCAAAATGGCACAGCAGCCAAAGGCAGATGCACATTCCTTGCTTATCTCTCTCAAGACTGTATCCCAGGGTTTCCTACAGCAGCCGAGGGGAGTGACCTCTACAACCCTCAAAATTGCTCTGTGTCGAATGTGATTGATGACACACCCTGGGGGGAGGTGGGAAATAGGGTCATAATTATGTAGGTTCAGAGCTGGCTTCATTTGGGAACGTGCCGACATGAAGCTCCTAATAAATAACTGGATTTCTTTTGAAGCTTTGCTCGAGACTCATGATTTAATTAGGGCATCAATGGTGGATACCCTTAAAATGATTTTTGATTTCTAATGGATAATGACTTTTTGTTGCTGTAATGATTTAAGAATAATTGAATTCAACAATTGCAGATCTTACGTATTCTTCCTGTTGGCTTCCTGCAAATTCCCTTTGTGCCTTTGTTTTAACCTTGAGATAGGCATTGGCTACTCCAAGAAAATGCAGGCTATATTATCTGCAGTTTAATCCGTTTTGACCCGAACAGCATTTCAGTGTTAGAATGTAAGAGATTCAAAGATCACAAGCCATTGACTCCTGTTTCTCTTGATGAAGAGCTGGCTGGCAGATCCTAACGGGGGCAGCGAAGGAGAAGAACACATCCGGGGCATTATGACGGAAGCCAGGAAAATTGCAGAACTCTGTGAAGACCCCAAAGAGAGAGATGACATTTTGCGGTCCTTGGGAGAGATCTCTGCTTTGACAGCTAAATTGTCCGACCTTCGAAAACAGTATGTATTGACCTCTTTTGTGGAGATCCCAAAAAATCCCTGTGTTTCAGTGGCCGGACTCCACGGTGTATGTTCCCATTGCTTCAAGCAGGCTTTCCTAAAACTCTTGACAAGATGTGTGGACTTCAACTCCCAGAATTCCCCAGCCCGCATTCTGAGAGTTGAAGTCTACCCCATCTTTAACGTTGCCAAGATTGGCAAAATCTACTTTAAAGTATTTGTGCTTTCATGTTGGATGTCAGACTTGGGATAGCATTGACTCTGTTGCTGCTGAGTAACATGTTATTTGTGGGATGAGAAGCTTTAAGGCAGGGGCGTCAAACTCTATTTCATTGAGGGCCGCATTAGGGTTGGGTTTGACCTCGGGGGCCGGAGTGGGTGTGGCCGGGGTGGGCATGGCCAACTCAACATTACTCATATCGGGGGTGCCTGTGGTGGCCTGAATGCAGAAAACGGGATCCCGAGCTCTATTTCTAGCTGCAGTAACCTCCTGCAATCCTCTGCCAGCAAAAATGGAGCTCCATTTTTACTGGCATAGGCACTGTGGACCAGTCCTTCACTGTTTCCAGGGCAACCCCATGGGCCAGATCTAAGCACTCCTCGGGCCGGATCCAGTCCCCGAGCCTTGAGTTTGACACCGCTGCTCTATGAGCATATGAACAGCGGGCATTTTTTTTTTTTTAATTTGATTTATATGCCGCCCTTCTCCGGAGACTCAGGGCGGCTTACAATGCGCTAAGCAATAGCCTTCATCCTTTTGTATATTTATACAAAGTCAGCTTATTGCCCCCACAAACTGGGTCCTCAATTTACCTACCTTAGAAAGGATGGAAGGCTGAGTCAACCTTGAGCCTGGCGAGATTCGAACCTGCAATAATTGCAGGCAGCTGGTCTTAATAACAGGTGCTTTAGACCACTGTACTACCAAGGCTCTTTTTAAGGTTCCTAGATATCTGTGACAATTCAGGACAACACAGCGGAGGAAGATGGCTTTCCTTCAACCTTCAAGCTATAATTCAAATCGTGGTGCCCGCTTTATGCCACCTCTTCCCTTAAGCGAGGCTGGCTCCTCCCCTATTGATCTTCCGGAAGTCCCTCAAAACTTGGTTGTGCCACCAGGCTTCCGGGGGGGGGGGGGGGAATCCAGAGGACTGGTGAGATATTGTTAATAAACAGTAAACATCTGCTCTTTGCCTCGAATTTGTGCTTATTTTTTTAGCCTTCTGTTTTTTAAGTTTTTAAATAATAATATTTAAATAGTAATATTAATACTTAAATCTAAGTAATAATATCTGAATAATATTTAAGAGGTGACTGCTAGATTGATGGCAGACTCCATCCCGGTGGTGAAATCCTCAGCCGGTCGCCACCAGTTTGCTGCTCGCGCATGCGTGGTGTGCACCAGATGTACGCTGCACACGTGCATGCACAGTGCATGCCAGCCGCACAATGTGCATGCATGCACAGTGCGCACCAGATGCACCCTTTTGAATTTCCTGCTTTTTTTTTTACTTTTTAAAGCATTTTTAACAACCGGTAGTAAAAAAATGCTTTAAAAGTAAAAAAAAAAAAATTCCGAAGATCAGCTGAGTGATGCGCAATCAATCGTTGGAACTTTTTTTTTACTTTTTAAAGCATTTTTTTACTACTGATTTGGGCGAACTGGTCCAAACTGGTAGCATTCCACCCCTGCTCCATCCCCCCCTCCCTTTGCTCTCTGCTCTCCACCCATCCATCATTTTGTTATCATATTGGTATATTCTTCCTTTCTTTTTCATTGTTTATTTTATCACTGTATTATTTTACTTCTGTTCTGGTTACATTCTTTTCATTTCTTCCTTTTTACTGTTGTAAGAGTAGAGTAGCTCCACCGTGAGCTAGGTGGCAAATAAATTTAAGTAATAAATCGATAAATCAATTGTTTTTTGCCTTGATGTATGCGAGATGGGCAGTTACATAAATTCAATGAATGAATGAATGAACGAATGAACAATCCAGAATTGTTTGGCAGACACTTTGAGAATTGGGATAAAACTGGGATGAGTTTGGAGTTTTAGTCAGGTTCCCACTTCTTAAGCAGGGGTGGGCTGCTGGGGGCTCACAGGGGTTTCGGAGAACCTCTAGCTAGGATTCTATGCAGTTCAGAGAACCCCCAAATCCCACTCCTGGCTGGCCCCTCCTACCCCTCCCCGCCCCTCCCAGGAGTCCCCATGCGGCCCGTTTTGGATGCAGGTAAATGCAGGGCGTGCACAGAGGCTTGGGGAGGGCGAAAATCAGGCCTACTAGAAGTTCAGAAAGGCTCAAGAGGGCCTCCAGAGCCTGGGGAGGCTGTTTTTGCCCTCCCGGAGGCTCAAGAAAAACCTCCGGAGCCCAGGAAGGGCAAAAATACCCACCCACCCCCGCCATGGTGCAGGGGGCTGACTAGGCCAGGCCCACCATGGCCACGCCCACCCAGCAACTGGGCAGAGAACCCCTTGGTAAAATTTTTGAAGCCCACCCCTGTCCTTAAGTTGCGTCTAAGCAAAGTCTCCAGTCAACAGCAGCGTAAATTCAACCTTTCTTGGTGACATTTCTTTATTTTTTCCTTCGCTTAGGATGCTTGCATCCACTTGTAAATGTAATCTTGTATCGCCACTTAACAAATCCATTGGGCATTGTTAAGTTTAATGAGCAGCAGTGCTTAAGCTCATGAGTAGCTGATTCACAGTTCTTGCCCTTAAACTTTGCCTTCTTAATGGGCCACTTTACAAGGCTTAATTTTAACAGCCGTTTCTTTTCCCAATAGTGGGAAAGGCGATTCTCCAGAAGCCCGGGCATTAGCCAAGCAAATAGCGACATCGCTTCAGAATTTGCAGTCCAAAACCAACAAGGCTGTTGCGAACAGCAGACCCGTCAAGCCGGCTGTTCATCTGGAAGGCAAGATTGAGCAAGCTCAAAGATGGATAGACAACCCTACCGTTGACGATCGGGGTGTAGGTAAGCTGTGTAAAAGTCACTTCCTAAGAAAGGATGAGCAGCAAGGTCTCTATGATATTGCAATCTGGTGGCCTTGGAAAAAGGGGGTGTATGATGGCTCAATGGTTAAAAACACTGAACTGACAGTCCGGGTTCGAGACCCGAGCAGTGCATGATGGGGTGAGCTCCCGTTACTTGCTCCAGCTCCCGCCCACCTACTGTGTTTCCCTGAAAATAAGACCTGGTCTTATTATATTTATTATTTTTGCTCCAAAAGATGAATTAGAGTTTTTTTGGGGGGGAACACAGTACCACAGATGACGAGGGACTGGCCCCCGCTGACCTGGTCCCTACCCCCTGGCACACGCACAAGAGGCAGCAAGCGCGGTGGTGGGGGGGCTGATGGTGTCTGGCAGCAGCTGTGGCCCGCCAGCCCCTTAGCGCTTTTGTGCAGCCCGCACAGCGCAGGTGAATCTGAGTCCTGCGACTGCCAGGCTGGCCCACCAAGCAGCAGGCAGAAGCAAAGGCATGGGGAGGAGGGCAGGCACGTGATGCATGGCCACCTGCCCTGTCGCAGCTGCAGGCAAGCAAAGACAGACAATGGGACAAAGTGGATGGGCGGCCATGTGGTGCAGCACATCTGGCATGCCGGATTGCATGTGGCCCCCTCACCTCTGCCTCCTTTGCTGGCCATGCACCCCCTCCCCTGAGGGCTGACGATCTTAACTGGGGCTTATTTTTGGGGTAGGGCTTAATATAAGCATTCTAAAATCATACTAGGGCTTATTTTCTGGTTGGGTCTTATTTTCGGGGAAACATGGTAGCAGTTCGAAAGCATGCAAATGCAAGTAAATAAATAGGTACCACTTTGGTGGTACCTAACAGCATTCCGTGCGTCTCAGTGTATAGCCATGCTGGCTACATGACCACGGAAGTGTCTTTGGAGAATGCTGGCTCTCTCGGCCCAAAAATGGAGATAAGCAGCGCCCCCTAGAGTCGGACACGACTGGACAGGGGAAACCTTTACCTTTTAACATTGGAAGGGTGAGCCTTTCCTCCAATGGCTACCATTGTAACTCTTGATTTTACTCAATCTAATTTTCCCTCTTGCACTGCTTCTTTCTCTTGCCTCATCCGTGAACCAAGAGAAAAACTAACAGAAAGGTGAATTGCTTTTTCAATGCAGGCCAGGCTGCCCTCCGGGGACTGGTGGCTGAAGGGCGCCGTCTTGCCAACGTCATGATGGGGCCCTACCGCCAGGAATTGCTTGCCAAGTGTGACCGGGTGGAGCAGCTCGCTGCCCAGTTGGCTGATTTGGCCGCTAGAGGGGAAGGCGACTCTCCGCAAGCCAGAGCCGTGGCTCTTCAGCTACAGGAATCACTGAAGGTAAAGAAGAAGAAGGGAGTTAGAAGACTTTCCCAGCAGATTTTCAACAGATTTGCCTTTTTAAACTTAGTTGACAGCCCATAGCATAATTGTCAGGCAGGAAGAACCAGGACTCTGTGTTAAGCCGATTTATTACTCATACCTATTCTTCTCCTTCTCCTTCTCCTTCTCCTTCTCCTTCTCCTTCTCCTTCTCCTTCTCCTTCTCCTTCTCCTTCTCCTTCTCCTTCTCCTCCTTCTCCTTCTCCTTCTCCTTTTCTTTCTCCTTCTCCTTCTCCTTCTCCTCCTTCTCCTTCTCCTTCTCCTTCTCCTTCTCCTCCTTCTCCTTCTCCTTCTCCTTTTCTTTCTCCTTCTCCTTCTCCTTCTCCTCCTTCTCCTTCATCATAAATTGATTAAAAAATTAAATTAAAATTATTATTATTATATAAAAAGAACTGGGGAAAAAAAATCACAAAATATCGCGACCTGGCCATCAAAACTGTACTGCTATGGATGAAGCATGTAACAGTGATACCCATTGTCATCGGGGCACTTGGTACCATGTTCCCGAATTTTACAAAATACATCAAGAAATTGCAGCTTCCTGCAATAACACCAGCGGAACTGCAAAAAACTGCGCTACTCAGAACATCATATATTTTAAGAAGATACTTGGTTGATACCTAGGACGCTGGCAGCAACCCGTATCAGCCATTAGCACCAGTCAATCATATTTGTGACACATTTATAAATGTTCAGTTGACTTGAGTTTCATGTTTAATGAATAAAAGCGATGATGATGATGATGATGATGATGATAACAATAATGGATGCAGTGGCTCAGTGGCTAAGATGCTAAGCTTGTCAATCAAAAGGTCGGCAGTTCAGCAGTTCGAATCCCTAGTGCCGCGTAATGGGGTGAGCTCCCATTACTTGTCCCAGCTTCTGCCAACCTAGCAGTTCGAAAGCACGTATAAAATGCAAGTAGAAAAATAGGGACCACCTTTGGTGGGAAGGGAACAGCGTTCCATGCACCTTTGGCGTTGAGTCATGCCGGCCACATGACCACAGAGACATCTTCGGACAGCGCTGGCTCTTCGGCTTTGAAACGGAGATGAGCACCGCCCCCTAGAGTCGGGAACGACCAGCACATATGTGCTAATGAAATGAAACCTTTACCTTTACTCATAGGAGGGGGGCACGATGGCTCTGCCTGTCCTTCTCCTCCAATAACATTGGAAAAGGGGGTGGGGAGAGCTCTAGTCCTGCCTTAGCCATGACAGCCATTTGAGTAATCTTGGGCCAGTCATTTTCTCTCAGCCCAACCCACCTCACAGGGTTTTTTGTTGTGGGGAAAATAGGAGGAGGAAGGTATGTTGGACAGGGTGGATTTGATATAAATCGAGTTGATTTAAATCACAATTTAAATCATGATTTAAATCACTAGTAAAAAGGCTTGATTTAAATCAACTCGATTTAAATCATAATTTTTAAAGAGCAGCTGTCATCTCTGCTACTCCTTTGACCCACTGTTGACTCACCAATAGTCCCAGTGTTGCAGAATATACAGCCTCATGCTACATAACTAAGCTCCGTTTCATGCTGAATAAACTAAATTATTTATGTATCTTAAATAGAAAACTATCTTACGATAGATTTTTACCTCAAAAGTTTTTTATTAAAATAAATTCAATAAAAATCAAAAAAATCCAATTTAAATAAAAAAAATCTGATTTTTTTGATTTTTTTTTAAAAAAATCATTGATTTTTATCCACCCTGATGTTGGATATGTTTGCTACATTTCCTAATAAATTAATTGATTGATTGACCACCCATCAAAATAATAATGGTGAGATACAAATAAATAAATAAAAATCCTATAAAAATCCTTAAGGCTTAACAAGTTGACAAGTCAACACAGTATCTGACATTCCTTGAGAGATATAGTCCAGGATTGCCTACATTATCTACCTTAATACTCATAATTTCTAATTAAAGATGGAACGTTAGAGGAAGCTGGTAGCACCTTTACTGCATCTAGCAGATCCCACTTCCCAGTTCGCTAAAAAATTTGTTGTTGTTTTTTTTCCCCTTTCTTCTCCTCTTCCATTTCCTTAGCAGGGTTTGAACCAGTCTGGGATTAATCTCTGTCCTATCTTTTACCTCTATTCAGAAAATTAGGCAAGGCCTTAGGATGGGTTCTGGCCAAAAGGCCAGATTTGCATCTGAAACTGGTTTCTAGAAAGAAGCAGGGGAAGCCTGGCAGATGGGGACAACTTATTTAAAAATACAATATGATTTAATATCAGCTTAATATTGTTTACATCAATGCAGGTTAGCTTACTTTTTTTTTTAAAATTTGATTTATATGCCGCCCTTCTCCGGAGACTCAGGGTGGCTTACAATGCGCTAAGCAATAGCCTTCATTCTTTTGTATATATATACAAAGTCAGCTTATTGCCCCCACAAACTGGGTCCTCAATTTACCTACCTTAGAAAGGATGGAAGGCTGAGTCAACCTTGAGCCTTGGCGAGATTCAAACCTGCAGTAATTGCAGCCAGCTGTTCTTAATAAAAGGGTGCTTTAGACCACTGTACTACTTAAAATAATATAATTACTTTGTGTGTGTGTGTGTATGTTTAAGTCAGGGGTTAGCAACCTGAAGCTCTGGAGCTGCATGTGGCTCTTTCACCCCTCTGCTGCGGCTCCCTGTCATTCAAAGTATGCGTCACAACCACCAATGTACAACACCTGCGGGCACGTGATTTATTGAGCTTTTCAAGCCCCGGTAGGTCAACCATGGATAAATCCAAAAAAAGAAAAGTTTCAGAAGAAAACAGAACGTTTAATTCAACTACATATGCTAGTTTTGTGGCTGCTCGAGAAATAGTCAGGCACGGGAAGGGTTTTGTGGCTCCCGGTGTTTTTTTTTCTGTGGGAAACGGGTCCAAATGGTTCTTTGAGAGTTTAAGGTTGCAGACCCCTGGTTTAAGTAATCTCATTGTGTATCAGATTAAAATGTGGGGATTTCTTGTGGAGGACATTCCTAAGAATGTGATGGCGAACCTATGGGACGCATGCCAGAGGTGGCACGCAGAATCCTCTATGTGGGCACACACATCGGCCAGCTGATCTTTGCGCGCGCCAGAAAGCTAGAAACCCAAAGACCGCCAGCTGGTCCTTGGGTTTCCAGCGCATGCGAAGACCAGCACGCATGCACGCACCGAAAACCTTACACCAGCTGGCCGGCACGCACATGCATACCAGCCAGCTGGTTTTCGGGTTTCTGGTGCTCCAGCGTGCGCAGCGCACATTCAGGTTTGGGCACTCAGTGCCGAAAAGGTTCGCCATCACTGCCCTACGGCAACATTTCCTGACTATTTTAAGATGCATGGACTTCAACTCCCAGAATAGGCTGGGATATTCTAGGAGGTGAAGTCCACACATCTTAAAATGGCTAAGGTTGAAAACAGGGTGGATTTGACTTAAATCGAGTTGATTTAAATCACAATTTAAATCACGATTTAAATCACTAGTAAAAAGGCTCGATTTAAATCAACTTGATTTAAATCACGATTTTTAAAGAGCAACTGTCATCTCTGCTACTCCTTTGACCCACTGTTGACTCACCGATAGTCCCAGTGTTGCAGAATATACAGCCTCATGCTACATTACTAAGCTCCATTTCATGCTGAATAAACTAAATTATTTATGTATCTTAAATAGAAAATTATCTTACGATAGATTTTTACCCCAAAAGTTTTTTATTAAAATAAATTCTATAAAAATAAAAAAAAATCCAATTTAAATAAAAAAAATCTGATTAAATCAAAAAAATCTGATTTTTTTATTTTTTTAAAAAAAATCATTGATTTTTATCCACCCTGGTTGAAAAACACCGCTGTAGGGTTTAGGATAGCTAAGCACTCCTGGACCGTAGTTATGCACTTCTGCTGGAAACTCTGATTTTTCTAGCTCTGTTGAATATGGGCACTTTGTAGGAGACTTTCATTTGAGTTCCCATTTGCAGTGGTTGCAAAGTTGCGTGAAAGCCCCTTGCTCAAGAGGGGGAAGTTGGGGTTGTGGGGGACCTAACTGGATGACTCCACCCTTCTTTCTCACGAGGATGCAGCCCGTCTTGGTAGAATACTTGAATGGGCCCCAATCACATCAAAACAACATCGGAGTTGGAAGGAACCTTGAAGGTTGTCCAATCTGGACAGCCATCTGTTTGAAATGATTTGGGGTCTTCTGCTCGAGCAGAAGGTTGGACTAGAAGGCCTCCAAGGTCCCTTCCAACTCTGATGTTCTATGTTCTTCTTCAAAGCCTCCCATGTTGGAGCACCCACAATTTCTGAAGGCAAGCTGTTCCACTGGTTGGTTGTCCTCACTTTCAGGAAGTTTCTCCTTAGTTCTAGATTGCTTCTCTCCTTGGTAATTTTCCATCCGTTGCTTCTTGTCCTGCCTTCAGAGGCTTTGGAGAATAGAGAAGACTGTCCCTTCTTTGTGACAGACCCTCTGTTAAGGATATTGTTGTTGTGTTACCAACCAGCAGAGTGTAGAGCACAGAGAAACGTTGCTGAGAGCAATAAATAAGAGATGTGCAAACTGGTTTATCAAAAGTTTACTTTATAGTGAAAAAACAATCTCATAGTCTTTAAATCAGTCCAAGTCTTTGCCAGTTAAATCAGTCCAGTGATACAAAAATCTTCTTACCACACAAACAGTAGTTGGTTAGAATAACAAACTCACTCTGGTTCACAAACCACGATGGTAGCAGATCCATCCAACTGATGATAGCATAATGGATAGCAACTCCACACACAATGGTAGTTTATCCTCAACTGAATAAGTTACAGTACCTTTCTTAAATATGTTTACAACCAGTAATTATCTAATTACAGCATGACTCAGCATTACAATGAATCAGCAGTAAAACTTTAAAGTCACACAATGCATATCCATATTAAAGTCACAGAACACATATATTGCCTGGACAACTTGTTAGGCTCAAACCATATCCTAACACCTTCAAATATTGGAACATTGCTATCATGTCATCCCTAGTCCTTCTTTTTCATTAGATACATCTCTCAATGTGAAATGTCTTAATTCTTGTTAAGGATCTTAAATCAAGGATGCAAGAAGCTATGACCCAGGAAGTGTCGGAAGTGTTCAGTGATACCACGACCCCAATCAAGCTGTTGGCAGTAGCAGCCACTGCTCCTCCAGATGCACCCAACAGGGATGAGGTGAGTAGCCAGCAGGAATTTTGATTTCCGCCCTTCCAGACTGCCTTGCTGTCAAATGATACAACTATGGTTGTTTTGAAGATGCCAGCCTTTGAGGATTCTATACCAATCAATTAACGGGATTTTTTTCTTCTTCCAATAATACTTCATTTCTGAGTCCAACATTTTATTTCTTTAAAATTAAGTCAACTTTTGTAAATATGGTTACATGTAATTTGACTGGACAGGACAAAGTCAGTGGCCTTCAAAGTTAGGTTTGTATCAGGTGCAAGAAGTTACGGGCCAAGGCGGTTCAAATTAATACAGGTTTAATGCATGCTAACACTTTCAAGAAGAATCTGAACTACTAATGGTAGTTAAGCTAAGCGCTCCATGGCTTAGGGCCGGGGTACAATCGAAAGGTCGGCAGTTCAGCGGTTCAAATCCCTAGTGCTGCATAACGGGGTGAGCTCCCGTTCCTTGTCCCAGCTTCTGCCAACCTAGCAGTTCAAAAGCACGTAAAAAATGCAAGTAGAAAAATAGGGACCACCTTTGGTGGGCAGGTAAGAGTCTTCCGTGCACCTTTGGCGTTGAGTCATGCCGGCCACATGACCACAGAGACATCTTTGGACAGCGCTGGCTCTTCGGCTTTGAAACGGAGATGAGCACCGCCCCCTAGAGTCGGGAACGACTAGCACACATGTGCAAGGGGAACCTTTACCTTTACCTTATAAAAATATGAAAGTAAAATGTTTAAGAGAGCCAGACCGTCCTCTTTGTGGTGCTTATTTCTCCATGAATCAATTCACGTGACTATAGTCCTTCTTCTGCTTTAATAGACTAAGCGATGATTCTCGTAAAAGAATAATATTTCAGGGTTTCCACTGAATGAGCCTTTGATGAATCTCTGAAATATTCTTGATAAAGCCAAGGTCGAGTGGGTTTGTGTAAGTTGGCCCTGGCTCACTTTAAACTCTTTGAGCCCCTTTCAGTTTGTTAAAGGGTTCCACTTAACCTTTCAGGTCTTTGAAGAAAGGGCAGCCAACTTCGAGAATCACGCAGCGAGGCTGGGGGCGACTGCAGAGAAGGCGGCTGCCGTTGGAACAGCCAACAAAAGTACCGTGGAAGGCATCCAAGCTACCGTGAAGTCAGCAAGAGAACTGACGCCTCAGGTGGGCCTTCTCTCTCTGTTTCTCTCTGTTTCTTTCTTTCTTTGCTTCTGTCTCCCTTTCTTTTTTCTTTCTTTCTCTGACTCTCTCTCTCTCTCTGTTTCCCTTCCTTTCATCCAACCCCTTCCTTCCTTCCTCTCTCCTTCCCTCTCTCCCGTCTCTGTTTCTTTCTCTCTTTCTTTCTCTCTCTTTCACTTTGTCTTTCTCTTTCTTTCTTTCTTTCTTTCTTTCTTTCTTTCTTTCTTTCTTTCTTTCTCTCTCTGATTCCCTTCCTTCCTTTCTCTCTTTCTCTCTCTGATTCCCTTCCTTCCACCCAATCCCTTCCTTCCTCTCTCCCTCCCTCTCTCCTGTCTCTGTTTCTCTCTCTCTCTCTTTCTCTCTCTCTTTCACTTTGTCTTTTTCTTTCTTTCTTTCTTTCTTTCTTTCTTTCTTTCTTTCTTTCTTTCTTTCTTTCTTTCTTTCTTTCTTTCTTCTTTCTTTCTTTCTCTTTCTTCCTTCCTTCCTTCCTTCCTTCCTTCCTTTTTCTCTTTCTCTCTCTCTGATTCCCTTCCTTCCACCCAACCCCTTCCTTCCTTCCTCTCTCCCTCCCTCTCTCCCTCCCATCTCTGTTTCTCTGTTTCTTTCTCTCTCTTTCTTTCTTCCTTCCTTCCTTCCTTCTTTTTTCTCTCTCTCTCTCTGATTCCCTTCCTTCCTTCCTTCCTTCCTTCCTTCCTTCCTTCCTTCCTTCCTTCCTTCCTTCCTTCCATTCCTCCCTCCCTCCCTCCCTCTCTCTCTCTCTCTCTCTCTCTCTTTCTTTCTCTGACTTCCAGTTTATTAAGGCTGACAAAGAAAATTCCAGGAGACTTGCTTATTGTCCTTCCTGAGATACCTTTCTATCCGCAGGTGGTGTCTGCTGCTCGCATCCTCTTAAGGAACCCTGGAAATCAAGCCGCTTATGAACATTTTGAGACCATGAAGAACCAATGGATCGATAATGTGGAAAAAATGACAGGTGAGATAAAGGGCCCTTGCAATTATTTTCAGCCATGTTGGTGGTGATTACTCTGTAATGATAACGGGCGAGATGTTGAAAGAAAAAGGAAGAGGATTATTAGATGTTTCTTACTTTACACAAAGGAAAGGAAGAAGAAACGAGTGCTGGGGATCAGAACAGGCTGGTGTTTTAGACAAGTTATATCATATACTAGCTGATAACTTGGCATTGCCTAGGTATTTATTTATCCCAATCCTGTATTAGACAGGAAGAGCAACTTCACCCTGAGCCCTGATTTCAACAAGAATTAAATTATTTAAAAATGTTTTCCCGCTGCCCCCTTCTTGTTTTGCTAACTGATCCATGATAATTTGGTATGCTTTTTTCTGATCTTGATTTAGAAGTGGCTTCTTGTCTGTGATATATGCACTAAGCTGTTCGACATTTTAGTTCTTTTATCATATGTAATCTGTGTGATGTACATTGTGTTGGCCTCGTAGTGGTGCAGGCAGGCCGAACTGCAGTAATGTTTAATTGATCATGGCCATACATTTGTCCTCAAGAATATTCAAAGCCAAATGTAATTTCTAATGTTGGATTTTTCCCCTTACCAGAGGGAGCCAACCCTTGTGGAATACTGTGAAGCCATTACCATGGCAACTCTACTGTGCTGCACAGTAGAAGCCATTTTAAGGCACAACAGGCTGTATCTTAACAGAATACACATCCCAAGAGCACTAGGGGTGTCTTACTCCCACATTAATTTTTTCCAGAGAGTAAGTCATCTGTGTATCAAGTTTGGTTGAAATTGCTCAAGGCATTCCAGAGTTATGCTGGAACATACAAACACATACACACAGAGCCATTTTCTAAGAATCCTGTAGCTGGACTCTCAAAACATCTTGCCAAAAAGAAGTTCCTTGTGAATAGCCAGTTGGCCAAATATTATTTTATGTTAGTGTAGCCTAAGTCACGCAATTAAGTAAAAAAATACAGTCTCTTTTCTGCCTTTCAAAATTCCATCCAAACTCTCTCCATGGTCCAGGATTATTTTTTATTAAACTAGTTTTGAGGGATTCTAGCTTTTTTCTTCTCTGAAAATAAACATAACGTACTCCTAATTGAACCACTCGTGAAACCCATTTAATAATGGAGGGTATTATATAGTAGTGACCAAAATTGTGGAAACCATTTGGGGAAAAAGTATTTGCTAAAACTAGCTAATATCATCACTTTTTTTTGGAGTTGTACCATAAAATTATATATCAATGGAAAGATTATTTAATCAAGAATGTAATGCAATACCTTTTATGAAGGGTTTGCTATTAGAATAGCAGTTACAGTATAAAGAAGAAAAGTGAAACACTTAGAAAAAACGAGATATACAAAAATGATCACCATAGAAAAAATGAGAGATCACCATGTCAGTTAATACTTAGTTGGGTAATCTTTAGCATGAATTACAGCCTTACAACGTCTTCCCATGGAGTGGAGTGAACTAAGTCTTTTAGTTCTGCAGCTGTTATCATGTGAAACCAAGATTAAATGATAGCTTCTATTAACTGGGTTTTATTGCTGGGTCGCTTCTGACTAACAAGTTTTTATAGTTGGCTCCATCGATTTTCAATTGGGTTAAGGTTCCAAGCAGTGGAATATGATTATCTTGAAACTCCCCACCCCCCCAAAAAAGTGGTGTTATTAACCATCAAACCTCAAAAATACACTTTTCGCAAAAGGTTTTCACAATTCTGGCTGCTACTGTAGACTTTTAGGCAGCGGTGAAATCCACTTACCTTCGCTACCATTTTGGGTGCACCCCTGTGTGGGAGCGTGCGTGTGCTATGCTCGTGCGCGCATCTTCTGCTCATTTGCAAATGGTTAAAAAACAGCACGTAATGATGTCCCGGCAGGTGGGTGGAGCCTCCTGCCACCGGTGCTACCAGTTCGGCGAGCCAGATAGAACCGGGGGAATTTCGCCACTGCTTTTAGGAATATTAGGATGGAGGATATTATATAACTTTTTAAGACTCGTGGATTTCAACTCCCAGAATTCCCCAGACAGCCAACCTGGCTGGGGAACTCTGGGAGTTGAAGTTCACGAGTCTTAAAGTTGTCCAGCTTGGACATCCCTGGTCTAACCTGTTGAGCCACATGATGAGTTCGGTCTTGAGCACGCCTCGGGTTATGTAAAGAGGTAATTTTTTTAAATTTTCCATTCCAGGCTTGGTAGATGAAGCCATTGACACCAAATCTCTCTTGGATGCCTCTGAGGAAGCCATTAAAAAAGACCTGGACAAATGTAAAGTGGCGATGGCCAACGTTCAACCTCAGATGCTGGTAGCGGGAGCCACTAGCATTGCCCGACGAGCTAACCGTATCCTGCTGGTGGCAAAGAAAGAGGTGGAAAACTCCGAAGATCCTAAATTCCGTGAAGCGATTAAAGCCGCCTCGGATGACCTGAGCAAGACCATTTCACCGATGGTGATGGATGCAAAAGCCGTGGCAGGGAACATTTCTGACCCTGGTGAGTGGTTCACCAGGCTGTCTCAAACTTCTGTCCTTTGAAGTTGGTTCAGTGGTGGGAGTCAATTTTTTTTTTACTACCGGTTCTGTGGGCGTGGCTTGGTAGGCGTGGTGTGGCTTGGTGGGTGTGGCTTGGGCATGGCAGGGGAAGAATACTGCAAAATCTCCATTCCTACCCCACTCCAGGAGAAGGATGCTGCAAAATCCCCATTCCCTCCCCACTCCTGGGGGAAGGATATTGCAAAATCTTGATTCCCTCCTCAGTCCTGGGGGAAGGATACTGCAAAATCCCCATTTCCTCCCCACCCCACTAACCTGCCTTCCAGCTCCGTTCTCCTGTGCAGGGTAATACAAGAAGACCCAGCCGATCAGCAGGGACTCGGGAGGAAGCGAATAGATTGGGGGCGGGGCCCGCCAGAGATGGTATTTGCCGGTTCCCTGAACTACTCAAAATTTCCGCTACCGGTTTGTGAGAACCGTCTGAATACCATCTCTGAGCTCATTCCTAGGAAGTAAGTGTAGAGCTTCTGACAGCTTGTGAGGTTGCTTTGGTAGTGCAGTATAAGAAGCACCACCAAGTTATGTGAGAAAACTTTTTTTTCCCAAGAGTTTCTACCCATCTAATCCAATCCAACAGATTGGGCCAGCTACAGGTCCTGTCGGCCAAAGAGTTGACTGGAGGGAACTAGAAGATGGGCTTTCTCTACTGTAGCCCCTGCCTGGTAGAATGGTCTCCCCATGGAAATTAAAGGGCTCCCAAACCTTGTTGGCCTTTCACAAGGCTTTAAAAACTGGGCGGTGTTCCCCAGAGTTGGCGCTTGGATTGTGCGAAGGGCTTGCTTACTCGTCTTTACTATTAGTGGATCTATCATCACTGCTGTACTTACAGGATGTTTGTATTGTTTTAATGGTTTTCGATTGTTTTAATGGGTTTTAGAATGTTAGAATTGTAAGCCGTCCAGACTTGGTTGGGTTGAGCTGCTATAGAAATTATGAATGAATGAATGAATGAATGAATGAATGAATGAATGAATGAATGAATGAATGAATGAAACCAGTGTAGGTTTGTTGATGGGTCTCGGCAAATAGCTATTTGAGTAACACAACATCCAGTATGGGGGGCTGAAAAATGGAAAGTTGTCATGTGCAAAAGATCAAGTCCACATTTCATTTCATTTCATTTTATTAGATTTCTATACCGCCCTACTCCCGAAGGACTCAGGGCGGTGCACAGCCAAACAATAAAAACACATACAATACAAAATTTAAAAAATAGAATAAAATCAAATTAAATAATTTTGGCCCCGACAAATTTAAAACCCCACACTTTTAAAACCAATTTAAAATTGAATATATAAATACTAAAAGATATTTAAAATTTTAAAAATCTTTTATAAAAGAGGGGGAAAATTAGGCCAGGCCGGCCTGGTGAAATAGTAAGGTCTTTAAGGCACGACGGAAGGTGCGCAGATCTGGGATCCTCCGTGTCTCTGGGGGGAGCTCGTTCCAGATAGTAGGTGCCCCCACAGAGAAGGCTCTCCCCCTGGGGGCCACCAGTCGGCATTGTTTGGCTGACGGCACCCGGAGGAGCCCCTCTCTATGGGAGCGTACCGGCCGGTGGGAGGCTATTGGTGGTAGTAGGCGGTCCCGCAAGTACCCGGGTCCTAAGCCATGGAGCGCTTTAAAGGTGGTAACCAAAACCTTGAAGCGCACCCGGAAGACCACCGGGAGCCAGTGCAGCTCGCGCAGGAGGGGTGTTACATGGGAACGCCATGTCGCTCCCATTACCACCTGCGCGGCCACACTCTGCGCCAGTTGGAGCCTCCGAGTGCTCTTCAAGGGGAGCCCCATGTAGAGAGCGTTGCAATAGTCCAGGCGGGAGGTGACAAGGGCATGAGTGACCGTGCGTAACGAGTCCTGATCCAGAAAGGGACGCAACTGGCGAATCAGGCGAACCTGATGAAAAATCCTCCCGGTCACGGCCGTCAAGTGCTGTGAAGGTCCCCTTAAATTGATTTATTGCTAAAAAGCCTATGCGTAGGGAACTTGTCAGCTAACTGTTAGCATTTGCTTGGAGTTAAATAAGGGTCAGTTCAAGGGAAGCTGAATTTAGTTTGCTTGTGGCTATGTAGGGATTCTAGACCAATGCCTCGTTTGACTCCACCCCCAAGTTCTGCCACTCCTCCTCCTACATTAAGTTTAATAATTGCTTTGTTTCTTTTATCTTACCATTATCCCCTTTCTCCTGGGTCTCTTAACATAACTGGAGAGTTTTGTATGTTTTGGGTTCAGGTGATGCCAAGTCGCTGCCCAAAGCTAGTGTTAACTGTTAGATTAAAACACTTTGGTACCAAAACTTTAAAATAATCTCTCTCTTTTTTGGCCAGGTTTGCAGAAGAATTTCCTTGATTCTGGATACAGGATTCTAGGAGCTGTAGCCAAAGTCCGAGAAGCCTTCAAGCCTCAGGAGCCAGATTTCCCCCCTCCTCCTCCTGACCTTGAGCAACTCCACGTAAGGATTAGCATTAGCGTTGTTGATGAAGGAGACCATCCGAATCTGCAGCTGTCTGTTTAGAGCTGGGTTTTTCAAACTTGGCAGCTTTAATATGAGTGGACTTCCAGGATTGGAAAAATACTGGTTTAGAGCATGTTTGCGTGTTTGTAGGGTTGTGATCAGTGCTGGGATTCAAATAGTTTAACAACTGGTTCTTGGCCCTAATGACTGGCTGGGTGGGTGTGGCTATGGTGGGCGTGGCCAGGGGGTGCCTCCTGCACCCCCCTGGGAGCAAAAACAGGTTGCGGGAGGGACTCGCCACCCCCACACCCTGTTTTGGCCCTAATAGGCCTCCCTACAGCCTCCTGGGAGCAAAAACGGGCCGCGGGAGGGGGGGTGCGCCACCCCCCACCCTGCCACACCCCCGTGTCCTGTTTTGAGCCTAGTAGGCCTCCCTGCACTTACCTGGGAGCCAAAATGGGGCGCGTGGGGACTCCTGGAAGGGGCAGGGCGGGAAGGGGTGGGGCCAGCCAGCAATTTAACTACCAGTTTGCCCGAACCGGCTGAATCCCACCACTGGTTGTAACTGTATTGCACAAATAAATCACTTGGCATCTTAAGTTAGATTGCAAAAACACTGATATCATAGTATTCCTTTCCATTTTCAGAATACTTTGTTAACAGGTTTTTGAGATGCTGTTTAATTTCTGTGGCTTCTCTCCGACTCTTGATTTGCGCTAATTATCCAGCTCCTGTATGGTTTGTTGAGGAAAGTAGCAATTCACGAAATGCATGCCATTTAGTGCTTATGGTCACACTGACAATATATGGCATAACTATATTCATAAGTAGAAATCCCAGCCAGCTGTCTAAAAGCGGAACAGATTTATTTTTCAAGGATTGAAATTGGTGGTTGCAATTATTATTTTTATTTTTTTATTAATTTGATTTATATGCCGCCCTACTCCGGAGACTCAGGGCGGCTTACAATGCGTTAAGCAATAGCCTTCATACTTTTGTATATTTATACAAAGTCAGCTTATTGCCCCCACAATCTGGGTCCTCATTTTACCTACCTTAGAAAGGATGGAAGGCTGAGTCAACCTTGAGCCTGGTGAGATTCGAACTTATAGTAATTGCAGACAGCTGGTGCTAATCACAGTGCTTTCAGTCTGCTGAGCCACCAGGCCCGAGGCAGAAAGTCCTTCACCTATGGCCACAATTGGGACCGGAACTTCCATCACAGAACATAGAACAGTGATGGCGAACCTTTTCAGCACCAAGTACCCAAACTGGAATGCACATGCATGCCGGAGCACTGGAAACCGAAGACCAACTGGCCAGTGCCCATGTACATGCCAGCCAGCTCATCTTCAGGTTTCCCCTGTGCACATGTGCACTGGACAGCTGGTCTTTGGATTTCTGGTGCTCTAGCGCACATGAAGACCAGCTGGCTGGCGCGCATGCGTGCACTGGAAACCAGAAGAACAGTTGGCGATAGTGCGCGTGCCCACAGAGAGGGCTCTGCGTGCCATAGATTCCCCATCATGGACATAATAGAGTTGGAAGGGATATTGGAGGTCTTCTAGTCCAACCCCCTGCTCCTGCAGGAGACCTTATATTATTTCAGACAAGAGGCTGTCCAGTCTCTTCTTAAAATCTTCCAGTGATGGAGCAGCCAGAACTTCTGAAGGCAACTTCTATTCCACTGGTTAATTCTTCACTGTTAGGAAGTTTCTCCTTAGTCCCAGATTGTTTTTCTCCTCGATTAGTTTCCATCCATTGCTTCTCATCTTGGTGCTTTGGAAAATAGTTTGAAGCCCCCCCCCATCTTTATAGGAGCCCCTCAAATGTTGGAAGACTGCTATCATGTCTCCCCTAGTCCTTCTTTTCATTAAACGAGACATACCTGTTCTGTCCCCAACCCCACGCATACACCAACAGACGTTCAGGAGTTAAAGACCAAACCAGCCAGCAAAATCCTTTTCCTTATGATAACGGAACTTGGCAACAACCTAGTGGCTGCCTGCCAAGAGTTTATTATTTACAAAGAGGAGAGATAACTTCTCCCCACTTCTGATACATCAAAAAGGAAAGCAGCTCAATAATTACAATCAAGTCCAGAGATAATCCAGTCTTACAGCAAAAGTCCGGCAATGCAGAATGGCGTGGAAGCTTTCAGCTTTGTTCGTCACAAGGTTTGACTGGCCACCACGCTCCCTTTTATATCCTGTGGGGTGTGGTCCAGTGACTCAGCCTAATCTCGGGCACGCCCTTTCTTCTGTTGCGCGCGCTTATTTCTGCGACGCTGGCGTGGGTCCAGCCAAGACTCATTACCCTCATCACTGTCCATCTGTGGCTGCGTGGACGTGCTTGGCCCCGGCCCTATCTCTTGCCCTTCGGCGGACACCAAAGGCATTGCCAGAGAGGAGGGTCCTGGAGAGGGAGGCCTTGCCAACTCCTCCCCTTCACTCTCGGAGTCCTCTCCTGACGATGACACAGGCTCAGGTAACGGAGCCACAACAATACCCATTTCCCGCAATTGTTCTTGATATGTTTTAGCCTCCAGCCTCCTAATCCTCTTTGTTGCTCTTCTCTCCACTCTTTCTAGAGTCTCCACATCTTTTTTACATTGTGGTGATCAGAACAGGATGCAGCATCCCAAGTGAGGTCTTACTTAGGCTTTGTAAAGCAGTACTAGAACTTCATGTTATCTTGATTCTATCCTTCTATTGATGCAGCCTAGGATTTCATTGGCTTTTTTGGCTGCCGCCGCACACTGCTAGCTCATATTTATGCGATCGTCCTACTAGGACTCCAAGATCCCTCTCACGGTTACTGTTTTTGAGCCAGGTTTCTCCTAATCTGCACTTGTACCTTTGGTTTTTCCTGCCCTGGTGTAAAACTTTGCATTTCTCCACATTAAAATTCATTTTGTTAGATAGCACCCAATGTTCAAGTCTGTCAAGATCTTTTTGGATCCCGAGCTTGTCTTCTGGGGTGTTGGCTATTCCTCCCAGTTTATAGTGTCATCTGCAAATGTGATGAGTTCCACTTCTATTCCCTCATCTAGGTCATTTATGAAGATATTGAAGACATCGCCAACTGAATTATTTATGGTTTACCAAGATAGTGAAGATTTTACTAAGATGTGGTCATTAAGAGAATAGCACCAGTTGGTCGTAAACGGCATCACATGATGTTGCAACCCCCTGCATATGCGCATGCCCCCCCCACATGCCCCGCCCCCTGCGCATGTACGGCAGAGACCCGAAGACCAGCTGGCCGGTGGGAGGCGTGCGCGCATGCGCAGCAGAGCTGAACTGGGGTGACGGCTCGTGTGCCATCAGAGAGGGCGCTGCGTGCCACCTCTGGCACGCGTGCCATAGATTCACCATCACGGGCCTATAGGCTACCTTTGCTTCAGGAGCTTCCCCACTGCAGTATTGTTGCTGTTTTTAAAAAACTGGACAACTTTGAAGAAGCCCTGATTTAATTTGTGCTGTTTTGTGGTCATCAGAGATTGATATGAAAATTCCCTTTTGAATCCGGGGGCGGGGGGGGGGGCAATGGTGGGCTGCTGCCGGTTTGGACCGGTTCGCATGAACCGGTAGTTCCGACCAGGGCTTGCCCCGCCCACCCGCCCTGGCGCTATCATGTCCTATATCCGTGATGGTGAATCTATGGCACATGTGCCTGAAGAGGTATGTGGAGCCATGTTGCCTGGTACATGCGGCATTGCCCATTCCTCTTCTGGTTTTCTGGTGGTCTTCCGTTTTCCGGTGTGAGCATGTGGATGCGCGCCAGAAACTGGAAGACTTGCTGGCGCGCCGGAAACCAGAAGTACCTTATCTTGCGTGCATGTGCTCCCTGGGCAGCTCCTCTTCCTGGTCGCGAGCGCCTGCGAAGTGCTCTGTTTTTGGCACTTGGTGCCATGTGTGTTTGTTCTCTTTTGGGCGCTTGGTACCAAAAAGGTTCATCATCCCTATCCTATATAATCACCAGTTTTTTGATGCTGCACGCATGTGCGGAAGGCTTTTTGATGCCGCACGCTCACATTTTCGCTTCTGGATGAACTGGTTGTTACAACTGGCAGCAGCCCATCCCTGGTTTGGGGGGGGGGGATGCATGGGGAATGTTGCACGCTAAAGACAGGCCTCCCTTCCCCCCCTTCTTTCCTGAGATATTATGCAAGTTATCAATTCAGAAAATCCCTGTGAAAGAATGAAGAGGATGCCTCTTTTTTTTTATTGAAAAGTTTTAGAATGTTTTATGAACAAATTTCCCCCCCCTCCTCCCCCCACCCATTCCCTTCTCCCTCCCCCCCCCCGACTTCCCAGAGCAAAATACAGGGTATTGCATTTAACAAACATAATCTAACATAAACAAACTAACTATAAGATCTTAACTCCCCCTTACTCTTTAACTCCCCCATAGGTACCAAAATGTCAGAATAAAAAGAAAAATCATCTAAATATTTCATTCATAAGCTATTTGCAACTTTTTAGTCCCATATTTGTTTTGTATATAGTCAATCCATCTTCTCCATTCCAGTACATATCTTTCATTCGAACGATCCTTCAAATATGCAGAGATTTTAGCCATCTCCGCCAAATTAGCTACTTTTAATGTCCATTCTTCAATAGTAGGTAGTTCTTCCTTCTTCCAATATTGCGCCACCAAAAGTCTGGCTGCGGTTATTAAATTCAAAATCAGATTAGTCTCTATAACTGTACAATCTACAGTTATGCCCAGTAAAAACAACTGTGGAGTAAATTTTATCTTCCTTTTAAGAATATTTTGTACAATCCACCATATCTTAATCCAAAATGCCTTAATTTTCTTACATGTCCACCAAATATGAAAATACATTGCATCATCACATTTACATCTCCAACACGTAGATTGTAAACTCGGGTACATACAAGCTAACTTTTTGGGATCTAAATGCCATCTATAAAACATTTTGTAAAAATTTTCTCTCAGGTTTTGGGCTTGAGTAAATTTTACATTTCTAACCCATATTTTCTCCCATACATCCATGGTTATTGATTCCCCAAAGTTTTGTGCCCATTTTATCATACAATCCTTCACAGATGCCTCTTAACGATTGTAGACAAATGTGCACAAAGTAAAAAAATTTCACTTTGCCCTCAGCCTTCTGAGTCATAAGATTCTTGTTGTAAACATCAATGAACAACAGGGATTCCTCTGAATTTGGCAAACTGGGCCAAAAGCATTAACACGTCCATCGTGGAATTTGCTATGGATCCGGCTGTTGAAACCCAAAATGCTTTTTTCCGCAGCTCACCGATGAACATGCTCCTCCGAAGCCCCCTCTGCCTGAAGGGGAGGTTCCTCCTCCTCGCCCACCACCCCCTGAAGAGAAGGATGAAGAGTTCCCAGAACAGAAGGCCGGTGAGGTGATTAACCAACCCATGATGATGGCTGCCAGGCAGCTCCACGATGAAGCCAGAAAATGGTCCAGCAAGGTAGGTCCTTAGTGTAGACCTCTGCGTTGATGCTTCTTGCCTTAGTTTGCTTACTTAGAAGATGCCCTTCAAGGAGGACTCTGCATTGTAGATTAGAATTCTTCTCATCCCACCATTTCCAGAGCTTGTTTCCTTCTCGTCTTGCTTCGGGGCGTGTGAACTTTGGAGTGTTTGTGCTGTTGGATTTTTCTGAGTCAGAAAGAACGAGATGTCAGGACACGAAGCAGGCAGGGAATCTGGTGCTGATTCTCCCCTTTTGAAGCTTTATTTTGGAGGTGGTTTATCAGAGTTTCTTGCAAAAATCAAATCCAGAAGCACACACAGATAACTGAATCAGCTGGATTCATTAACTTCTTTATATTCATAATCACACATAAAGTATATTTACAATACCAGCAGTTGATTCTTCAGGCAGAACACAAGGCAGGAGAGAACAGTTTCAGTTCAGTTCAGATCAGCAGACAAGTTCATATACACAGAGTACAGCAGAGAGACTAGTTTCATTTTCTCTGCACAGACTCAGAAGCTGCAGACTAAGACTCCAGTCTGTCTCAGCTCCCAATTGGCTGACTTTGTTACCATGTCCTATTCCAGTTGATGAATATACTCTGACATGGTTGTTGAAAGGATCCGTTGGACACTTTTCAACAAGGCGGGGAACCTCAATTTGAATCAAATAGTCTCCCCTCTGTATCCTAGGAATGATGGAGTCTAGCTTACATTTTGCTTTGGGGTGTGTATTTTTGAATGCTATCTCTTTAAATATATTTTACTTATTCACAATACTTGTAGATCAGTTATAAGACTCCTTCCTGTGCTTCTCCTTCCACAGGAGAAGCACAGGGAACAAAATAAAGCAATAATGCTTGATTATTTTGCAAAGAGCTAGAAACGAGCTAGCTATGTGAACCTCGGAAGCTTCCTCCGGCTGTGTTTTCGTATATTACCCAAAGACACTGAAATGCTGCCTTAAAATATAGCATTGTAATTAGGACATTTTATAAAAAAATAAAAATAAAATAAAATTTAAAAAGGTCTCAGTGAAGGAGAGGAAAAAATAGGATTACAATCAACTAAGAGAAAATGAAGTCTTTGTATACATATATTATACATGCAAAACGCTAAACTTTTTTTAAAGACTTCTCTTTTTTTCCTTAGAGATGATACCGAAAAGGGTCCATCCAGAACTAGCTTTCAGAGGTTTCTGTCCTCTCAAGGTGTTTTGGTTCCCCCTTCATGTTTTGACTCCCAAGTACTCTGATATCCTTGTGGACGGCTAAAATGGTTGGCCAGAAGGGGAAAAAATAAACCAGCAAGTGAGATGCTTGGTTTCTGGGCTGTTCTAGACACCATTTATAGCAGGGGTATCAAACTCAAGGCCCTGGGCTGGATCCGGCCTGTGAGGTGGTTAGATTTGGCCCCCCCGGGGCCTCCCAGCAAAGGACTGGCCCGTGGTGCCTCTGCCAGCGAAAATGGAGCTTGGAGGGTCGCACGCAGCCTTTCTGAGCTCTGTTTTCACTGGCAGAGGGTTGCAGGAGGCTGTGGCAGCCGAAAACGGAGCTCGGGAGCCTGTTTTCTCTGGCAGAGCGCTCAGGCCGCCACAGGCGACACGAGTGACGAGCTGACCACGCCCACTCCAGCCCTCCCCCCCCCCAGCAAGGTGCGGCCCTCAATGAAATCGAGTTTGACACCCCTGATTTATAGGGCTTGATAATCCAGTTTTCCCGGTGCACATTGCTATGTGTAATGGATCCTCTGATGCCTGAGACCAGAATGAAATATTCCCATTCTTTTTCTTCTAGGTAGCCTGATCTTCTTGTTTTATTCCATGGTAGAAAGTTGCAGGGAGCTGCAGAGAGGCAAGATGAAATGCAGTTCTAGATCTCTCTCTCTCTGTGTGCGTGTGTGTGCGTGCACACGTGCGTGTGTAAAAAGTATTGGTAGAACATGGATGGAGATATGTAGCTAGTAGGACAGATAAAGGAAGATAACAGACTCCAGTGCAGCTAGTATGCCTATCTAGGAAAGAATGGAGAACTGGGACAGGGGAAAGTTAATTTGGTCTGACTTAGAGCTCCCCCCCCTTCCTGTCAAGGCAGCCCCTCCCAAAGTGAGATGCATCCCGCAATGTATATCTGTAAGATTTAAAGCTCTCCTTCCTTTTTAAAAGTGGCAAGTCTACAAGAAAGTGAGATGTTCCCAGATGTATATAATCTACCATGTTTTCCCGAAAATAAGACCCTGTCTTATTTTTTATTATTTTTTTGAACCCTGACATAAGCACTTGGCCTTATTGCCATGCTCTCAAAAGCCCAATTGGGTTTATTATCAGGGGATGTCTTATTTTGGGGAAAACAGTAGCAGATGTTAATATTTAAGTTACTGATGTGAAATACAGGATTTGTTCTTAAAATAATCTAAATGAAGTTTTTCATCTTCTCTCCTTTTCTTTTCCTTCTCCAGTTGGCCTATAAAACATACCTAAACTTCATCAGTTTCTCAAAACAATATTATTTATCCTAAAGGAGCATTAAATATGTAACTAGTTTTTGCTTGAAGTCAGGAAATCATATGGTTTATTATTTTAGACCCTTTCTCAGATAATGGACTACTATTAAATCTTGTGTTGACGGAGAAGGCATAGAAATTGGGGACAACCTAAGAATTAACATGAAAGTGGCTAGCTAGAATAATAAACAGGATGACATTTGCAAGTATGATAATCCATTTTGTTTATTCATTCATTGTCTACACTGTTGTCCAACTACAAATCACTTTCACCCCTTTTCTTAGAAAGGACTACTTTATAAAACACAGGCTTTGATTTTGGAAACTTAGTCCAGAATCTCTTCGTAACAATTAAAATTGAATTTTCTGGAATATCACAGGAATATTTGCTGCTGATGCAATTCGGTAGCATGAAAAACAAGGGGAGTGTAATGCAAAATTGCCTATTTTATAAGACAAATGGGACAATCCAGAGTGGATTTTTGCTTGCCTTGGATAAAACAGATGGGTTTGACTTCTGGGTCTTTGTAAAGCTGTTGTTTTGATATATTTCTCTGAAATCTGTTGTGTTCCAAATGATATCCATATCAAAAAGGGAAGGGGGAAAATGATGGATTCCGTGATTGACATATCTTCTTCAATTTATATTGGCCTCTGCAACTAGGGTGTTTATCCGAATTATGATTTCATCAGTGTTTGAAAATCTTGGTTATTGAAAGGAGACAACTGATTTAACTATTTGCGAAAATTCTGTTCCTGGATTATTGCAGAAAAATAATATTTTTGTGAGTTGCGTTAAACAGTTGATATGCCTAATGAACATGTCCAGGAAGTGCATCATCCTTATTTATGATCATTGCTTCAATTTGGTACAGAAATTTCTCACTGCTGGGATTATTATCATTGCCAATCACATTCTGCCCCAAAGCAAAAACACTATGAGGTTTGTTTTTATTTTTTAAAAAAGAGCTTAAAAACAGCTAAGGGCTTTGCACAATTTTATTTAAAAAATTGCAAAATGAAATGCCTTTGTGAAGATGTAGGTTGCTGATAAGATTTGTCCATTCTGAGAAAAATGAAAAGATCCATTTTTCCCTCAAGACCTATTGTGGGCGATGCTACTTCTGTCTTTTAATTTTGCTCTAGACCCACATTGGAAAATCTGAGCTATTTCTGGAATTCGGAACGAGGCTTCAAATCTGCCCACATGTAGCACAAAATTTGAAATTTAAAGTTGCAAGTATTTTTGAAATTTGAGTGATTTTGTAACCTGATACTTTGAGAGATTGAATTTAGAGTTAAGTTTTCTCTGGAGTGCCTATTTTTAAAAGGGATCTTCTTTTAAGTAGGCAAAAGTTGCTACTTTTGAAGTATCAACACAGATTGAAATGGTGTTAAAAATAATTAAATCAATAAAATAAAGATATTATTAAAAATAATATGTCACATTGATTAGCTCTGACAACTTTCTACAGTAATCAAGCTATCGTGAAAAAAGAGGTCAACTTAAAATAATTTTCGGAACTGTGGGGAGAACTTCAATGACTCATATTTCTGGTTTTTCTCATGGTGTCAATTACCATTTCCCCCTCTTAGTAAACCTTTGTAAATTGGATTTTTCTGAAGTCTGCATTGAACAACATATTGCTGTCCTTTTCTTTAACCCTTTCAAATCCTACTCTATTGTTCTGCTTAATGATTATAATAAAGATTGGATTGAAAAAAAAATCTTAATTTAACCTTTGCTGGCATCTAAATGTAAACGTTAAACGTTTTGACCTCTTTTTCTATTGGTCATCTTCAAACAGCAGTTCTCTGTAGAAAAATGGAGTTTAGATTTGCTTAGAAATCTTGACTGAACAGTAGCAAGTAGCAACTAATTCTGGATATATATCTTTTAGTGATTATATACTGTGTTACTTAATCTCTTGGAACTATGGTTTCATGGATCACTGAGCATTAATGACCCAAGTAAATAGATATTCTATATGTTTAGCAGTCGTGTGTCTTTTTTTGAAGACAATTCCTTCCTACCTACCTTCCACTGATTAATTAGAACAATTAATCAGTGGAACAACTTGCCTCCAGAGGTTGTGAATGCTCCAACACTGGAAGTTTTAAGAAGATGTTGGATAATCCTTTGCAGGGTGGATTTGATTTAAATTGAGTTGATTTACATGATTTACAATCATGATTTAAATCACTAGTAAAAAGGCTTGATTTAAATCAACTCGATTTAAATCATAATTTTTAAAGAGCAACTGTCATCTCTGCTACTCCTTTGACCCACTGTTGACTCACCGATGTTGCAGAATATACAGCCTCATGCTACATCACTAAGCTCCATTTCATGCTGAATAAACTAAATTATATATGTATCTTAAATAGAAAACTATCTTACGATAGATTTTTACCTCACAAGTTTTTTATTAAAATAAATTTGATAAAAATCAAAAAAATCAGATTTAAATAAAAAAAATCTGATTTTTTCGATTTTTTTAAAAAAATCATTGATTTTTATCCACCCTGATCATTTGTCTGAAGTGGTGTAGGGTTTACTGCCTAAGCAGGAGGTTGGACTAGAAGACCTCCAAGGTCCCTTCCAACTCTTGTTATTCTATTCTACCCACCCTCAAATTTATGGGTTGGAAGAGCAGAGAAGGAGAGTTGGAAATAAACTTTCTAGAGGCAGAATTCTTGATTTAATCATTCCTTTTATTCTCTTCCCCAAACATGTCAGATTGACCCCAATAGAAGAACAAGGCATGGTGCAGCCCGCTGAACTTTCAGTTGACAAACTAACGTCTTGTTAATCAAGAAACTAAAAAAAAGATGAACTCAAAAGGAATCAGGTTTATTTTGGAGTTTGCTAGTATATTTGCACATAAAAGTAGCAGTTTTTTTTTTCCTTTCAGAACGCCAAATAATTTAGCACTCAGAACCAGAGCCTCGGATGAAATAAGGCTCAACAGGAAAGCTAGTGAGTGACTAAATAAAAGTGGGAATACGGTTTTATCTCAGGCTCTTGAAAACAGTCCATTTTGCTTTGTCCCTTCCTTCCCGCCTTCTCTTCTGTGATGGTTGCTACAATAATACTGGGCTGTTTTGTTTTAGGTACTTTGGGATGTGATTTGGGATACCGAAGCAAAAGATTTAAATCCCTTTTCGGATTTTGTAGAACAACATTGTGGCAAAACAATCTTGCTCCATGTCATTAACTTTCCACTAACCGAAACGTTCTGATTTGCTTTGACATGTGCTGCTAACATCACTTTCTGTCAGGTAATAGTGAGCACTGATTAATGTCCTTTAATGGCCATTCTCTCTTATTGTGTGTGTGTGTGGGGGGGGTGTCGGTCGTTCTTTCCTCCTTCCATCCTGCTTTGCTCTCCATTGTTGTCTTCTCCATGGCTGGGTCAAGATCTTGGGAGGGGGTTGGGGTTGGGGTAAGAATGCCCATGTTCGGTCAACCCTGAGCTCCTCTGGTGGACAACAGTGAACATGGAGCTCTGTGTATCAGCAGCCTCTTCTAACTCTGGCTCTGAAAAGGGATGTTTAGATGAGCAAGCATGGAAGCGATTGTGCAGCTCACCTTCATTTTAACAAAGAATTCTGCATCCATTTTTGGTCACCACACTGCAACCAGGATGATGAGGGGACTGAAGGCTAAAACATACGATAAACAGCTGCAGGAACTGGGCATGGCTAGTCTAGTGAAGAGAAGGACCAGGGGTGACATGATGATAGCAGTCTTCCAATATTTGAGGGGCTGCCACAGAGAGGAGGGGGAGATGTCAAGCTATTTTCCAAAGTACCCGAAGGTCAGACAAGAAATAATGGATGGAAACTGACCAAGGAGAGATTCAACCTAGAAATAAGGAGTACAGTTTTCTGACAGGGAGTACAATCAACCCATGGAACAGAAGTTGTCTTCGGAAGTTGTGGGAGCTTCATCACTGGAGGCTTTCAAGAGGGAACTGGGCTGCCATTTGTCAGAAATGGTGTAGGGTCTCCTTCTTGGGTGGGGGGCTTGGACTAGATGACCTACAAGGTCCCTTCCAACTCTGTTAATCTAATCTAAAAGGGGTTTTGGCAGGAGGGAGTCACCGTGAATTTGGCCTTCTGGCTCAAAGCTGACCCTTTCTTCCCATTACCATCCTTCATAGCATCCTACGCTTGGCTGAGGTCCCATAGCAGTTGGGTCTCCTCTGATGTGGACCTGGCGTATCCCCCGTCTGTGTCATTCGCGTCCACTTCTCTGTCAGCTTTACGTGTTTGCCTTTCCTTTGTGTCTTTGTCAGCGGCATTATTGTCTTGCCAGGAGAAATGTTGTGGGGAAAGATAAGACAATTAAAGAGGGAAAAACATGTCTTCCTGAACGCCTCTCGGAGGCGTTTCTAGTTGTTCAGATCCCTTTGTCAACCTCCCCATTCCTCCGCCGTCCTCCCATCGCCCACCACCACCACCACGAGAGGTTTCCTAAACTGGCTCGGTTCTTTGCTTCTTTGACCAGATCCTGCGTCTTATACTAACTGTCCCTGTTTCTTCACCCTCGCTGTCCACCACCTGCCAAGCCTGAAGTGACCGGTGGGGGTAAGGAAGCCCCCGCTAAGGCTGGCCTAGGTGTAGCTCGGGAGGAGGCGGAGGAAGCAGAAGCTGAATTCACCCTCCCTTCCGACATGGAAGATGATTACGAGCCTGAGCTGCTGCTCATGCCGACCAACCAGCTTGTTAACCAGCCCATTCTGGCCGCTGCTCAGTCTCTGCACCGGGAAGCAACCAAGTGGTCCAGTAAGGTATTTCCTCCGTTTCCCACCCCCTCCCCCCTCTGGCGACTGATCCGCATTGCATCCGGCCATTTTGACACATTTGCATCACTCTTGATCCTCGGCGGATCCCATGCCCTTTTGGTTTTCTATTTTTCATGGTTTCTTTTTTTTTTTTTCTTAATTGGAATGGATTCGAGTTTGTCTGCATTTCATGGTCGAGGGAACCGCGTGGCTTCACAAGTGTTGTTAGGCGTGCTGATGGCCAGGCCAAAAGCTTCATTCGGCTCACCCTATCACCCTCCTTCTGAATAAAGACGCTGCCCTCCTCTGCCTTTACCTGTCTTTTCTCATGCCGGGGGCTACTTAAAAAGAGAACCCAAGGAAGGAGTGCCCGACTACCTGTGAAGCCATCGTTCGCTGCCTTTTCAGAGACTTCCAGACGAGCGAGGGTTGTCACTCCTGAAGTCATTTAACACGCATCGTTGTGCTTCCTGCCTCTTGATCAACGGCTTCTACTAAAACCTTTGTTCCGGCAAGGAATGGCTTGGGATGGCACCGTTGCCAAAGAGCTGGTCCTGCGGGCAGAGGCTGTGATGGAGGGGAGGAGGGTTTTTTGGGGGGGGAGGGGCGTGGAGAGGCTCTGCTGAATGCCTTTAAGTTGCTAAATTCAGACTTTGCCCTCTCGTGTTTCAGCCGCGTTATTAATGGGAGATGGGGGGGTTTGTGGCTTCTGATGGGAATGGTCTGCTAGCACTAAGCACCAAGTGGAGTTTGCCAAGCTGCTGGATTATTTTTTCACTTCCTTAGATTAGCATGCTGCAAAGAATAAACGTATGGCCCCGGGCAGCTCTGAAGGTGTGGTGTATGTGTATGTATGTATTGGAAATTAGTTTCTCTCTCTCCCTCTCTCTTTTTTTTCTTTTCTTCTTCTTCTTTTGTTTTTTTTTTTTTGCACTTGTGAATGGCCAACTGGGTGACTGGCATGAAATCCAAACGGCATCTCCCACGCGTGGATAACGATGGAGTGTAATCTGGCCTAATTCTCTTCTGTCCAGGGGCAAGCTTAGCTGAAATGAATGGGGAAGTTTGGCTTTTGCAGGAAAATCACTGGTGGGCTTGTGAATACAAGAGCTCTCTTGCCCCCCGCTACTCTGAACAGCAATTTGGGCAAAGCCTCTTGTGGCAGTGGCCTCCCACGGACCCGGAAGTCTTGTGTGTTGGTTCTCCACCCCGACCACATCCAGAAGGGGGGCATGGCTTGTCTTGGTTGGGAGTTGGCCAATGGCACTTGGATTGGCTTTTAAGTGCGCTGCAGAACAACAGACCATGTTTTCCTTCCTGGCTTCTACTCGTCTATACGCTACGTTGCATCTGTTTCATTTGTTACCCCTTAAAATGAGAATGTGTTAAAACAGGAGCTTGGATGTACAATAATCCCGAAAGTGGAGCTTTTCTATCAGGATGCGTAAAAGGGATGGAAGAACATCTGGAAGGGCTGCCAAGCTTTTTTTCCCCAAACAACACCGCACCTCTTTTGTCTTTTCATTACACGATCACAACAGTCTGCATGCCAAAGATGGGATGGGATGCTTGTCCTACTTTCATGTGTTTTGCGTCAACATATTCACTTATCTGTCTTCTCACAAATACCGCATCCTTTCTTCTAACGTAAGAACGACACTGATCTGAATATTCTTACAGACATTTTCATTTGAATGGCAATCCTGACATAAGTAGTTTATTCACAGGAAAATGGCTGATAATGGTTGAACATTGAAAGCTTCGGACTGTTCTAATGTCACAAGGAAGCTCGGTTTAGCACAGAGGTCTTCAAACTTGGCAGCTTTAAGACTTGTGGACTTCAACTTCCAGAATTCTCCAGCCAGCATAGCTGGCTGGAGAATTCTGGAAGTTGAAGTCCACAAGTCTTAAAGCTGCCAAGTTTGGGGACACTCGGTTAGCACAACAAATTAACAGAAAAGTTACTGACTATTTTTGTTCTACCATCCCCGCCATCGTGCAACTGTGAGGAGGAGGAAGTTTTCACTTCCTTTTTATCAAGTAATCACAGCTTCTCATTTTGTCTGAATGCAGCAGCAAACTGTGATTAATTGTAACAGTGACTCAAAATGAGTTTTTTTTTAAAAAAAGGCATTTAAATACAAATTACCGTGTTTCCCCGAAAATAAGACCCTGTCTTATATTTTTTTTGTACCCTGGAATAAGCGCTTGGCCTTCTTGCCATGCCATGCACTCAAAAGCCTGATTGGGCTTATTATCAGGGGAATGTCTTATTTGGGGGGGAACCGGGTAGTGACTTTCCTAATTTCCCCCCCCCCCCCGAGAGGAAAATAGTTCATTTTGTCAAAGAAGAATTGGTAATTCTTCGAGTTATACATCAAAAGAAATTTTAGTCAGCGGGTTAACCAATTAACGGATGAATTCTGGATATGTTTAGATATGAATAGAGTAAGCATTCAGATGATGTTTTATATCTGATGATTAATAAGAATAAGAATAATTTTATTTCTATACCGCCCTTCTCCCGAAGGACTCAGGGCGGTGTACAGCCTATTAAAAGCACAAGACAAACATCAATTAAAATAATTTAAAATTATTAAATAATTTGGCTCAATTTTATGATGTTTGTGTGTCTATATTTTTCTTGACTGTACACCGCCTTGAGTCCTACGGGAGAAAGGCGGTATAGAAATATAATAAATAAATAAATAAATAAAATTTAAAACCCCAGAAATTTAAAACACCCAATTTAAAATTATTATGTTGATAGCCCGACCTGGCGGAACAACAGGGTCTTGAGTGCACAGCGAAATACCCGGAGGTCGGAGATCTTACGCACTTCCGGGGGCAGTTCATTCCAGAGGGCTGGGGCTCCCACAGAGAAGGCTCTTCCCCTGGGTGTCGCCAGCCGACATAACTTGGCCGATGGCACCCTGAGGAGACCCTCTCTGTGGGAGCGAACTGGCCGGTGGGAGGCTATTGGTGGCAGAAGTTGGTCTTGAAGGTACCCGGGTCCTATGCCATGGAGCGCTTTAAAGGTGGTGACCAACACCTTGAATCGCACCCGGAAGACCACTGGGAGCCAGTGCAGCTCGCGCAGGAGGGGTGTCACGTGGGCACAACGGGTTACGCCCATAACCACCCGCGCGGCCGCATTCTGGACCAGTTGGAGCCTCCGAGTGCTCTTCAAGGGGAGCCCCATGTAGAGAGCATTACAATAGTCCAGCCAGGAGGTGACAAGGGCGTGAGTGACCGTGCGCAAGGCGTCCCGGTCCAGAAAGGGCTGCAACTGGCCTCTCCTTGCCTTTTTGATTGAAAAAAAAATCCCTTCTGCAGATGCATTTTAAATTTAGTTGATCAAGAGGCTTAAATCACCATCATCCTCATCTTTTAATGACCCCATAATTCCTTGCGGGGTGAAGTCTGAACAGCTGAATGAAGCTGACTGATTACTGGCCCGATGCTCTTCCAGTCGCCAATGCAGAGTTATATTCAGCAGATATATTCTCAGTGTGCCCAGAGAGAGAAATAACTGCCTCTACCTAGGATCGAAGTTCACAGCCTCCTGATTGTGAGGCAAGCGCTCCACCTCTAGGCCACCTCACCACTCAATTAAAAGGCTTAAATAACGGAGCCTTTTCCAGGCGTTTTTTTCTCCATTCAGAATATTCAGTTCCCACCATTTACTTCAGATTGACCTTGTGACTTTATTTCTTATTCACCCATTAAGAATATTCACCATCATCACAACACCATGCTTTAAGACATTCCTTTGGCCAGCTTATTTGAAACGATGGGATTCCTAACTGGGAGTTTAAACATCTGAATGTGGTCATTTTCACTTTGGCAACACTACTAACACGTACATACTGTGTGTGTGTGTGAGAGAGAGAGTGTCTACTCCCTCACCTCTTGGCTGAAGCTTGTTGTCACTGAAGATTGAGCGAGAATTTCACACGTGGTCTTTGTGTTACAGTCCTGTTTTGCTTTTGTTTTTTATTTTGTAAAGCAGCAACTGTACAGCCCCAGAATCCGGAGCGATCACAGCTGCTTTCCTTTTCTTCCTCCAGGGGAACGACATCATTGCCGCTGCCAAGCGCATGGCCTTGCTGATGGCCGAGATGTCCCGCTTGGTGAGAGGGGGCAGCGGAAACAAGCGGGCTCTCATCCAGTGTGCGAAAGATATCGCCAAAGCTTCCGACGAAGTGACCCGTCTGGCTAAAGAGGTGGCTAAACAGTGCACGGACAAGAGGATCCGAACAAACCTTCTGCAGGTAGGCCATGAAACCTGGCTTGGAAGGCGCAGAACATCTCTAGCTGGGAAGGTCCTATCCAGAGGTGGGATTCAGCCGGTTCGGATCGGTTCAGGCGAGCTGGTAGTAGCGACCTACCCAAGTGCAATCCCATCCTATATTGTTGTGTTTTTGATGCCTTACGCATGCACGGACGGCGCAAGTAAGCGAATTGCCGTGTTTTGTGACATCGTACGCATGCGTGCGCTCACACTTCCAGTGCTGGGCGAACCGGTGAAGCCCACCTCTGGTCCTATCCGTGCTTGAGAAAACACACCTGTAAGACTAAAAGCCAGGGGTGAAATCCAGCAGGTTCTGACAGGTTCTGGAGAACTGGTAGCGGAAATTTTGAGTAGTTTGGAGAACCAGCAAATACCACCTCTGGCTGGCCCCAGAGTGGAAAGGAATGGGGATTTTGCAATATCCTTCCTCCAGGAGTGGGGAGGGAATGGGGATTTTGCAGTATCCTTCCCCTGGAGTGGGGTGGGAATGGAGATTTTGCAGTATCCTTCCCCTGCCACGCCCACCAAGCCACACAATGCCCACCAAGCCACGCTTACAGAACCAGTAGTAAAAAAATTTGGATTTCACCACTGCTAAAAGCCTACAGCCGAAGCAAGGTGTGTCTAGCCAAAATCAACGCTCGGGATTCACCCCTTTGCCATTTTTTTTAAAAAAGTTATGCTTGCGCCTTTTGAAGTGGCCAGATTGCAAGCTTACGTGAAAATGGCAATGCCAGCATGAAGAGGTCTCGATGGGGCTCTAAGCCTGTTGCTTTGTTTATCTCAACCAGCCTTTTCATTTATCTCTCTCCCAGTCTAAGGGAAACCCACCAATGAACCTAAACTCAATGAAATGGATAAATTTTCCTTCCCAAAAGTTGGATGTGAACATTTTGTGCCACTGTGCATCAGTGTTCAGAGGCTTCACTGCCACAAATGGGTGGCTCAGGGTAGTCCTTCAAACTTGGCGATTTTAAGATATGTCAACTCCCAGAATTCTCTGGCAGCTTTTTGAAGTTCATACATCCTCTATTTAAAATTACCAAATCTGAAAAACAGGGATGCAAAATGATGCTTTGAACAGAGAAATCCTCTTCAAAAATTCTCAAGGAAATATGCTAGCCATATGTTTTCAACTGTCGGAAAGAGATTGAACCTATTTTTTTAAAAAAATTCTTTCTTCAAGATTTATGCTAGTAATGTAGATGTAGAGACAGAGGAAGTATTTAGATCAAATATGAATGATGCATGGAGATACAAAATCCCAAGGGAGGAGTATGGAAAACATGTCAAAAACTCAACAAGAATTGAAATATTAAAACGGGCAAGAGATGATGGATAGAAATAGAATAATTACGAATACAAGATTTGTTCTATTAAGAATTAGAACAGAGATAGAAATTAGAAAGGGGGAAAATATTATTATGCACATTCCTATATAATAATTTAAAATTCATATGTAGATGTAAAGATCAGAAGTTGAAAGATTATTTATACTTAAATAACATTATAGTTATTACTATTGTCTATTAAAACATTGAATAAATGATGGATTATATACATGGAGCAAATACCAACATGTTAATAACTTTAATTTTAATATTTATATTATTGTAATGATGTATGATTAATGTAACTAATATTGTCAATATTATCACTATTATTTGGAATCAAAACTAATGATACCCAGATGCCACACTGTTCATGTATTCAATACTTATGTGTGTGTGTGTGTGTGTATAGGTATAGTAAAGGTTCCCCTCACACATATGTGTTAGTCGTTCCCGACTCTAGGGGGCAGTGCTCATCTCTGTTACAAAGCCAAAGATCCAGCACTGTCCGAAGACGTCTCTGTGGTCATGTGGGTGGCATGACCAAACGCTAAAGGCGCATGGAACGCTGTTACCTTCCCACGAAAGGTGGTCCCTATTTTTCTACTTGCATTTTTTACATGCTTTTGAACTGCTAGGTTGGCAGAAGCTGGGACAAGTCACGGCAGCTCACCCCGTTACGCAGCACTAGGGATTCGAACCGCTGAACTGCCGACCTTTCGATCGGCAAGCTCAGCCTCTTAGCCACTGAGCCACCACGTCCCCATAAGAATTATGCTAGTAATGTAGGGTTATTTTTAATGCATTTTTGTTATGTTTAAGGATGGTCCCGGGTGATAACGAAATAACCAGGGTGTAACTGTCTTTGTGTAGGTTTGTGAACGAATCCCAACCATCAGTACTCAGCTGAAAATCCTGTCCACTGTCAAAGCAACCATGTTGGGCCGGACCAGTATCAGCGATGAGGAGTCTGAGCAGGTCAGTTCCCTTGTTCCAGGCGGGGTGGGGGTGGGGTAACTCGAATTGAGAGGCCTTGGGGGAGAGGCAAGCAGCTTTGCTGGCGTGTAGGAAACACCTGTTGTGAAATGTTCAATTAGCAGCAGCTTCAGTCACCAACCTTTTTGATTCTTTCTCTTCTAAGTGCAAAAACCACTTGTACCTACCGTATTTTTCGGAGTATAAGACGCACCGTAGTATAAGACGCAGCAAGATGTCAAAGGGGAAAACAAGAAAAAAAAATAGTTTTTGGCCTCCTCATGTCCGGTTTTTGCCCTTCCCGGCCTCCAGGAGCACTCTGCAGGCTTCTCAAACCCTTTGCGCATCCCATATTTGCAAAAAATGGTCCTGTTTTCGGGAAAAATGGTCCCGTTTTTTGCCTCCCGAACCCACCACATATCCCGGTTTTGCCCTCCCCAGCCCCCAGGAGCACTCTGCAGGCTTCTCAAACCCTTTGCGCATCCCATTTTTGCAAAAAACGGGCCCGTTTTTGGTGAAAACGGGACACGCTGGGGAGGGTGTTTCAGGAGGCCAAAAATGGCCGTATTTGGTCTATAAGACGCACCAATGTTTCCACCCTCTTTTAGGGGGGAAAAATGTGTCTTATACTCCGAAAAGTACGGTATTGATTTATTTTTCAAATATACAAATAATCCTTGACTTATAACCATTGGTTTAGTGACATTCAAAGTTACAACAGCATTGGGGGGGAAAAAAACCATTTTTCAAAATTCTCACTTTTGCAACCTTCCAATGGTTTTAAGTGATCAAAATTCAAATGCTTGGCAACTGACTCACATTTATGACGGTTGCAGTGTCCCAGGGTCATGTGATCACCGTTTGCGACCTTCTGGCAAGCAAAGTCAATGGGGAAGCCAGATTCACTTAATGACCATGTTACTAATTAAAGAACTGCAGTGATTCACTTAATATAGAGCCTGGATAGCTCAGCAGACTAATGCATTGTAATTTAACTCCAGCTGTCTGCAATTAGTAAGTTCGAATCTTGCCAGGCTCAAGGTTGACTCAGCCTTCCATCCTTTCTAAGGTAGGTAAATTGAGGACCCAGTTTATGGGGGCAATAAGCTGACTTTGTATAAATATACAAAAGTATGAAGGCTATTGCTTAACGCATTGTAAGCCGCCCTGAGTCTCCGGAGAAGGGCGGCATATAAATCAAATTAAAAAAAAATAAAATCCGTGACCGGGAGGATTTTTCATCAGGTTCGCCTGATTCGCCAGTTGCGTCCCTTTCTGGATTGGGACTCGTTACGCACGGTCACTCATGCCTTTGTCACCTCCCGCCTGGACTATTGCAATGCTCTCTACATGGGGCTCCCCTTGAGGAGCACCCGGAGGCTCCAACTGGCGCAGAGTGCGGCCGCGCGGGTGGTAATGGGAGCGACATGGCATTCCCATGTAACACCTCTCCTGCGCGAGCTGCACTGGCTCCCAGTGGTCTTCCGGGTGCGCTTCAAGGTTTTGGTTACCACCTTTAAAGCGCTCCATGGCTTAGGACCTGGGTACTTGCGGGACCGCCTACTACCACCAATAGCCTCCCACTGGCTGGTACGCTCCCATAGAGAGGGGCTCCTCCAGGTGCCGTCGGCCAAACAATGCCGACTGGCGGCCCCCAGGGGGAGAGCCTTCTCTGTGGGGGCACCTATCTGGAACGAGCTCTCCCCAGAGATACGGAGGATCCCGGATCTGCGCACCTACCGCCACGCTTTAAAGACCTTATTATTTCACCAGGTGGGCCTGGCCTAATTTTCTCCCTCTTTTATAAAAGATTTTTAATTTTTAAATATCTTTTAGTATTTTATACATTCAATTTTAAAATTGGTTTTAAAAAGTTTGGGGTTTTAAATTTGTCGGGGCCAAAATTATTTAATTTGATTTTATTCTACTTTTAAATTTTGTATGTATGTGTTTTATTGTTTGGCTGTGCACCGCCCTGAGTCCTTCGGGAGTAGGGCGGTATAGAAATCAAATCAAATCAAATCAAATCAAATCAATAAATAAATAAATAAATAAATAAATAAATAAATAAATAAATAAATAAATAAATAAATAAATAAATAAATAAATAAATAAATAAATAAATAAATAAATAAATAATAGCTGTGGCGGGAAAGGTCATAAAATGGGGCAAAACTCACTTAAGAAATATCTTAATTAGCAACGTACGTTTTGGACTCAATTGTGGTCATAAATCGAGGATTACCTGTACCATGAAAAGGCAGGAAAGTCAGTAATGAAACTGACAAAATTTGGCCATAGGAGCAAGGATGGAACATATAACGACTTTGTTTTCTGGCTGTGTTTGATTGCTACAGTCAAATCTGGTTTACAATACCAACCCCCCCCCCCCAAAAATAATAATCCCTTTTCAACTATGATAAATGCCTTTGTTCTGAATTTAAATTTATTCACCAGCACCATCTGGTGGGTAGAAAAAAAAATTCTTTAGAAAGGAAAATGCAGTGGCTTGGGCTGAAATTTGATATCCGATATAGAAACCGGAAATCAACCCAGATCTTCCTTATCACAAATTCTCTCCCGATTTCATTTTTAAACCGCCTTGACTTCAAATACGCAGCTTCAGTTCCAGTGCAGAGATGGTTCTGCCTAGTAGCCTTGTTGTGTTTTGTTTTACAAATGATGCTGTTTCCCAAAGTTGACAACTTTAAGACATGTGGACTTCAACTCCAGGAATTCCCCACCCAGACATGTGGACTTCAACTCCCAGAAATCCCCACCGACATGTGGACTTCAACTCCCAGAAATCCCCACCCAGACATGTGGACTTCAACTCCCAGAATTCCCCAGCCAGACATGTGGACTTCAACTCCCAGAATTCCCCACCCAGACATGTGGACTTCAACTCCCAGAAATCCCCACCGACATGTGGACTTCAACTCCCAGAATTCCCCACCCAGACATGTGGACTTCAACTCCCAGAATTCCCCACCCAGACATGTGGACTTCAACTCCCAGAATTCCCCACCCAGACATGTGGACTTCAACTCCCAGAATTCCCCACCCAGACATGTGGACTTCAACTCCCAGAATTCCCCACCCAGACATGTGGACTTCAACTCCCAGAATTCCCCACCCAGACATGTGGACTTCAACTCCCAGAATTCCCCAGCCAGCAAGGCTGGCTGGGGAATTCTGGGAGTTGAAGTCCACATGTCTTAAAGTTGTCAAGTTTGATGAGAAACGGTGCTCTAAACTACTTGTCTTTTCTAAACATCTTTTCTAATATCGGTTTTGAAATGTTTCTCCCTTCCAGGCCACCGAGATGTTGGTCCACAATGCCCAGAACCTCATGCAGTCCGTCAAGGAAACTGTCCGAGAGGCTGAAGCAGCATCTATTAAGATCCGGACGGATGCTGGATTCACCTTACGTTGGGTCAGGAAGACCCCATGGTACCAGTAGAGAGCACGGCTCCTCCCCCCTAAGCGTTGTTCTTTTCACGAGAAACCCCTCTTCTGCAGACCACCGGAAGGTGCTGCCGAGGTTGGCACAGGAGTCTCCTGAAGGCCCATCTTGAGGGTGGTCTTTAATAGTGCGCTGGGCTGCTTTGGGTATCTAATCTCACTTTAGCTCGTTTCCAGACTTTTTCCCTCTCTTGCTTTTGATTTATTTTTATTTTTAGAAACACTATTTCAACCCGGTTCTTCCCTCCTCTACCTCTGTCATGATTGTGTTTTCTATGCAACGCACCAAGGGTTTTGTTGTAGCATAATTTGAAAACTCTGGGCCATCTTAGTTGTTCATTTGTGAGGGACAATCAGGAAACCAATAGTTTGGGATTTTTGGTTCTCTCCTTTTACATTATTAATTATTATTTGGGATGAGAAGATGCTAAATGTAATTTTATACTGTCCAAAGCGAAAAGCACCTTTCCTTTGGCAGAAGGGAGTGAGTTTAGCAATCATAAGTCGCTGCTTCCATCCTCCACCCCAAATGGCAAGCTCTAAACAAGATTTTGGGGAAGAATTTTCCACGGCTACCAAGTTCCTTCAGCACAAAAACCTCCTATGCCAGAGCTTAGGAGATATTTTCTGAGTAGTTGGGCTTCTTGCCACCAAAGTTTGATTTGACAGTAGAATGTTTTGATAAACCAGAGGAAAAGCGTGGAGGTACAATAGTAAAAACTCTTTTAGTGGGTTTCAAAAATAATTCACTTTGGGCTTTATGAAGCATCACCATGCAAATACCGATGCCGTCACTTGCCGATCCAGCTGCTATCGTTTGGATCCGCTTCCTTATGAATGGCTTGGGCATTCACCCAGAAAACACCAGAGATTTTGGCATGTAGCCATGCCAACATTGATGGAAGGATTGGGTGGTCCTTGTTTACCGATTCACTTTCCTTACACCACCTTAGTATTCGTCTTCTCTTCCTTGGTGCAATTCAAAACTAAATTCAAAGGAATTACCTTTTCATGCCTTCTCTTCAAATGCCAAGATCCAGAAAAGCAGATTTCTCGCTCTTTCCTGGCTACAAGGTACTCACAATTGCCATTTCGGATCTTGGCCAGGGTAGCCGTCACAGAAAAGGACGGGGTTAGGGTTACGTTACCCTGCCTTGTCTTGCCTTTTCAGTCTATGTGAACTCGGTAGGAAGAGAGGATTTTAAACGGCCTTCCTGGCACCTTTGGTGGGAGGCGGTGTTTTTTTCACCTCATCGTTCAGCCTTCCAAGTGTGAGAGCTTCTTAAATCACTACCATTTTAATAGCTTGACTTTGTATTAATGCAATATTATTAATGCCTTTTGATTACATAAGTTTATACCAAAGACTTAGCTTTTGTTAAGGGATGTTTAAAGGAAAGCTTTGAATTGTATTTGACTTGGAGAGTTCTTTGGAGTATTTACTAAACTCAACACTTTGTAAATCTTAATATCCTCTACACCTTATGCAATTATGCTTTCCTAAACACTCCTGCCCATCAGATTGAATGTCAGGAGCATTTTGCCACTACTTTTGTTTGTAAACCAGAATGATGTTGTGTATACGCTAATAACGTTCAACTTTCTCTGTTCTGGTCAAATAAAATGAAAATGCGTTTCTATAAAATATTTCCAATGGATTATTTTTTTTGACAGTACTTTAACAGACCCCACATACCTTTTCATGATCTCGTCTGTAAAACTTGGCTATTAATGATAAGAGGACAAGGGCTATTTGCATTTCCCTTGAGGGAATTAAAATAATTGCAAATACATGATTCTCTCTGCCATTACAATAAGAAATAAAGGTACATTTACCCCACAGAACAATACACCTAACACGTCACAATTGGCACCCTTTGTTTCAGAATAGGAACCTTTAAATCTTGTCCCACGATTATGTGTGAGAACTAGATTCATCTTCTCCACTAGTATGGGACTGTCTTAGATGCAAATGTGAATTGTGTCAGAAATACAAAACAAAGACAAAATTGGCTTTCTCTGAACTTATTTCAAGTCCCCATTTAATTATGGAACTTGGGAAACTTTGGGTCTCTGTCCAGTCAAGGTTGTTGTGGTGACACAATGACCTCACAAAGGAATGATATGAATACAATCAATAAGAGCATTTCTTTTTAACCTTGTGGCTTTTTTTTCACAAACAAATAATTTGGTTCTGCAGTGAGCATCGCCTTTCATCTCGTTATATTTCACCCAGATTTTTCCCTGCAACCGATCTGAAAGGAGGTAATAATGTTACTATCATCAACATTTTAAAACTAATGCAGAAATCCCAACCTCTCTCTTGTGACCCTTGGGCCACTTGGCAGAGTCTGAAAATTAAATTGCCCAAGTGACCTTGGTACAGCTATGCTCCCTTTTTATTTCATCAGAAACAAGCAGCACCACCACCTCAGATGAGCTACTTGGAAGGTGCGAAGGGCACAAACAATAAAAGGTGCGAGGTTTGACATCTGTAAATGCAGAGGTAATTGAAACAAATCAGGCTCCGTATCCCATTCATTCATTTTCAAAGCAAATTGTGGTAAAAAAAAATAAATCTTAACATTGGCTACAGATTGTCTGCTGAATTCTCAAGCTGATAAGGCAATTTTTACTAAAAAAGGCAGGGTGGTGTAAATCCTGCAGAAAAAGGCTTTTTTTTGTTTTGTTTTTGTTCCATTAAAGAGTCTTTTGTCAAGAGGGGTAGGGTAGGGTGGGGCTTCCTCAGAGATCTGTTTCCAGAAACAGCTTGCAATACTGTTTCTCTCTCCACTTCAGATTGGGCTTCCTTTCTGTCCAATCCAGGTTCTTCCTTCTTTCTTGTGCTTTGATGGTTTACGTGGCAGTGTTCAGGAATAGCTGGTTCAAAGGACAACCCAGGTGTTCACTACAAGCCGAAATCCACAAAGTCCACCAGAAACAACCAACCCTACTTAACAAAACATTTCTCTTTGAAAGCCACGTAGGAAAAAAAAGACCAACTTAACTATTACTACACGTGGAAATTAGGACTGTGTGGAATGGATATATTTAGAGGAATGGCTGAAATTGGCATTTAAGAGGAATTTAAGTAACTAATGCTCATTTTTCTCTGAGGCTGGAATACACACACACACGCCCACACATACACACACAACCATCTGCCAGAAAAGCAGAGTTCTTGAGCTTCATGTTCGTACTTGGAACTTCCCTGCCTTTGTGATGTACTTCACACCTTTAAATGGTTTGTATTTTTCTCCATACATGTCAAGGCGGTTTACTTTCAGTCCTGAAATAAATAACGGACACACATCAGAACAGAGTATTTCAGGAAATTATGGAAGAATTATAACTATAAAGTTCTTTTAGTTCTGCCCCTTGATGGGGGATGCAGCAATATTTTCCCAATGAAGGTTAAGCTGGCTCATCAACCTTAAAGGTAAAGGTTCCCCTCGCACATATGTGCTAGTCGTTCCCGACTCTAGGGGGCAGTGCTCATCTCCGTTTCAAAGCCAAAGAGCCAGCGCTGTCCGAAGACGTCTCCGTGGTCATGTGGCCAGCATGGCTAAACACCAAAGGCGCACTACTGAACTGCTGACCTTTCAATCGACAAGCTCAGCGTCTTAGCCATTGAGCCACCACACCCCCATCAACCTTAAGCAGCCACAAAATGCTGACTCTGAGATCCGGGAAAAAAAAAAAAGAAAAGAAAAGAAAACTGCCATAGTGGAAAACTTCAGACCTAGGGAAAGACCAAAGCTCCCAGAGCTGAAGAGGACACTGAGAATATCGTTTAATATCAAGGCCACTGAGGCAGTGGTGAAATTAAAAAAAATTCCCCTACCGGTTCTGTAGGCGTGGCTTGTTGGGGTGGGTGGGTCATGTGACTGGGTGGCCGTGGCCAACTCAACATCACTCACATCGAGGGGCTCCTCACCGGCCCCTCCCTTCCCAGCCACTCCTTGTCGTGAATGACAGGAAAATGGGGAGGGAAATATTCCTGCCTACCATCCTTCCCGCAGACTGTGCTGAGACTGAGGAATGAATGACAGGCAGAAAAATCCCCTTCCCCATTTTCCTGCCTTTCACAAAAATGGCTCCATTCCAGCTGCTTCCCCCCCCCCCCGTCCCCTCCCTCCTGGGGACCATCTTAAAGGAACAAGCTGCAGCAGCTCTGTTCTGAATGGAGGGAGAAAAGTTAGCATTCTCTCTGCTCTCAATTGAACATTGAATTCTGTGGAATATCGAGCAGCTGGAAGAGGTGAGCGGCGACCAGCTGGGTGTGGGTGGTGCCAATGAGGGGTGATTACTACCAGTTCGGCAAACTGATGCCAATAATCCCTAGTGGTTTGCCCGAACTGGTCTGAACCGGTATGATTTCACCCCTGCACTGAGGACATCAATGCCTACTCAGTGCACGAGTCTTGTGTTAAAGCAACCCAGGCTGCTGATGGCCATCTCATTTCTCCTCAAACATATCCAAGAAAGGCAAGTCCACCATCACCTCCAGAAAACTACAAGAGTGGGCCCACTGTAACATTCTGTTGCAGGTTCCACACGAATGAAATACCAGCAATGGACAAAAATAATAATAAAAGGACCTGTGTTTGTAATGGGTGGAGAAATTTATCTGTGCGTAGTATCAAACAACTATGCATGTAGGGAACAGATGAGTTGAAAGTTAGGGTTGTTGTGAATTTCCTTTCAGTTGCTTTAGTTTTTCAATATAGCTCTGGAATTTGGTATGTTTGCATTATATAATCTTATTTATTATGTTAAGTCAGCCACTATAGAATTTATATCGAAGTCTTTCTATGCCGAGTGGGAAGCTCGTCTTACCAGAAATAGCCAATTGTTGGATCTTGAACTGAATATTCAAACTTGGGTTTTCCTCTGGCTTTGGAGCTCCAGACTGTAAATTCACCATCCCTTTCAGAGTAGGCAGCTTCTGAGGGATGATTTTGCCAACATCCCATGTTAACACCTAAATAATCATCAAAAACATTTATACAGTGCTTTTTAAAACCAGTCATGTTGTCTCCTACTGTGTCTTCCAAGTCCTAACAGTGTTATGAAGAAACTGTTTGAGTTTCTGTGTATGTGTGTGTGCCTTAGAGACCAAAGAAACACAACTAGCCTAAGACATTTCTTTCAACAAATTCTGAATCCCTTGTTTGTATTGCAACTGTGCTTTCATTTCCCCTCCTCCCCGATTCTTTGAAATGGTCACACCGGTGTTGAGATAACTAAAAGAAAGGAATTGATTATATTTATTGAAGAGGAAGGGATTATAAGAGATTAAGCAATCACACAATAGCAAAAACATATTGAAAGCAATGCACTGATGCTAGGAACCATGAGGGTGCTATGCAAACAGCTAGGTGTATTTTCTATTCTCTGCCTGTGCTCTCTCGCTCTCTTGCAATTCCTTACCCTCCAATCTCTGCTCCTGGGCGGTAGTGGGGGGTGGGGGAGGAAGGGGGAGAAAGGTAACAGATCAAGCACAGGACAATAGGTACTGACTGTAATTCTGATCACATAACTGAAGGATTCAGTGAAGGTTATAAATGGACAAATGGAGACTGCAATAACTTAGAACAGTTCCTGAATGAGGCGGTTGGTGAAAGAAGCCTGGTTGAATTGGATAAATTTCTCCCTCAGTGTTCTGACCTAGGCTTCCCCCCAAAAGCATGAAGCAGAATCCTGGTCCCGACAAAACCTCTTTTATTAAACAAATGTGAATTCTTCTTCTTTGTTTAATAAGCCTTTGCTGAATGTGAATGTAAATTCTCCCCATTCACATTCAGCAAAGGCCTGACAAACAGTCTTTCAAAGGTGAATTTATGACCACAGACCTTATCTAGTTTGGAAAGCTGCCATGTAAGTATTTTCCAAGCGCAGTGCACAGACAGATCTTCACACTCCTGAACTGAACGAACGAATTGTTTCCTGCAAAAGCCCACTCCCCTTTTGTTCCTCTTTTATTTCCTACGGGAGGAACCATTCATCGTCCACCTGTGGTTTTACTCCCAAGTCGACCCTGATTTCTTAGCTGTTCTTTTCTTCTGGCAGCTCTGTGCATGCACACACTGGGAACAGGCTCCAGCTGTTCCTCTGCCTCACTGCTGTCTATCTCTGGAGGCAGCTGACAACTGCCAGATGGCCATGGCCCCATCTCTGCCTCCGACGCAGAGCCCTCACTGAGCCTTCCCCAGACTCCATGTTCCTCCCCAACCTCCTCACTGTCCGACTCTGCTGCCAGCTCCGCCGCTGGTGGGCCACAACACTCAGGGGTATAACGAGTGAAGAATTAATTCTACTGAAGATTGCTTGTGCTCTTGTGGCTGAATGGATAATACTTTCTGAAAACCACACGCTTGGAACTCATTCTCTGCCACTCTTAACTAATCCCGCAATAGACATCACAAAACAAGCACCAGTTATATTTCAACTTGCTGCAAGATCTGTTGTTTCTGCATGAAACCTTAGTCGGAGGCTTCCTGTAATATACATCCAGAATTTCCCTCAAAAGGCAAAAGGAGCAGAATAGCCAGCTGGTGATTAAAGAAAACCAAGTGACCATGTGACAGGGCCTAATTTGAATAAAGGTAGAAAGCCCAGCCCTCTGTCAACACCACCATATCCATGGGAAGAGTTTGGGAACTCAAGCTGAGATGTACTATTTGGAGGGCAGGACTCACCTTAGTGACCGGATCAAATGCGTAGCTGCCTTGTGTGGGCGCCAGGCTCATATTAAGTACCGCTTTGGGCATATGAACAGTCATGATGACTCCTTCAATTGTCTTCCCCATGTTCTGCTTAGGCCCAATGGTAACATCAAATCTTCCAGAAGATGAATTCTCTTTGAAAGTAATTGCATGTTTCACGTACACTGGAATAGCCACCAAGCTGAAACAACAAGAAGAAGTAGAGACCCTAATTATTCAGGAAGCATTGCACGCTAACTAATCATTTTTCAAAATGTATATACATGCTGGAATTACATGAAAGTAGTGTGCAATTAGAGGGTTCCTTAACCAGGGTAGATTTGATTTAAATCAACTCGATTTAAATCATAATGTTTAAAGAGCAACTGTCATCTCTGTCCCGCAGCGGCTCCTCCTCTGACCCGCTGTTAACTCACCGACAGTCCCATTCACTTTAATGGGACGGCTGGTGATGCGGCAGTGACACAACAAGGTGACACACCTGGCAGGCAGCAGGTAAGTGGATGCCCACTAGCAGGCACTGCCATGATGGATCTGAAATGACAGGTGCTCTTTAAATGTAAGGACTCATTCTTGTTGGTAGTTAGAATCTTTAAAATTATTATTTGCAAACAAAATGGAAGTTTCCTATTTAGCTTACAAAGCTTGGATTCATTGAATGAGTTTACCAAAAATGTAAATATTGCAGAATATACAGCCTCATGCTATATAACTAAGCTCCATTTCATGCTGAATACATTGTTAATGTATCTTAAATTGAAAACAATCTTTAGATAGATTTTTATTCCAAAAGTATTTTATTAAAATAAATTTGATAAAAATAAAAAAAAATCCAATTTAAATTTTAAAAAATCCAATTTAAATTTAAAAAATCTGATTTTTATTTATTTATTTATTTTAATCATCTATTTTATCAACCTTAATCCATAGGCTCCCAACACCCAAGCTCATTACGAGTTGGATTGATTTTCTTATATTCCTTTGTTCTCCATCCTTTTTTCTCCCTCCCAAAGTCACCAGATATAACTGGCACAGCCCCCTCTATAGTTAAAGCCCAAAGAAGATCCATGGAATCAAACATGATGATATGTGACACCCCCCAAACTGCCCTTTTCTTTGTTCCTTATCTTGGAATACTAAGGTGAAACCTCTTTGGCAAAGCTTCAAATCTTGTGGCCAACAGACAAGTCTTAAGAGAAAAGAAAGCGCCACTGGGCTCGCCTGTAGCTGATACAGGACAAAAGGTAACAACTGTTGTGTTTTTCTACTTGAACAGAATATTCAAGTGGAAACATGAAGAAGATAAGGCAGAACAAAATATAAAGCTGCTATTCAAAAAAAAAAATCTCCTCCCATAGATGACAAGGTAGACCTGGACTTGTCAAAACCACTGAATTGTGCTCGAAATCAGACAAGTCATTCTGGGCGAACAAATACAACCCTCAGCTAGGCAGCTTCAGTTTCTTCTTCCTTTTCTTGCTGTAATCCTACCGGATAGACTCTCTGACTGGCTGCTCTTAGATACTTTTACTCTGGGGAGGGGGTGGCCAGCAGAAGACTTCCTCCAAAGAAAAGAAATCAATGGTAAACCATCCCCAGCTCTCAAAACAAACTTTGCCAGCAAAAATTCACCAAGGTGACCTCCTTGGTTGACAGTTGTAAACTGCAGTTACATGCTGAATCTGTGCAACATTTTCATTGGTGTAATGTAGCTTTAGAGCCTGTTTGGTGTAGAAGTTCAAGACAGCAGGCTAAAATATGAGAGAACCCGAGTGCTAGTCCTGCTTTAGGTAGGAAGCCTGCTGGGTGACTTTGGATCAGTCACTGTCTCTCAAATGAGAGGCAGGCAATGGCAAGCCGCTTCCAAAAAATGTTGCCAAGAAGTCTGCAGGGAAGTGTGCGAGCGGTTGCCAAGAGTCAACACTGACTCAAAGGCACGAGAAAGAAAAATAAAAAACAAAGCTTTGTTATGCTAAAGTTTCATTCCATGAGCAAAAGACCTTAAGGCTATTCTAGAACATAGCATTGATGAATGTATTGACTAAGAAGCCGGAGCGTTCTTCTCAAGAGGTTCCTAAGTGACATTAAGACAAAAGTTAGTACATACACCTTTTCTTTAGGGAGGAAGGATTAATAAGGTAATGGTCCCATACTCGGAGAGAAGCCCATCAAAGCATGGCTCAGTATTATTTATTCAAGGCCTGAGAATTTTTTCTTCTTTTAATGACCCCATAATTGGGGTGGAGGTGGGGCAACTGAATGGAGCTGAGTGTTTACTGGCCAGATGCCCTTCCTGATGCCTCCTGATTGTGGGGCGAGAGCTCTGCCTCTAGGCCACCATGCCGCCAATTCAAGGCCTGAGAATAATCACCTAAAACAAAGTCCCCAAGTTATTTCAGTATAATTTGGATGTCCTCACGGGCTGTTTCCTGGTCTGTGGACTTTAGTGCCAAGAACAATGTCTAAAAAATGGCTCCAATGTAGAATGGTGTGAAAAGAAAAGGGGGGGGGGATTTCCAGAGAACGTTCTGCCCAGGACCACCTTGACCCTCAAAGGAGCTTTACTGTTGTGGCCCGCCAGCAGAGCTGGCAGCAGACTCAGACAGTGAAGAGGTTGGGGACAAACATGGGCCAGTCCTGGACTCTGGGGAAGGCTCTGATGAGTGCTCTGCGTCGGAGGCAGAGATGGGGCCAGGGCCATCCGACGTTTATCAGCTACCTTCGGAGTCGGAGATAAGTGGGGCTGAAGAACAGCTGGAGCCTGTTCCCAAGCTGCGCATGTGCAGAGCAGCCAGGAGAAGGGAACAGTTAAGGAAAAAGGGCCGACTCGGGAGTAAAGGCACAGGTGGACGATGAATGGCCCCTCCCATATGGAATAAAGAGGTGTGAAAGGAGAGGGGAGTTTGCAGGAGACAATTAGTTCATTTCATTAGTGTGAAGATCTGTTTGTAACGCTCAGAGACTCCTTGCCGAGTATTTTCTTGTACAGCATTGCGTTTGGAAGGTATTGGCCTGGCAGCTCTCCAAGCCTGATAAGGTCTGTGGTTGTAAATTCACCCTTGAAAGACTGTTTGCTGGGGCTTTGCTGGATGTGAATGAGAGGAATTCACACTAGCTTAATAAAAAGGGGTTTTGTCAGGACAAGGAATTTGCTTCGTGTTTTTGTGAAGGCTAGGTCAGAACATTTACATATATATTTGGCTCTTCCAACAAACTTACTTTTGAGAGCTGACTTTGTAGGAAATCAGTCTGAAGTTTCCATCGGGAGGAATGAAGGAAAGGACCCTTTCGGATTCCCAGCGCTTGAATCGAATGCAAGGGTGAAAGCTAACATCATCCAGGAGTCTTGGGTTCTACAGGAAGAAAAAATAAAACTTTTCCTCCACAATCTAGTGCAGGGGTCCTCAAACCTGGCAGCTTTAAGGCTTGTGGACTTCAACTCCCAGAATTCTCCAGCCAGCATAGTTGGCTGGAGCACAAGTCTTAAAGCTGCCAAGTTTGAAGACCTCTGATTTAGTGTTTTGGGATAGAATTGAACAAAATACACATGCAGCAAGATGAGATTATGCCTGCTGGCCTCTCCCCTATGTTGTGCCTGCCATCTCAAGGACTCAGTGGGGTTCAGAAGGGATTTCTATTTCCATCTGATGGAGCCCAAGCAGAACTCGCAACAAATCAATCGAGATCATTTCTTAGAAAGAGGCTTCAAATATGACCAACGTTCAGTACAAATTCTCCATTCATGGTGAGAAAGAAAGGGTGATGACAGTCGGACAGTCCTTTATACCTACTTATAGTGGGGTTATGTAACTCAAGGAAAACAAGGCCGAAAGGAATGCAATGGAGCTGACTCACAAAGAAACACACCTCTCCACTTATCTCTCTCATAATCAGCCCTGCCCAATTCCTGGAATTTCTTTTCAGTTACATCATGACAACAAACATGCTGAAAGAACACTTTTGACAAGACAGTAGTGTGGCTTTGCCCCCAGTCCCAAGTCTAAAACTCTGCTCCCTTTGTCAAGTGTCTATGGAGATTTTGGCTATGGAGATTTTGGCCGGCTGAGGCACCACAGGCTGGTCCTTTGATATTTCCAGGCCAGCTCCATGGACAAGATCTAAGCAGCCTGCAGGCCACATCCGGCCCGCAGGCCTTGAGTTTGACCCCCTTGGTTTAGGTCATTGTTGTCCCAAAGGTGCTTTTTCAAAAGGCAACTGGACTTTGCTTTTCCTTGAAGACGTTTCGGGTCTCATCTAAGAAGCTTCCTCTATTCTGAAGAAGCTTCTTGGATGAGAAACGAAATGTCTTCAAGGAAAAATGAAAAGTCCAGTTGCCTTTAGAAAAAGCACCATTGGGATCCTTTTGTCCAGGCATTATGGCTGAACACCCCTCAAGACTTCATCGCTATCAACTATCAAAAGCCATTTTATCACCTCTTTTGCATCCGCAGCTTGTGTCTCTAACCAAGGAGATGCAAATTTTGTTTAGTAGTAACCTCCGGTCTCCTTCTGATGCAGGCAAAACACAACTTCAATGCAATATAAGAAACATGAAGGGTTATTCTTCACGGCTTCTTCTGCAATAGAGTCTCACCACCCTAAGCAAGAGCCAGGGCTCTTTGACAGGTTTCTGATTTTGGAAGACAGAAAGGGGACCTTAGGAGAATGGTGGTTTCTCCTTTGCAGGAGAATCCCAGGAGCTTCTGGCTGAACTGATCAAAAATGCGGACTGATTGAAATCCTGCACTGGGATGGGGACATTTATGCATGAATGGAAGTAAAGCAAAACCTCGGAGAGAAATCCAAGACTTGGATAGAAATCACACAAAGGGCACTTTCCCCCTAAGTAAACGGCACAAAACTCCCATTTACCATGAAAGAAAGTGAAAGATCTGGCATTCCTGAGAGCTTGACGCAAGCATCGATGACACCTTGGATTTCTGCAAAGACTGTGGAGCCTGTAGAAATAAATGAGAGATTATTTGCTCTGGTGCTTCAGGTGCTGGCCTAGAAACCAGGATACGGTGAGTTAAATGACTTAGATGAGGAAATAGAAGGGAATCTTATTAAATCTGCAGATGATACTATGCTAGCAGGAATAGCCAACACCCTGGATGATAGGCTCAAGATCCAGATTTATCTTGATAGACTTGAACACTGGGCTCTATCTAACAATGAAATTCAATGTAGAGAAAAGGAAAGTCTTAGACTTAGGCAAGAAAAACCAAAAGTACACACAGAGACTGGGTGAAACCAGGCTTAATAGCAGTGACTGTGAGAGGGATCTTGGAGTCTTAGTGGACAACCAGCTAAATATGAGCCAGCAGTGTGCAGCGGCAGCTAAAAAAGTCAATACAATCCTAAATTGCATTAACAGAGGGATACAATCAAGTGAGGTACTAATACCACTCTGTAAAGCCTTAGTAAGACCACATCATCCAAAATTGGCCGCGTGGGGACTCCTGGGAGGGGCGGGGAGGGGTGGGCGGGGAGGGGCCAGCCAGAAGTGGTATTTGGGGGTTCCCCGAACTGCACAGAATCTTAGCTAGAGGTTCTCCCGAACTTTACCAGATTTGTCTATGATGGCATCGATTTCTTCAATGACATCAAAGTAGGCCTCGTTATTTGTGTACTTCACGCCTGCTCTTCGCCAGGGAATGTTGGACAGCTGACCGGTTGGAAGAGTGTCCCCCACGTTGCTGCTACCTTGGAAAAGCAAAGAAAAAGTCCGTAAGAAACAAATGCTCTGTTAAAAAAAAAAGGCAGCGGCAGCAGCAGCAGCTTGCTACAAAACCCAGTAGACTTAAAACTGCAAATACAATGCTGACTTTTTTCGCTTTATTACTAGGCGGGGGGAAGGAGACAAGGGAACGGATAAATACCGTATTTTTCAGACTATAAGACGCACCGGAGTATAAGATGCACCAATATTTCCACCCTCTTTTAGGGGGGAAAAAGTGTGTCTTATACTCCGAAAAGTATGGTATGTATCTGTTGCATATATAAGTACTTAATTTGGAATGTATAAAATCCACAAGGAAAATTACATGGTAAATATCCAAAACATGCACCAAAAAGATGGCCTGGTTCAGACAGAACACCAAATGGTATTGTTTTTTTGATGGCTTATTGGCAAAGCAAGAGATGTGAACTCTCCCAGCGCTATTTTTAAGGCAGGCAGGTCTTCTCCCACACCTCTCTCGGGATGAGTTCAGAAGCAGGAAACCTTCCAGGGGCGTCCCATTACCTCTTTGAGCTGATATTGTGGATCAGTGAGTGCATGTTGTTTTTGTGCCTTGGCCTAGGAGCAGGTGAACAGCTGCTAAGTTGTCCCACTACAGAAGAAAGTCCACCAATATTAAAGATCTACCATCAGAGCTTTGAAAATGGAAGGGCTGCCCATCTTTCAGAGGTATCTGAGGATATGAGGAGTCAGTAGCTTTTCAAAATATATTCTGCACAGTCTCACTGGAAGATTGTACATAAACTCAGCACTCATGGAGTAAAAGTATAATGGAGGAGGAACGCCTAAGGTCATCAGTTAATCGTAACAAAGGGCCACCAAGCTCTAGATCTGGTTTACAAGCACAACCAACCAATCCATACCGGGACCTCAAATGTCACCTGCCATTTGGAAAGTGCAAGTTCACCCACCTGTTAAGTTACTAAACTGTTATGTTCTGTAATCTGCCCAGAGTCACCCTATTGGGGAGATGGGTGACAATACAATTTAATTTAGGGGACTGGAGGCTAAAACATACAAAGAACGGTTGCTGGAACTGGATATGTCTACTGTGTTTCCCCAAAAATAATACCTCCCCCCAAAATAAACCTTCCCCAAAAATAAGCCCTCCCTGAAAATAAGCCCTCCCTGAAAATAAGCTGGTCCCTGCCATTTCCTCTGGTTAGAGTTAGGAGACAGAGCTGGAAATCAGGTAAGACAGCAAGAGGATCCCCGTCTCGCTCCACACATCCCAAAATAATAAAACCTCCCCAAAAATAAGGCCAAGCGCTTATTTCGGGGTTCAAAAAAATATAAGACAGGGTCTTATTTTGGGGGAAACACAGTAGTCTTATGAAAAGAAGGACCAGGGGTGACATGATAGCAGGGTTCCGATATCTCAGGGGCTGCCACAAAGAAGAGGGAGTCAAGCTATTCTCCAACGCACCTGAAGGCAGTATAAGAAGCAATGGGTGCAAACTAATCAAGGAGAGAAGCAACTTAGAACTAAGGAGAAATTTCCTAACAGTTAGAACAATTAATCAGTGGAACAACTTGCCTCCAGAAGTTGTAAACGCTCCAAAATTGGACGTTTTTAAGATGATGTTGGATAACCATTTGTCTGAAGTGGTGTAGGGTTTCCTGCCTAAGCAGGGGGTGGGACTAGAAGACCTCCAAGGTCCCTTCCAACTCTATTCTATTCTAATAAATAAATAAACTAGCTGGAGCACTGGGAAGCTGCCACAGTACCTGTGATGGAATTGACCACTGAGCGCAGGATTGTGGGTGGTTTAATAAGCTCCTTCAGTATATTGGATTCCGTTGCCAGGGGAAAACCGTTGTCCAGCATTTCTTCAAGAAGCTCGTACACAGTAACAACATTGTCTTTAATGGCAGTTTCAGAACATTCTCCAAAGTAATCCTAAATCCATAGAAAGAATACAAAGAAGGTAGTTTATTCCAATTAATAGCTCTACCTGCACTTAGAAAAAACTAGGCTTCTGCTAGAAATACAGCTCCTGTAATTTAACATCCATTCATCTATTCAGACAGCATGGATTTTCCCCCATAGTTTATAAATCAGACAGGCTCTTCATCAGAAGGTGAAGAACATAATTATTCTGGACACACGCTCAGTAGAGATCCATGGATAGAAGTTATATGTGTCCGGATGTGCAGTCAGTTACAACAAACTTACACAAGCCTTTTCCTCAGCTACCTGTAGCTATTGGGGATACTCATAGATTCCATCATATTGTCTGGCTAAGCCTAACGTTGCTCAAAACCTTTAACAATTAAGAAAGCATAAAAGTCCAATGGGCACCCATAAACCTCCTTATCTATGTTTGTACATTGACCAATTTCTACCTGCTAATGTCACTCTCGAAGTATTCAGTAATGCAGCTTTGAGAGAAACAATTTTAGGGACAAAAATTCTACCCCCCTAAATAGACCTGAAAGCTGTTTGGCTTACGCTCAACAAGTAACACTAAAATAATTTGGCATGTTTTGTTGGAAGAAAGAAATCTAGCCCTGAAATAGTGATTCTTTGTGAGGTTGGGGAATTCCACTTTGGAAAAACTGAAAATGAGGGACTGAATCGGGCTGCTTGTATGGAGCAGAAGATCTGAAAGTCCCTAACCACCCACCATTTCTGCTCCTTCCTCATGTGTTAAGTTTCCCCTGTTGCAAAGAATGGAAGCAAGAGGCTTAAAAATAGGACAGCAAAACTGGATTAGGTAACGTGAACGCTTCTCATCCATATCTGTCATTCTGGAGATCTGCTGTCAACAAGGCATAATGAAATCTGAGTTCCTCAAGACAAAGTTATAGATAGATGTTCCATTCTGGAAATTTCAAGTTGTACTTGGATATCCTATCGCTGTACTTAAAATTAGTTACAAACCCTAAACTCCTAATGACCTCTTTTCTAAATATGAGTAGTCAGTCCTTCATTTGTTCCAACTGAATTTCTACTGTTCTGTCCATCCATAATTACAATTTATGTATTGGACTTTAACATAAGCTTCAGCAATGCTCATGTCTTTTAAGGCTTCTTTTTTAAAATAAATATTTCTAATATTGCCCTTCTCTATCATACTAGTATCCAGAGACATCTGTAGGGTGGTAATGCTAAAACCTGCAAGATAGCACTCACAAGAGAATCCCTTATGCCAGTGGTCCCCAACCCCCGGTCCGCGGACCGGTGCCGGGCCGTGGAGTACCTGGCACCGGGCCGCGCAGCGGCCGGGGGACATGAACGCTGCAGCGCAAAGGCTCCTGGGCCGTGCGCAAAAGCTCCTGGGCCGTGCGCAATGGGCCGTGCGCAAAAGCTCCTGGACCGTGCCCCCACCCCTGCGCGCGCTCAGCGGGCCGCGGCGATAAAAAGGTTGGGGACCACTGCCTTATGCCACCAAGGCTTGAAATTTGGGCTTTGACAATCTGGAACTGTGCCGCCTATGGTCTAAGCATTGTACACAAAATTATCTGCTACAACGTCTTGCCTGTCAATGACTTCAGTTTTAACCACAATAGTACACGGGCAAACGATCGATACAAACTCAAGGTAAACCGCTCCAAACTCGACTGCAGAAAATTCAGCAACAGAATGGTCAACGCCTGGAATGCTCTACCCGACTCCATTGTTACAGACTCAAACCCTCACAACTTCAATCTTAAACTGTCTACCGTGGACCTCACCCCATTCCTAAGAGGTCCGTAAAGGGGACGTGCATAAGCACACCAGTGTGCCTACCATCCCTCTTACTGTCTCCATTTATCTGTACTTACTTCCTTTATGTTTATACCTGTACCTGCTATCTTGTACATGTTTGACAAATATATAAATAAAATTAATTAATTAATTAATTAGAATAAATAAATAAATTTGATGGAACATGTACTTAAAACTCAAGATAACTTTCCACTGGTAGGTGGAAATGATCTAGAGCTTTCAAATATAACCAGGCAGCTAGAGATTAACTGAAATGCACATGCCTCCCCTAAATCCATACAACTATTCTGTGTAGGCCAACCTGGAAAGTATCTGCTACGCGATGGAGGAATTCGATGACAAAAAGCGGCGGCACTTCCGTCTGTATGACAGACACAAAAAAGATTTTGTCTCGGTAGATGCTGATGAGGAAGTGGTGAGGGGTGGGGATGACGGGAGGGACATTTTCCACGTCGGCTGCTCTTTCCTGAGCTTCGAAGAAATAGTCACACACAGATTGGCAGACGACGCTCTTCCAGTGCTTCTCCAAGAAGATGTCCCCAGAAGAATTTATAAGGAACAGGCTGTGGATCATTTTCTGTTGGGAGGACACATGCACAGGCATTAGTATAAAATTAAACCGTTTTGTGCTTTAGAGCAGGGGTCTCCAACTTTGGCAACTTTAAGCCTGGCGGACTTCAACTCCCAGAATTCCCCAGCCAGCAAAGCTGGCTGGGGAATTCTGGGAGTTGAAGTCCGCTAGGTTTAAAGTTGCCAAGGTTGGAGACCCCTGCTTTAGAGCTCTGACCCCCTTGCTTTGTTACAATCACTCTTTGGAAACCGGAAGACACAATTTAAGCAACTCTCCCCTGCCTCCTGTTAACTCCGATTTTTAAATCCACAATTTGCTGAAGAAACTGTTTGCACACAGCAGGAAACTCAAGTGGATGAGCTCGTTAAATATATTATGCATAAAATGAACCAAACCCCAACAGTAAACTCTGAGCTGTAGGTGAACCAGACCATGTACCAATTCAGATTGTATTTTTTTAAATATTTTTTTGGGTAAGATAGCTTTGATCTAAGAGACTCAAGGAAATTTTAGCCTTTAGCTAGAAGTCAGATTTGCGCCTATCTCAGGGGTCAGCAACCTGCGGCTCTGGAGCTGCATGTGGCTCTTTCACCCCTCTGCTGCGGCTGCCTGTCACTCAAAATATGCGTCACAACCACCAATGTACAACACCTGCGGGCACGTGATTTATTGAGCTTTTCAAGCCCCGGTAGGTCAACCATGGATAAATCCAAGAAAAGTTTCAGAAGAAAACAGAACTTTTAATTCAACTACATATGCTAGTTCTGTGGCTGCTCGAGAAATAATCAGGCACGAGACGGGTTTTGTGGCTCCCGGTGTTTTCTTTTCTGTGGGAAATGGATCCAAATGGCTCTTTGTTTAAGGTTGCAGACCCCTGGCCTATCTGGATTTATCAATACAAATCCAACTAAATCACTTTTTGGCTTTGTAAATCATGGTTTATAGCTTAACGTTGTGGGAACCAAGAGTAATGTTGGAACGATGATATATTCTACCATGTCTTAATGTGATATGAATTAAGTCTACGGCTTGTTCCTCAAATTAGGGTTAAAATAAACCACACCTTAGCATGATGTATAAATCAAGCCCATACCTTAAGATCCTAAGTAATACATATATCTGCTGGACTGGGGTAGCAAGCAATCATATTTATAACTACCTTCAGTTATGTTTATCTAATGATTAAAGCTGCCATTGTTAGATCAACAGCAGATCGCATTACTCACTAACCACTCTGCAGATTTCACAGCTACACAAAGAAAGTAACTGTTTGCAATTAATTGATAAATGAAGGGTGTAGCATTTGAAGGGAGGAAAAGAAGACCCATATTTAAGATCATCTAAGAAATGAAGTAAGTAATTAATTTGGAGCAATTGATAAAAAATAATTCCTAGACCTATTCAAGAGATCAGGTGTTAAATATTCTATTAAACCACACACTTGTCAAATACAGCTATGAGAGAGCACTGATTACTGATGTTGTTCATTATGGCCGATTAAGCCAAATTTATTTCTAATTTTCTCCTATATACAGACATTTCTTGTTCTTACATTTCTATCTTACTTAGTTTTGGGCTTTTAGACTGTTTATTATTATTAAAAGTTCCTGAGAGACACACTTGTCAGCAGCAGCAGTATATAATTGCTGACAAATAGGTGTCTCTCAGCAATTTTTAATAATATTAAAAAGTTTAAAAACCTAAAACTAAATTAGGCCCAAAATAATATTAAACCTGAATTTAAACCAGCAGAGCATGTTTGAGATATAAAGGCTTACAGAGAAAAGAAAGGCTGAAAAATATCAGAACAAGACTTTTTTTAAACACAAGAATTTATTTTTTTCTAAAAAATCCTGGAAAGAATAGGAAAAAAAGCCAATAAAGCATTCCCTTCCAGAATAATAAAGCAACAATGGCATCCTAAGATTGCTACTTTTATTCCTGTAATTTTTTTTAATTCAAGATTTATCATCTTGAACAGTATTTTTCAAGGTTGACAACTTTAAGATGTGTGGTCATCATGAATGCCACATATCGTAAAGTTTTCAAGTTCGAGAAACACCAATCTTGATCACCAAGAGGGCTAGGATTCTTGTGTAGAGTGACAGGTGGCAATCTCTTGTGGTGGGCACTGCCAGGTTTGAAGGAAATAAGAGCTATACTGTGTCTATTCTTGCTGTTTAGTTTCTCGGACTTTTTAACAAGTCAGAGAACTTTGTGGATCTGCTCCTAACCAGGAGATTGTGGTTAGGGATTGTGCTGGAAATTCCCTCTGCCTTAAACTTCATTTTTCTTCAAGTGTTCATCATAAAACACTTGGTTTGCAATAAACATTAAAACATTTTAAAGTAAATTCAATTAATAAATGTAACTATGGCCTATATTGTTTAAAGTAAAACTATAGTTCAGTCAGGCAGTAATTACATTTACCAACTGAATATACAAAGCATAATTTTATGAGCAAAGCACACAGCAGAAGTGTATCTTCTTTAAATAGCAAAGTGAACTTGCATGAGTAGTGAGGCATATGAAATGAGTATGGCATTATACTGTCTTAACATTTGTCTCCCCAACATTTTTTATAAGAAGCAGAAAAAGACCCTAAGATGGCCTTAGTAGCAGCATTACAAATGAATGGCAGTCAACATAGATTAGCAATGGATGATTATGGTGAAATATGGTTACTATGACTGAAATACATATTTTATATATGTATCTATAAATAGGCATACAATTTGTGGGTTTTTCCCCCCTTTTTTCATAACTTTACCTAACATTTTATCTTTTTTGTATTCAGTTAATAGGAACAATTTTTTAAAAAAGGAAAGCAAAATATTTAATTCAGTTATATTTGGCCAGTTACCTATTAGGGCAACAATTGGCAGATACACCAGTATTTCCTCCCTGAAAACCTAACCAATTCTAAGAAATCTAAGAAATTATCCTTCTGAGCAGATAATTATTTTTCTCCTGCATGCTCCAATCTCAACTGTTTTGTAATGGTCTAACCCAGTGGTGAAAATCCAAATTTTTTTATTACCGGTTCTGTGGGTGTGGCTTGGTGGGTGTGGTGTGGCTTGGTGGGCGTGGCAGGGGAAGGATATTGCAAAATCTCCATTCCCAACTCACTCTGGGGCCAGCCAGAGGTGGCATTTGTCAGTTCTCTGAATTGCTCAAAATTTCCGCTACTGGTTCTCCAGAACCTGTCAGAACCTGCTGGATTTCACCCCTGGTCTAACCCCAAGATTTGTATTTACATAAAAAGTAAACTATAAACCGTCATGTAAGCAGAGAGTCTAGGTCCAGTCAATGACATTTCCACCTAGCAACTATGTGAACTCACCCCCATTGTATGTTGCAAGCAGAGTTTCAGAGCCCTTCATATAATTTTTTTCCCCACAATAAAAAGGAGCTACTGGGCAGCCCACCTGAGCCACAAGACACTGCAACCGTTTCCTCATATAGTTTCAACTGACACACTCCTAATGCAGTGGTGGGTTTCTAGTGGTTCACCCTGGTTCAGGCGAACTGGTAGTGGTGGTGGCGGGAGGCTCCACCCACCTGCCCGGACGTCATCACGGACACTCTGCACATGCACAGAAGGTCCTGTGCATGTGCAGAAGTGCCGTGCACGAGCGAATCGAGCGTACACACGTGTTCTCTCCTGGTTCCAAACTGGTAGCAAAGGTAAGAGGAACCCACAACTGTCTTAATGTGATTAGCTGATGACTGGTGCCCATTACCCCAACAAGCCCACCATGCTTGCATATAAGTGGGCCCTCACTCTCTCAGCACATACCGTGTTTCCCTGAAACTAAGACCTCCCTGGATAATAAGCCCAATCGGGCTTTTGAGTGCATGCGCTAAAATAAGCCCTCCCCCAAAAATAAGCCCTCGTCGAAATTTTACAGTACAACTTGTTTCTCTGCACACAATGGCGAGAAACACGCCGTAGCTGGAAATCAGGTAAGATGGCAAGAGGAGCCCCGTCTTGCTCCACGTGCCCCAAAATAATGAGACCGCCCCCAAATAAGGCCAAGCGCTTATTTCGGGGTTCAAAAAAATCAAAGACAGGGTCTTATTTTCACGGTAGCTCTGGCTCAAAACCTGATGAGCTGGAGGAGAGATACTGGACCAGGCTGGGTCTCAGGGCCTGGCACTCAATCCCTTTCTTTTCAGCGAGACTGGATATCCCATAGACCCAAAGATATGTGTCATGCCCCCATCGGAGTCTGAATCTGCGGGGAAAGATGAGCTGGAAGAAGAGCCGACAGAGACCGAGAGGGCAGCTCTTTTGGCCTTGGAGGAAACTGGGGAAGGGCAGAGTCAGTCCGGGCAAGGCTTTTCAGGATTAGAAAGGCTTGCAGACAGGGAGGAGCAGGAGTCAGAGCTCAGGCAAGGACCACCCCCTTCTGATCCTAGAGCATGGAGAGAAGAGAGAAGGCGAGAACAACGCAGACTGAGCCGGCTACGAGGTAGGAGAGTGCCCCGCCTCCTTCACAAGGCACACCTGGGGACTGAGATGTAAGGAGGAGCCGGTGGGAGGAGCATTTGTTGGGAACAAGCATTGAATCTGTGAGGCCTCATGTGCACTTGCCGACGCCTGGAGATTACTGTGCTCTGTCTTGTGGGGCTTGTCCGGTTTGCCTACTTTGCTGAACTTCTTGCTCTGATTACTGTTTTGCTAACCTGGCTTACTGGACTGCTGGCCCTGGTTACTGTTTGGCTAAAGCCACCAGTTTGCTTTCAGCTGTACAAAAAATGCAAAGTACAAAGAATACATAACTAAATTAAGCAATTAAACAAGAAGTGTCTGATGATCCAATTATGCATCCCCATCAGTTCAAGCTACGACTCTATAAAAAATAGAAGTTGTGAACTTTATGACATCTTCTCCAACCAATATGTGTATTTTCATATTTCGTTGCATAATAATCACAAGGATTGATGATGACTTGTACCAGGACAACACAGATTAACTGGATCAGGGATCTTATTTGCATAATTAATGGATATAAATATAATCTGCCTTTCAAAGGCCATTTGAGAGAGATTCTCTGTAAAAATCAGTATGACATACTCAGGAACATTGTTTTGGGCTACAGGGATTCATGGTTAGTTATCATTTTATCGATAACAGTGGGGATAGCCACAATCTGTGCAAAAATCACGGTAACCTTTACTTTTCAGCTATTGTGCTAGCAAAAGTAAGACCCCAATTTTTCTGGTTCAAAGTAGACTTTGATGAATTCCATGGGAAGAAAAACAGTAAGATCTATCTATGCCTCAGAACAATACTTTAGGGCATTGATGGCGAAGCTTTTCAGCACTCACGCAGAAACGTTGTGCAATTGCATGCTCGCTCATCAGGCCCGCGCTCCGGAAAAGCCAAACTTCCGGGTTTCAGCGTGCATGCGCACCCGATGATCAGCTGGCCGGCATGCTTGTGCACACCGGTTTTCGGCACTGCCGCATGCGCAAAGGATAGCTGATCGTTGCGCATGCATGCGCACCAGAAACCCAGAAGACAAACAGGCAAGGCTGCGCATGTCAGGCGACACGGCTTCGTGTGCCACTTTGAGCACATGTGCCATAGGTTCGCCATCATGACTTTAGGGCCATGGCAGCATTTGCTATCGCTGGATCTTTGATCTTGCATAACTCAGCATATGAAAACAAGGACGATCTCTAATATGACCTTTAGCATTTACCTCCTTTCTCTTACAGTGTCTCCTGAAAAAACGAGCTTGACTTAGAAATTCACGTTAAGCCCTATTTAGGGTTTGTCTGACTGTGGCTCAGACTGTGTGAACACAGCCACCACGGCTTATCCAAGCCAGGAGGGAAGCTAGAATTGACTAAACAGACTTCCCGTAACTATGTTGGATAAGGCTCTCTGGCACTTTCCAAGGTCCAGCATTCTCCTTCCTTTCATCTGGAGTCCTCTTAACACACTGTGAATGCTTGAGCGTGACGTGTCCCCACCCCTGTGAAAGTCTAGGAGAGGGCCACTTTTTCCTTATCCTGATGAACTCTGAATCAAAAAGACACAAGTACACAATGTCCCAGTTCCTCTATCAGTCTGATTCATGTTTGGTGTGAACCTTGGATAAGCCTCTGCTTCACATGACATGGCCTTCCACAGCCAGCTAGGTTCCAGGAGACGGCAAACCCAGAGTTTGCTTTATCTTTTCAGGCATTCGTCAAAACAAATTCCTTAAATAAATGTGAGGGCCTAACTGGTTGCAAAAACTGAGCTTTTTTGGGGGGGGGGGTAAACCTGCCCCCAACTTCTTACTGACTACATTTCATTTCCGCAGAAGAGGTAAGAAATACTCAGGAGGAGGGAGACACCTGGGTTGTGTGGCCCCATCTTGCACATTTTATTACTGCTCATCATTATGAGGGATTTAACATTAACAGGGATTTTTGCCTGGATATTGACATTACGGTTTCGGAAAATAAATCATAAACACTCATGGGTACAAATTGCAGCCTGGGGTTCCTGTCCTGCAGGTAGGCCAACGGCAATAAGGCTTAATACCTTCTTTTTTTTGGTTAAGAACAGCGCTTCCCAAATCTGGGTAAATTATCCAAAACTGGGGAAAATTTTCTTTTTTTTCTTGGGGTAACAACACACACACACCACTACCTAATCACAACAGGCCATTTAAACTGACTTTAAGGTGGAGTAGCTTAACTATGGAATCGTGGCCTCCATCATAGCACACGTTAAGAGCAGCCACAAATCACAACTGCAGTGTTTCCAAGGGGGCCAGAATGCCAAGTCAAACCCCTTGCACAACCCTCAGGGATGGGGGGGAAGAAAACCAAGGCTTCCTCTGCTCCATGATAGGAGCAGTCTACCTGATCGGCTGTGGCACTCTTGCTTGGCTAAGTATCTTAGCCATGATTAACGGAAAGCACAGGGCAGCAACGTCACACAACGAAGTTATTCCCCTTCTGCGCTCTGGGTCTGACCAAGTTGTGCAGATCCAGCACTGTGGTTTGTAAGTCATGGCTTACAGCTCAGGGATCTGTGTGAACTCGGCCAACCCTTGTTCACCTAGTGATCCCTTCCCTAAATAAACCATGGTTTAACATGCAAGGACAAACCACTATTGGAATATAATATATTCACATATTCTAATCTAAACCGTAGTCTCTTCAATCAGGAGGGCTTAAGGCCTCATTTATGTATCATATAAACCAGACCGAACCATACCAAAGCCAAAAAAAAAAAGACGCCCACATAAAACTTGTTTGACACACTGAACGTTATTATGCCTTGGTTTAACCATGGTTTGATCCCAAGTCACAGTCACACATTTTCAGAAAGAGAAAATTCTCAGCTTGGGTTTCACGTCAGCAAAAAAGGTGCAAAAGCAAGGGATGCTGTAAAGCAGCCAAATGTTGCATGCATGCATACATATGTATGTACATATACATATACCCTGTTACCCTCAAAATAAGACATCCCCTGATAATAAGCCCAATCAGGCTTTGGAGTACATGGCAATAAGGCCAAGCGCTTATTTTAGGGTTCAAAAAAATATGACAGGGTCTTATTTTCGGGGAAACACGGTACATATGTATATGTACATACATATACATATGAATATGTATATGTAAGTACATATACATACATACACATTATTATAATACATGGGGTTATTTTATCACTGGTTAGAAAATAAATATGGATAAAAAGTATAACATTAAATAATTTAGGAAGAGAAATGTTATATTAGGAGATATGTTAAATTGTAATGCTAAAAAAAGAATAGATGTATATAAAGAATTCGATGGTAAATTATAACTATTATGACACAAAAAATTTGTACTCAGGCAACACACTGACTAATGAACAATAAAATGTTTGTTTTAAAGGGAAAAAGATAAAAAACTTTTAACAAAACACACACACACACACCAGGGGTGAAATCCAGCAGGTTCTGGAGAACCGGTAGCGGAAATTTTGAGTCCAGAGAACCGCCAAATACCACCTCTGTCTGGCCCCCGAGTGGGGTTGGAATGGGGATTTTGCAGTATCCTTCCCCTGCCACGCCCACTAAGCCACTCCCACAGAACCGATTGTAAAATTTTTTTACTACATACAGAGACATATATACATACATACAAACATTTGACTGCTTTACAGCATCGCTTGCTGTATATATATTTTAACTGAGAATATATACATAGGGTATGGCTAGCTGATGAGAGCTAAATAGCTTGAAATAGATCTATACTAGTCTCCCTTTATCTGCAAATATAATATAAATAATATATCATATATATATTTAATATATATATTAAATATATAATTATATAATACTATATGGTATTTATATTATTTTATATCCTATTATATATAGATATACAGATATCTGTCTTCCTAAGTTTTCGCGGGTGTACATATGCAAAAAATTAAAATCTCGGGTGTTTTCCCGCGTCATTGTAAATAAGTTAGTTAAAATGTTTAAAATTCTGGTAAAAATCCCAGCTTAAAATTTTCTAAAAATCCTTACAGAGCACTCTGCAAGGTCCTTTAAAACCTCAGCTAATTTTTAAAATACTGGTAGGATTTTAGCTGAGGTTTTAAAGGACCTTGCAGAGTGCTCTGTAAGGATTTTTAGAGATTTTAATTTTTTGCATATATATAGATATAGATATATATATGATATATATATATATATATAAAACCAAGAAAATATGTCGTCGTTAATGAAGGGGCTTCTGAAATGGCAACGGGTCTCCCAACCCCTTTAGGCAGCTGCCCGGAGTCCCGGGACACCCTTGAGATGATCCACAGGGGCTGAATTTGCACACAGGCCCGGGCTTTGTGTCGTTGCGAGCACAACTGCCGCGGTTGCCCGGGGACCGACCGGTTGCGAGGGGTGGGGGAGGCACAACTTCTCCAGCCTACAAGGCCACCGCTCGGGCCATCCCAGGACGGCCTAAAACGGCCACTCCAGCAGCCGACTCCGAAGGCGGTTCCCGCAAACACGAAACCCCGCGAAGGCGCTGGGGAGACGGGAAGAGAGTCGGAAAGAAACCCGGGAGTCCCGCTCAGCGGTCTGTGAGAAACTCACCGCCCGGGGCCCCCTCCGCAGTTACCTTCCCCGCGAGAGCCGCGCCTGGCGAGGAAACCGGCGGCGGAGGAGGAGGAGGAGGAGGCTGAGGCAGCAACGCGGCCCAAGATGGCTGCGAAGCCCTCCCCGACCACGCCCCGGCCCGCCAGCTGTCCCGGCGGGGGTGGGGAGAAGAGCAGGCCGGCCGGCCCGGCCACGCCGCAAGGAAAGCCGCGGCCGTCGGTTCCTCCACGAGGGCGCCGGCCTCGGCCTCGCGTGACGCACGGCCGCCGCGCCCCCCTCGGCCTCCCGCCTGGCTCCGCCTCGCCGGGAAGGGGCGGGGAAGAAGGACTCGCTCCTCACCGCCCCGAGGCCAGAGCCGCGGCCGCCGGCATGAGGAGGTCGGAGGAGGCGCCGCCGCGCGCCAAGAGGCCGAAGCTGAGGGAAGAGCCGGGACGCCTCAGGTAAACGCGCGCGCGCGCCGAGGGTGAGACGGCGGGGAAGGAAGGGCCGCTCGGTTCTTTCTGGCCGGCCTCGGTGCGCTCCTTCCCCGGCTTGGCTGGGCAGAAAGAGCGGCGTCTTGCTGCAAATCCTCCGTCCGTCCCTCTTCCCGTCAGGGTCCCCGGGGATCGGGCCCCGTGGAGAAACAAAATTAGATTAGATGAAACAAAACTTGGAAGGGGTCTGGTAGGTCATCTAGTCCAACCCCCGCCTCCCGTCCAAGCAGGAGACCGTTTCTGACAGAGGGCAGCCCACAGTCTCTCCTTGAAAGGTTCCAGGGATGAAGCTCCCACAACAACAACAACAACACAACGTGGCCCTGTGGGGAGAGAAACACGCCCCCTCCCAGTGTTCACCTTCCCTGGGCTGTCAGACTCCTGAATATCACATAACATCATAAGTATGTAGTATGTCATCATCTACATCATAAGTATGTAATATATCATCTACATCATAGGTATATAATATGTCATCATTGTCTACATCGTCAGTATGTAGTATGTGGTATATCATCTCCATAAGTATGTGGTATGTCATCATCTACATCATAAGTATGTAGTATGTAGTATGTAATCTACATAAGTATGTAGTATGTCATCTACATCATAGGTATGTAATATGTCATCATTGTCTACATCGTATGTAATATGTGGTATGTCTACATCGTATGTAGTATGTGGTATGTCATCTACATCATAAGTATGTAGTATGTCATCTACATCAGTATGTAGTATATCATCTACATCATAAGTGTAGTATGTCATCTACATAAGTATGTAGTATGTCATCTATATCATAAGTATGTAATATGTCATTGTCTACATCATAAGTATGTAGTATGTAGTATGTCATCATCTACATTGTGAGTATGTAGTATGTCATCATCACCTACATCATAAGTAAGTAGTAGGTAGTATGTAATCATTGTCTACATCATAAGTATGTAGTATGATAGACTTGCAGGGCCGGCACAACGTGCAACAAGCTCATATTGGCGCAATATATTATAATGTAATGTTATGCACATATATGTATAGAGGAGTGTGTGTTTGTTAGTATGATTTACTGGGTTAGGGGTTTTCTTTCTTTCACTGTGAGTTATTGAGATGAATTGTGTTGTGGGGGGGGTGCACTAAGGGGGTCTCAGCCAATCTCATTGTACACATCTTCTGCATTGACAATAAAGGTTTGAATTGAATTGAATTGAATTGAGAGAACCCCACCCCCACCCTGGAGTGGGAGTGAAGGCTTCCCAGGGTCACAACCTTTCCTCTTGGTTGCAATGCTGGGTTTTGCATGGAAGGGGGTGCAACACTAGGAAGGCGATGCGCATGCACACATGTGCAAAAGTCTTAGCCCCCCCCAAAGAGCTTGACTCTCTCTCTCTCTCTCTCTCTCTCCCTCTCTCTCTCTCTGTGTGTGTGTGTGTGTGTGTGTGTGTGTGTGTGTGTGTGTGTGTGTGTGTGTGTGTGTGTGTAGCAGCCCTGCTTGATGCAAAAGTATGAATTTTCTGCCTGTCAAATTCTGGGACAGACTGGGATCCTGTGATTGACAGGGCGTTTTTTTCTTAGTCAGCTTCCAATGAATTGCACTCGTGTGTAAAGCAAAAGCATGTCATGCAGAAACCTGGTGTAAATAGGCTTTTTAGCCCAATAATCATTTTGGCATGAAACAGTAGGGCACATTCAGAGGTCAGTAAGGGCAGCAGATTGGGTAGATACAAATCCAGATTAACAGAGAGGGCCTCCTCAGGGTGCCATCAGCCAAACAATGCAGGCTGGTGACCCCCAGGGGGAGGGCCTTCTCTGTGGGGGCACCCACCCTCTGGAATCAGCTGCCCCCAGAGATAAGGAGAATCCAAGACCTCAGTGCCTTCCGCCGTGCCCTTAAAACCCACTTTTTCCAGCAAGCCGGACTGGTTTAAGAAGAAATTTTTAAATTTCTTAAATGTTTTAATTGGTTTGTGATTTTTAAATTTTTGGGCCAAATTTATATATATTTTAATTGTTCTTAATATTTGTATTTCATGTTCTTAATTCTGGCTGTGCACCGCCCTGAGTCCTTAGGGAGAAGGGCGGTATATAAATTGAAAAATAAAATAAAATAAAATAAAAATAAAATAAACAGAGTTGGAAGGGACCTTGGAGGTCTTCTAGTCCAACCCCCTGCTACACCATTTCTGACAGATGGCAGTCCAGTCTCTTCTTGAAAGCCTCCAGTGATGAAGCTCCCACAATTTCCAAAGGCAACTTCTGTTCCATTGGTTGATTGTTCTCACTGTCAGAACAATCTCTGCCATTTCTCCTTATTTCTAGGATGATCAGTTTCCACCCATTATTCCTTGTCTGGCCTTCAGGTGCTTTGGAAAATAGCTTGACCCCCTCCTCTCTGTGGCATCCCCTCAAATATTGCAACTCTGCTATCATGTCTCCCCTGGTCCTTCTCTTCACTAGACTAGCCATGTAACTGTGTATGTTTTAGTCTCCAGTCCCCTAATCATCGTGGTTGCTTTTCCGGTTTATTGGGGGGGGGGGCAAGTGTCTGCTGTGGCTTAAGAACAGGGGAGCTCACACTGCACACTTGCCACTTGGGCTATGGAAGCTGTTTTTTCCTGCTTTTTCCTCTTGGATACCACATACACATTTCCTGTATTTTTATAGTTGTATTATAATTAGGAGACTGAAGACAGAATTATATATGGTCATTATACCATTGCTACAACAACAAATGTAACCTAAGGCTTTTGCACAGCATTGTATGTGTGTGTATCTGTACTTCAGCTTTGAGGTCTAATTGAGCTGATATCCCAGAATAATGAACCATTCAAACGATAATGTATTAAACTGTATCAATAAATTTATGAAAAAAAATATTAAAAATTGCACTTCCCTTTTTCAGCTTGGCAAAATCAAGCCTTGCTCTTATCTGCACTGAATAGGATGCTGGGGACCCCCCCCCCTCAATAGCTCTTTTAACTGGCTCCAAACTACCTGCCAATTTGAGCCTAGAGACTACAGGTACCCTCTGTAATATATAGTCAATGGCATGGCAGGGTTAGATGTACCGTATCTGAGCGGCCACCAGATGGCAGCAAAATGTTGGTAGTTTTGTATTGGTAGGGTTTCTTTTAAGTGTGTTAAATATTACTATTTAACTATTAAAACGAATACAAATAATACATTACTATTAAAAACTAATACAAACTAAGAAAAAGAAAAGAATAAAAATAAAAATGATAAAGTGCAGAAAATACACAACAGAAAGAAAAATAGAGAAGGAAGAAAAACTTAATTATAGTAAAGGAAAAAATATATAAAGAAATACTTCCCCCTTCATCACAAGTACAAATAATTTTAGTAACCTCACCTTATCTTAAAATACAGCACAGGATGTCTTCCTTTGGTTCATCTGTTTGCCTATAAACAAATTCTTAAAACTTTACTGTCAGTCCTGGTCAACAAATGTTCATTAAGGGTTATCTGTACCCCTTCACCCACCCCCCCATTCAACTGTGTTTGATTTTCAGAGGCTTTCTGGACTGCAGTTTTCTTGGCAAGGTTTTTCAGAAGTGGTTTGCCATTGCCTCCTTCCTAGGGCTAAGAGAAAGTGACTGGCTCAAGATCACCCAGCTGGCTTTGTGCCTAAGGTGGGACTAGAACTCCCAATCTTCCCGTTTCTAGCCTGATGACTTATGACTACACCAAACTAGCTATCTAATATATCTATTTTTGTTGTTGTTGTTGTTGTTAGTTGCGAAGTTGTGCCAACCCATCGCAACCCCATGGACAATGTTCCTCCAGGCCTTCTTGTCGTCTACCATCCCCTGGAGTCCATTTAGGCCAGGGTGGATTTGATTTAAATCAATAGTAAAAAGCCTTGATTTAAATCAAGTCAATTTAAATCAGAATTTTTAAAGAGCAACTGTCATCTCTGTCCCACAGCAGCTCCTCCTGACCCGCTGTTGACTTACCGTCAGTCCCAATCTTGCAGAATATACAGCCTCATGCTACATAACGAAGCTCCATTTCATGCTGAATAAAGTAAATAATTAATGTATCTTAAATAGAAAACTATCTTTAGATAGATTTTTACTCCAAAAACATTTTATTAAAATATATGTGATAAAAATAAAAAAAAAACCGATTTAAATTTTAAAAATCCAATTTTTTTGATTAAAAAAAAGTCATCGAAGATGATGAGTGCGTAGATCCATTTCAAAATATGCAAGAGTTATTTACAAAGTGCTTCAGGTCAGTGGTGGGTTTCAAAAAATTTTACTACCGGTTCAGTGAGTGTGGCTTGGTGGGCATGGCTTGGTGGGCGTGGCAGGGGAAGGACACTGTAAAATCTCCATTCCCTCCCCAATCCAGGGGAAGGTTACTGCAAAATCCCCATTTCCTCCCAATCAGCTGGGATTTGGGAGGCAGAGAATAGATGGGGGCAGGGCCAGTCAGAATTTTTACTACCGGTTCTCCGAACTACTCAAAATTTCCGCTACTGGTTCTCCAGAACTGGTCAGAACCTGCTGAAACCCACCTCTGTTTCAGGTCCAGAAAATACCATTTAATGGTTCGTGAATCCATCCTGAAGAGGATTCTGTTGCTTTAAAGGCAGTGTTTCCACAAGCTGAACAACTTTTAAGATGTGTGGACTTCAACTCCCAGGATTCCCCAGCCGGCATGCCAGTTGTTCATCTTATGAAACACTGCCTTTAAAGAATTCAGCACTCAGAGTCAGACTACAAACTTGAAAGAACATAAGCAGCTTTAATGAATAACAGACAGCTGTGGCGCTTCGTGCAAAGTCCAAAGTGCCTCTTCCAAATAAAATAAAATATGCAGAGCCCTTCGTTTTAGTTCTTTGTTTTTTTAAGTTCAAGATTGTCCTTTGAAGCATTGGACTCCAGCAGTCAATATCTCGTGTCTCTTGTGGACTCAGTGCAAAAGTCCTTTATTCTCCCTGACCTTTTAAGATGCTAATATTTTAAGAGATCATGCTGCCATGTCACCTTTTGATTAATTTTATTTCATCCGAATGTTTACTCTTTTAACATTATTGCTATTTGTACATTGGGTAGTTTTAGCTGTTCTTAATTTAATTTCTTGTGATTTTAAAATATTTACCGAAAAACATTCTTTTTAAAGCAGCAGTTAAAAAAAAAACCAACCAAAAAACCAAAAAACCACATAGCAGTGTGTATAAATCTGAAAAATAGGAGATCAAAGTCTGTTAAGTGCACACAACGTATTTTCATTAAATAATTTTAATACAGAGTGCAATTAATCTTGTGTGTTACATACTAGAACAAAGCTCACTGAATAAAGTATAAAGCAGGGGGTTATTTGTTAACTAACAAATACCATACTGGTTTCTTCCAAATTAAAATATCCTTATTTTGTGTAAGCAAATTCTTGTTCCTTATGGCACATCTAAACCTAACAGGAGGTAATACAGTAGGGACACAGTCCCATTTAAAGAAAGAAAAGTCGCAATGCCAAATTTAATTTAATAATTTAATTTAATTTAATTTAATTTAATTTAATTTAATTTAATTTAATTTAATTTAATTTAATTTAATTTAATTTAATTTAATTTAATTTAATTTAATTTAATTTAATTTAATTTAATTTAATTTAATTTAATCATATTTCTATGCCACCAACTCCCAAGGGACTCTTGGGAGTTTAGTTTGTTTAGTTGACCAGGGAGATTAAAAAACGTATTTGCAGAGAAAACTTTGATCCCAGCGATTTGTTGGAACCTAGATTCAAGGACGTGCCTCATGGAGTGGCTTTCCTGAGCCCTTTGCCATTTGCTTTTAATGTCCTGTGCAAACAGATAACCTAGCGTTGGCGAACCTGTGTGCGCGCTTGTGCTGGAAACCGGAAGATCATCCTCCCTCTGATTTTGTGATGCCCAGCTAGGTGGTAGCATCTACTTGACTTTGGCTAATCTGACCAAGCTAAGCAGTGTTAGTTCTGGTTTAGCACTTGGAGGGGAAACCATTGGAAAATTCTCAGGGTGTTGAGAGCAGAAAGCGGTGAGAAATTAGTTCCCTGGGATGACCAAGGAAATGATGTGGGTGACTTCATGAGGTCCCTAGAGTAGGAGTAGAGTTTGTTGCTTTCTCTGTGTTAAAATAATGCAAAGTAAAAAGAAAACGGAAGTAATTTTACAAGGGAAGTAGGGAGATGCATTCTGCTCAAACGGGGGTTTACTGTGGAGTTCAGTTAGTTCTCGATTTACATCCATAACTGAGGCCAAAATTTCTGTTGCTTAAGTGAGGCTGTTAAGTGAGTTTTGCCCCATTTTACGAACCTTCCTTCCTGCAGCTGTTAAGTGAATCACTGCAGATGTTGTGTTAGTAGCAGGGTTGTTAAGTGAATCTGGATTCCCCATTGACTTTGCTTGTCAGAAGGTTGCAAAAGTGACCCTGGGGCACTGCAGCCGTCATACGTATGAGTCAGTTGCCACACGTCTGGATTTCAGTCACCTGACCATAGGGATGCTGCAACAGTCATAAGTGTGAAAAATGGTCATAAGTCACTTTTTTCAGTGTCATCGTAACGTTGAATGGCCAGTAAATGAACTGTTGTTAGTGAGGACTACTTGTGTCATAATTCATTATATTTCGATCCTATTTTCCTTCCTTCAAGACAGTTTCTCTATTGTAGCTCCTTTCTACAATCTTACCTCTAACAGGGGTGTCAAACTGGCGGCCAGCAGGCTGGATCATCCCACGCGGGGCATGCCAACCCCAGCTCCGCAAAGGCAAAAAAATGTTGCGATACGTCACGTGACGCTATTGAGTTTGACACCTGTGCTCTGTAACAACCATCCTGTTGGGCAAGAGTCCAGGGAGATTTCACAGCTGAGAGTAGACTCAAACCTGGGTGGTCTTGGTCCAGCACTTTAACCAAGACCACTTACGGTTTCCTTCTCCTCAAGATACCCATGATGATCATTCCAAGATGCTCATGATGGTAGAGGTGGGATTCAGCCGGTTCAGACCAGTTCAGGCGAACCGGTTGTTAAAATTCTGCCCAGTTCAGCAAACTGGCTAATCCCACCACTGGCTGGCCACGCCCCTGCCTCTTTTTCGGCTGTTTTTTGGCCCGAAAAATGGGCAGGAGCGTGGCCAGCCAGTGGTGGGATTATTCCGAACCGGTCAGAATTGCTGAATCCTACCTCTGCCTTTGAGACGAGTGGCCGGGAGGCGGAGCTGGGTGTGATGAGTGACGTTGAGTTGGCCACACCCACCCAGTCACATGACCACCTGGCCACGCCTACCCAGCCAGAGAACCAGTTGTTAAATTATTTAAATCCCACTAATGCATGATGGTTGTTCTTCGGTTCAACCTAACCTACATGTAAGCTGACTAAATCTGTCTCCTCTAGTTTATGTGTTCTTACTTGGAAGTAAAATCTGCTTAACCCAGAAGGGTTTACTACAGAGTAAGTAAGGCTTTCTTACTCTTTCTGTGTATGTTTGTTGTGCTGAGGTCTGCAGGGTTGAATGCTGGAGGACGTCAATTCCTAGAAGTCCTTTGGGTCTTTGCACCTGGCCTCTCCTCCTATAGCCGCTTTATAGTTCTTGCTTAGTACTTCGTGTCCTGCAGTGGGCATCTTACCTAATGTCTAATCCCGTGTGAGAGCAGTGGCATCTCACACCCTCTGCTGCCTTTCCGGCATTTAAAATATCCAAATAAAGAAGTTGAAATAATATCTGAAGTGTTCCCTACTGGTCATGCAGCATAGAATAGCTGCACTTAGAACATTTGGTTTTTCCCAATGTAGGACCAAACTCACAAGAAATAAATGAAATCAAATTTAATTTAAAACAAAAGATAAATTGTAAGCAAATGTAAAAAGGCAAAATATATACTTAAATATTAATAGGGAATTGTGGATGTTCAGTACAGAAGAAAATAATAACGTTCAGATAACAGTAAAATAGCAACTTCTTTTACTTTAATTTGTTAAGCAATATTTTTTTTTTTTTTAAAAAAAGCATGTACAATGTTATCTAGTTGGGTAATGAAACATCTGCAAGGAAACAAGTTTAGAGAAGGATTAAGGACTCCAAAGAGTACTTCCTTACAAATGAAGCAGAATCTCTGGGAAAACAATGGAAAGTTTTCAGATTATTACTGCAAATTGCAGGAAAGTCTAAAAAACAGAATCTAATGTTTTAAAGCAGGACACATCCAATGCCATAACTCGTACAGAGAAATAAAAAGAAACTTGGCACCCCTGACCAACTGAAAATCGAAATTCTCATGCTGATTCCTAATGATATGGGTTGCCTATTTCTCAAAAAAAGTAGCAGACTTTTTGAAGCAAAAGTCTTAAACTTCCTTTTCTGGTCATCTCCAGCTTGGCATTTCCAAGTTGGGTGATTGTCTTAAATCTTGACAATTTTGTCATGGCCTTAAGGACATCCTTTGACATCTGGGTGTCCAGGAATCTTTCCAAATGCAGATTTATTTTTTTATTTTTTGCATATTTCATGTGATTCTTCCTTTTATAGAAATTCATTTTTGTTTTCCTTCTTCTCCAACTTTGGGATTAAGGGGTTTGTGCATCGCATGCATTTTACTGAAACAAGGAATTATTTTCTGGGTATTCCAGAGATTTTGATGGTTCTTTCCATTAGAAAAGAAGAGGCATATCTGTCTTGTTCAAGAGAATCTTTTAAAATGAAACACCTTAAATTGTGGTTTTTGAGGGTACACAAATGAAGGTGTTAAAATTTATGTAAAGCAGCTATTTTAATCTTTAGTAACTTGGTTTGACATCGCCTACAAACTGTGTTTTCAGGATTTATAAAGTGAATTCCACCCACAGGACTCTGCACTTTTGAAGCAGAGTTTGTAACTTTCCATATCCTCTGAACTCAGAATGACCAGAGTTTCAGATTTTCAAAATCAGGAATTTGTTCCCCAAAAACCCCCCAAACAAACATCGGTTACAAATCCTATTTTCTGGAAGCTTCACATCATAAACTGAAGTTTTAGCTAAAAATTGTCATATATATCTGATAGACACATAAGTTGTTTCAAATTTATTCATAGTAGAGACCCATATACATGGATGCAGTGGCTCAGTGGTTAAGACGCTGAGCTTTTCGATCAAAAGGTTGGTAGTTCAGCGGTTCAAATCCCTAGTGCCACGTAATGGGGTGAGCTCCTGTTACTTGTCCCAGCTTCTGCCAACCTAGCAGTTCGAAAGCATATAAAAAATGCAAGTAGAAAAACAGGGACCATCTTTGGTGAGAAGGTAACAACATTCCATGCGCCTTTGGCATTGAGTCATGCCGGCCTCATGATCATGGAGACGTCCTCGGACAGCGCTGGCTTTTTGGCTTTGAAACGGAGATGAGCACTGCTCCCTAGAGTCGGGAACGACTAGCACATATGTGCGAGGGGAACCTTTACCTTTACCTTAGAGACCCATATAAATGTGGGGGTTGGGGGGTGGGTTTGCTTTCAGTGCTGTAAAAGCTTAGATATAGAACTTTAATGAAGATAGAGTTCCTGTAATTTTTCTTTTTTCCTTTTTTGTATACTGAATTGCCTGTGAATTGCATTGGAAGGCTTCAGTCCTGAATTGTGAATGCGATAGGAGAGAGAAATATGTCTCTGAAATAGGATAGATTTCTCTGACATTAGTTTAAGAACCTGAGAATTAATCAGGGGATTTGTTTTTCTGCCCTATCAAAAGTAAACCATGCATGGAGTTTGGCTCTAATGTGGTTGCTTTGCTTTTGACTTTCAACTTGGCAACAACCAACCCTGTTTCCACATATCAAATACAAGGAGGGTTGATCAAACTATGATTAAGTAAATCATTTGTGGATATTTGGCTGTATTTCACTGCCTCGTTTTATTGATCCTTTCTTTTCTTCGTGTTTTTATAACAAGAGATGAAAGAAATGAAAGAAAATGCAGCCAAATTGCTGGAGTGACCCGTCTCTCAGAACAATGGGGCAGCAAAGGATCCCAATCTGACTCCCCCATCCCAAGGCCAGTCTCCTGCCTTTCTATTCCCCGTCATGGAGGTGACATCCAAGACAGGCCCTGTGTTGGGTCTTGCAGCCTTAATTCTCCAGCCTTGGAGTCCATGATCCTGTTGTGGTCTGCCAGCAGCCCGTGGAGATAGCAGCGGAGTTGGACAGTGAGGAGGTTGGGGAGGACAATGGGCCAGTCCTGGAGTCTGGGGAAGGCCCAGACAAGGGCTCTGCGTCGGAGGCAGAGATGGGGCCAGGGCCATCTGGGAGTGATGTGTGGACTCCGGAGCCTCCAGAGGCAGACAGCAGAGAGGCAGAGGAACAGGAGGAGCCTGTTCCTAGTGCATGCATGTGCAGAGCTGCCAGAAGGCAAGAGCAGCTAAAGCAAAAAGGACGACTCGGGAGTAAGGCCAGGAGATGATTGGCGCCTCCCATAAGGCTTAAAAGAGCAGCAAAGGCTCTTGGGCTCTTTGTAGGAAAGCAATGTTGCTAAATCTGTTTTCCAGTCGGCTTCTCTTGTTTCTGAACTTCGTGGGGCTTTGCCAAGAAAGGCCTTTGGCAGGGTGCCAAAGAAGATAAAGGTTTGTGATAAGCCCGAAGGACATTTTCTAAAGGACTTGTTTGGGAATTAATTTGGACTAAGCTGGGAATGAAGTAATTCTCAACTGTTATAATAAAATAGTTTTGTTTGAGACTAATTGTGTCCTGTAATGACTAAGTGAGCCTAGGTCACAACAGATCCAGAGAGATCTGACGGAATTTATTAAGAAAACAGCAGCACTGAAAAAAGTGACTTCCAACTGATCCTTGCACTTATGACCATTGGTGTCCTCCCGACAGTCACATGATCAAAAATTAGGTGCTTAGCAACCGGCATGTATTTACGATGGTTGCAGCATCTTGGGAGTCGTGATTGCCATTTGAGACTTTCACCGCCAGCTACCAACAAGCAACGGGATTCGCGCTTAACCGTGGCAGAAAAGGTTGTAAAATTGGGCATGAATCGCTTAACCAACGCCTTGATTCGTGATGGAAATTCAGTTTTCAACTGTGATCATAAGCTGACGATATCTGGATAACAACTTTGTGTTAGGATGTCATCTAGTGACCAGCATAAATAATTCACATAATTTATACAGCGATAATGTTTGATTCGGCAGGGTGATGCTAAGAACTTTTGACGTTATTGGTCTAACTCAGGGGTCCCCAAACTTGACAGCTTTAAGATTTGTGGACTTCAGCTCCCAGAATTCTCTAGCCAGTTATGCTGGTTGGAGAATTCTGGAAGTTGAAGTCCACAAGTTGTAAAGCTTCCTAGTTTGAAGACCTCTGGTCTGACTGGACGGTGTCCCTGGGCGGTCAAAAATGCCACAATCATTGCAACTGAAGTCCCACCCCTTTTTAATGTCAATTGTTAAAAAAGGATAGGGCTTTAATCGCTTTAAGCGGCCGCCATCTGGACTTTTTTGACTCCTTTCCTGTGGACAACCCTGTGTTGTCTTGAAGGGAGGGAGGGAAAGAGAGCAAGAGAGGCATTATTATTAGTCTTTTTAAGAGCAACTCAAATGTTATTCTGTTTGCTTTATTAGCACTTAAGATTTGTATGCTTGGCTTTACTCTTCTGATCATGTAAAGGCAACTGACCCAGTTTCTTTTGAGTTTTCAGCATTGGGCAAAAATCTCCCTTTTCCCCTTCATGTCGGCTTCATTGTTTCTCTATAATTTACATTTACCCTTTTGTAATCTATGCTGCGTACTCTTGCATGGTGGAAAGGTGATCGAAGGAATTAAATTAAACGACTGATGATATTCGATATATACTGTTCAGTCATTGTTTTGTTCTGTGTCTTACCATGCTGTGTGTAAAATCCAACAAATCATTTTAAATTGACCTCTGCATGTTGATAGCAATAGCCCTTAGACTTATATACCGCTTTATAGTGCTTTTACAGCCCTCTCTAAGCGGTTTACAGAATCAGCTTCTTGCCCCCAACAATCTGGGTCCTCATTTTACCCACCTCAGAAGGATGGAAGGCTGAGTTAATAGCAATAGCAAACTATATCCTATTTTCAGTTATCTGGAACTTTCTATTGTTTCATAATTTTCTCTTGTCCCAACAAGAATACCTCTGCCGAAGGTTCTTCACTCCACAATCCTTATGTAAACCCATTGCTTCTGATTATTTGGGATTATAATTATTGACTGATAAATATGCGTTTATCAATTTATCTTTTACATTTTGATGTAAAAGACTTTGCCTTATGGAATCTCCCTTGATCGGTGCTTTTTTAAATAAAACTTTGTGTAAATTGCTCAGATTCTAACTTGAGAAAACTTATGAGAGCTGCATAATAAATTAGATAATACTTGCAAATAGATTTATTTATCTATCTATCTATCTATCTATCTATCTATCTATCTATCTATCTATCTATCATCAGAGGATGTTTCAAAATTAAGTTGATAATCGAAATTAAGGGGGAAAGTGACCCAAAGCAAAATAACTTTAATAGAAATATTCCATATCAATGTCCCAAAGGTGCTGTTTTCAGGAGGCAACTGGACTTTCTGGTTTTTCTTTGAAGACATTTTGTTTCTCATCCAAGAAGCTTCTTCAGCTCTGACTGAATGGTGGAGAATGGAAGGATTTATATGAATGGTATGGGAGTAGGAATGGATTTCCAGAGGAAAAATGGCAGACTACAGGAACTATTTGCACTACTCAGGTGACCCTGAGGACACAGATAAACCTCCAGGTGACCTTAAACAACTGGCTAAAAGGATGCAAATGACCAGCTGTCTGCAAAGAGTATAAATATTTCCATTCCCCACCATCCTGTCAGAGCTGAAGAAGCTTCTTGGATGAGAAGCAAAATGTCTTCAAGAGAAAAAACAAGAAAGTCCAATTGCCTCCTGGAAAAGCACCTTTGGGACAAGCATAACCTGGATGACGGAGAATTTCTACAGACATTGCGTATCAGTGTTTCTCAACCTTTGCAACTTTAAGATGTGTGAACTTTAACACTCAGAATTTCCCAGCCAGCTATGCTTAAAGTTTCAAAGGTTGAGAAACACTACTGTATATTGTATAGTAATAGTAAGAAAGAAGTGGTACTTTGCAAAAAAAAATTTTGTTAATAATTTTATTGAAATTCTTAGTAATCACAGTAAAAACTAATGCAAATTAAACTAAAAGAAAGAAGAAAGGTGTCAGGTTTCGAGGTCGTCTCAAATAAATTGCATTTCAAACAAAGTCTTTGATGAAAAACTCCCATTTATTAAGCACAACATTCTAACTCCGACTCCATCGTAGCCAACACTTTGGGACTTCCTGACCCAAAACCCTCCCTTTCCTTTCCCCACTCCTCTGCACTCATTGGCCATCTTCCAAGTCACTCTACCCCTAATCTACTGCTCCAGCTCAAAGGAATTTCCCCCCTCCCATCCCATCTCCTAGGGGCTATTATGTCCAGGGAAAATAAGTAGGTGAAAAGTCAAACGTCCCTTTCCAGACGCCTCCGCTTCTCCTTCTTATGTCAGCACTAGAGTAAATGAAGCTTGAAGTGCTGACAAAAGGTGTAAAAAGTGCAGAAAAATAAAGGAAAAAAGAAGAGGAAAGGCAGCATCATGCCTTTTGCAGCCAACTGACCCTAACCCTAACTTTTTTGAATTCGCACACAGGACTCTTATTTAGACAAGCAGGTTAGACATGGTTTCTGTTTGAATCAAGAAAGGAGGTGGTGATTAATACTCAACAAGATCATTTGGGCTGGCTGAGGAATTGGTATTCCAGATTAATGAATCATATATCGGCGTTATGCGTTGGGGGGGAGGGCAGCTGCTGTGCTTCCCATAACGGCACAGCGGGGGACTCCTCTGAAGGGGTGCCGTGTGGATGCACTGCCCTTCTGCCATAGGGCTGAGCTGTTGGAGAACTCAGTCTTGTCTCGTGGAAATTTAGAATGAATGATGAAACTGCCCTAGCAGGCCAGGTTTGGGAAGCTCATGGTCTTCACTGCCTCTTGTTGGTTTGGGTTAGGAGTGGTGGTGGCACAGTGGTTAGAATGCAGTATTGCAGGCTGACTCTGCCCACTGCCAGGAGTTCGATTCTAATCGGCTCAAGATTGACTCAGCCTCCCATCCTTCCGAGGTCAGTAAATTTGAGGACCCAGATTGTTGGGGGCAAGATGCTGATTCTTTAAATCACTTAGAAAGGGCTGTAAAGCAGTGTGAAGCGGAATATAAGTCTAAGTGCTATTGCTACTAGACCCCTCCATTGGGAATGGGATATCCATGGAAGGAGAGTGGCAGGTTCTTAAATGATCCTGAGCAGATCATGGTCTCGTCGTATTTAATCTTATGGGTGTCGTTCTCGTGCTTTCAGGCCAAGAATCTGCGAACGGAAGCGGTGTAGAAATCTAACAAAGACACAGGACAGCCCAGCTACTAATCTAGTGCAGGGGTCAGCAACCTTAAACACTCAAAGAGCCATTTGGACCCGTTTCCCACAGAAAAGAAAACTCTGGGAGCCACAAAACCCTTCCAGTGCCTAACTTATTTCCTGAGCGGCCAGAAAACTACCCTGTTTCCCCGAAAATAAGACATCCCTTGATAATAAGCCCAATTGGGCTTTTGAGCGCATGTGTTAAAATAAGCCTCCCTCCGAAAATAAGCCCTCCCCGAAAATATTTAAACGCAGAGCTGGAATCAGGTAAGGCGGCAAGAGGAGCCCCAAAATAATAAGACCTCCACGAAAATAAGGCCAAGCGCTTATTTCAGGGTTCAAAAAAATATAAGACGGGATCTTATTTTCGGGGAAACACGGTAGTATATGTAGTTGAATTAAGCATTGTGTTTTCTTCTGAAACTTTTCTTTTCTTGGATTTATCCATGGTTGGCCTACCGGGGGTTGAAAACCTCAATTAATCACGTGCCAGCGAGTGTCACACATTGGCGGTTGTGATTCATATTTTGAGGGACAGGGAGCCGCAGCAGAGAAAGAGCCATATGCGGCTCCAGAGCCACAGGTTGCTGACCCCTGATCTAGTGGATCCCTAATGCTTTGTAAGAAGGGAGCGGGATTTCCAGGAATAGTATCCATAGGGCTTTTCCTGTCGATGCAGTTGAAGTGATTAGCACCTTTTTGTTACCTATCCCACCGGTAACAATTCTGGAACTCAAAGTAACAAGCTGGTTCGTACTGTAAAACAGCTCCCTCTTAATAACCTCATGACAAAATCATTACAAGATAGAAAAGCCGACTGAGGGTTTATTTCAAGGGCAAAGAATCCTTTGCTTGAATGCTGGCACTGAAGCGGTCCATTGTCAGGCTCGCTAGCTTCAGCAAAATGTTTTTTCCTTTTGAGAAATTCCTCCTTTTGCGTAATTAAAATTAATTAAAATAATTAATTAAAATTAAATAAAAGGCTGAACAGCAGGAACTGTGAGAGGGATCTTGGAGTCTTAGTGGACAACCAGCTAAACATGAGCCAGCAGTGTGTGGCAGCAGCCAAAAAAGCCAATGCAATCCTAAACTGCATTAACAGAGGGATACAATCAAGATCAAGTGAGATATTAATACCCCTCTATAAAGCCTTAGTAAGACCACACCTAGAGTACTGCATCCAGTTTTGGTCACCACACTATAAAAAAAGATGTTGAGACTCTAGAAAAGTGCAGAGGAGAGGAACCAGGATGATCTTTAGACTGGAGACTAAAACATATGAAGAACGATTGCAAGAACTGGGCATGGCTAGTCTAGTGAAGAGAAGGACCAGGGGAGACATGATAGCAGTCTTCCAATATTTGAGGGGCCGCTACAGAGAGGAGGGGGTCAAGCTATTTTCCAAAGCACCTGAAGGCCAGACAAGGAATAATGGATGGAAACTGACCAAGGAGAGATTCAACCTAGAAGGGGAACTTTCTGACAGTGAGAACCATCCACCAATGGAACAGAAGTTGCCTTCAGAAGTTGTGGGAGCTTCATCACTTGAGACTTTCAAGAAGAGATTGGACTGCCATTTGTCAGAAATGGTGTAGGGTAGGGTGGATTTGATTTAAATCGAGTTGATTTAAATCACAATTTAAATCATGATTTAAATCACTAGTAAAAAGGCTTGATTTAAATCAACTTGATTTAAATCATAATTTTTAAAGAGCAACTGTCATCTCTGCTACTCCTTTGACCCACTGTTGACTCACCGATAGTCCCAGTGTTGCAGAATATACAGCCTCATGCTACATAACTAAGCTCCATTTCATGCTGAATAAACTAAATTGTTTATGTATCTTAAATAGAAAACGATAGATTTTTACCCCGAAAGTTTTTTATTAAACTAAATCCGATAAAAATAAAAAAAATCCGATTTAAATAAAAAAAATCTGATTTTTTTTATTTTTTTAAAAAAATCATTGATTTTTATCCACCCTGGTGTAGCGCCTCCTGCTTGAGTGGACGGTTGGACTAGATGACCTATAAGGTCCTTCCAACTCTGTTAATCTGTTAATCTATTAATTATTACTGGTAAAAGTCTTGGACATCTCACTGCCTTGGTTTCATGGAGTACTTGGTGCTTAGTGGGCGAATTGTGTGGAAACATTGGGTTTGGTTGGCTGAGTTTTCACATGAAGACATGTAAATATGGTGGCTGGTGCAAGAAGCAACTTGTGCCAAGTTTTAGGGTGGTTGGTTTGACTCTTCTTGTTTAATGTGAAGCCAGCTTTTGTGGGCTGCAAATTGACAAGCTTTCAGCGATGGCTTCTGAACTTGGGCCAAGAAACAAGCAGGTCTGGAGCTTCGTGGGTAGAAACAAAGGGAGACCTGGCCAGGTCATGGAGTGGAATTTGAGGGCTTCTCTCTGTAGGCTGGCGGAGAGCACAAAGCAAGGAAGCAGGTATCTATGGAGATTCTCAGTCATCCAGGTCATGGTTGTCTCAAAGGTGCTTTTTCTTCAAGAAGCAACTGGACTTTCTAGTTTTTCTTTGAAGACATTTCGCTTCTCATCCAAGAAGCTTCTTCAGCTCTGACTGGATGGTGAGGAATGGGAGGATTTATACTCCTTGCATACAGCTGAACTGTCAGGTTTTCAGGCCGTCTTCAAATAAACTGCGTCTCAAACAAAGTCTTTTTTGAAACAAACTTCCATTTTATTTAGCACGGCAACTTTTACACTGACTCCATGCAGCCAGCACTGAGGTGCTGACCCAAAATCCTCCTGTTCCTTCCCCCACTCCTCTGCATTCATTGGCCATCTTCCCAATCATTCACCCCTGTTCTACTGCTCCAACTCAAAGAATTTCCCCCCTCCCATCCATCTCCTAGGGGACATTATCTCCAGCTAAAATAACTAGGTGAAAGGCATCCATCCCGTTGCAGACACTTGTGTTCTCCTTCTCATGTCAGCACTAGGATAAATGCATCTTGACATGCTGACATGGACATTTGCATTCTTTTAGCGGGTCGTTAAAAGAGGCCAACTATGTCAAAATTGAACAGCCCCCTCTCAACAGAAGGGGAGGGATACGACATCATCTATCTCCAGTCCACAACACGGTCCTTTCAACAGTTCCAAGAAGGCTCCACACCCATTTGCACCAGTCAGGTGACCCTGAGGACACAGATAAACCTCCAGGTGGCCTCAACGACCCTCTAAAAGGATGCAAATGTCCAGCTGTCTGCAAGGAGTATAAATCCTTCCATTCCCCACCATTCAGTCAGAACTGAAGAAGATTCTTGGATGAGTAGCGAAACGTCTTCAAAGAAAAAAAAAAACAAGAAAGTCCAGTTGTCTCTTGGACAAAAAAAAAGCACCTTTGGAACAAGGAAGCAGGTACTTCCTGAAAATGTGTGCTGATGGATGTCTGACTTCCTTGGCAACGGGGAGCGCAAGGTTGATGAAGCTCATCCGCAATTTGCATTTCAAGGCTGGAAAGCCTTCTGGTTTTTCTGCCGAGGCCGACGGATCTATCTTAAAAGACTTTGCAAAGCTCCATTGGGGAGATGTAAATGTCTAAATTAAATGTTTGTTTAATTTATATTGCCACCTATTCGCCCATGGCGACTCAAGGCGGCTTACAGAATAAAAGACCACATTTAAAACAATAAAAACTAACAAAAAGAATCAAATAAATTACCGTATTTTTCAGAGTATAAGATGCACCTTTTCCCTCCAGAAAAAGAGGGTGAAAATCTGGGTGCGTCTTATACTCCGAATGTAGCCCCGCCCAGCTTCTTAAACGGAGGTTTCAGAGGCTGAAAAAAGCATCAGAAAAGAAGCTTCAGAAAAGAAGCCCCCAAACAGAGCTTCAGAGGCTTTTTTTCTGAAGCTGGTTCGGAGGCTTTCAGAGGCAGGAAAAAAATTTTTTTTTCTGAAATGGAGTTTCAAAAGTTTCAGAGGCAGAAAAAAAGGCAAAAAAAAAAAAAAAAAAGCAAGGCACAGAGCTCACAACCAAGGGCCCTGTTACTAAAATTTACCTCTGGGAACAGCTGATTGGGGGTATTCCCGGAGGCTGATCCACCTGCCAATCAGCTTTTTTCTTATTTTCCTCCCCAAAAACTAAGGTGCGTTTTATACTCCAAAAAACACGATAATATAGTACAATATAACAAAATCACCCCCCCACCTCCTGCCCCCCCACCCCAGTGACAGCACATCACATGAGCCATTTATGGGCTCTGACCTGCTCCGGGTTCCCCAGGCCCACTGGCAGAAGCAGGTCTTCAGTGCCTTCCGGAAGAGTGTCAGAGTGGGGGCCATTCTAATCTCTGGGGAAATGATGTTCCAGAGAGAGGGAGCCACCACGGAGGAGGCCCTTCTTCTGGGTCCCCCAGCATTCCCTGCCTCCCCGCTCTGATGGGTCGGGTAGATGTGACCGGCAAGAGACGGTCCCTCAGATAACCTGGTCCCAAGCCATGAAGGGCTTTAAAGGTGACAACCAGCACCTTGAATTGCACCCGGAAACAAATCGGCAGCCAATGCAGCTCCCGCAGGAGAAGTGATAAATGTGCACACCGGAGTCTGCACAAAACCATGCGGGCCGCTGCAGTTGCACTTTTTAGGTACTTTAAGAAAAAGTACTTTTGGAAACTGACCTTCGCACGGCAAGCGTGGGAATGCACGTTTCCAGAGTTTTAGCCCGAGGATGCTTGGATGTTGGCAAAGTACAATTGGAGGTGTCTTTGAAATCACACGCAGGTAATGCTTGCTTAACGTCCACTTGTTCAGGGACATTTTTAAGTTATGCTGGTGTTGGCCAAGAGGCACTTACGATGGGTCCTTGTGGTTGTGGGCACTGTAGTGTCCCACGGTCACGTGATCGTCATTTGTGACCTTCCTGCCAGCTTCCGACAAGCAAAGTCAATGGGGAAGGTTGCCGTTGGAACTGCAATACGTAACATCACATTTTAGGACTGCATCGCTTAATGACTGAGTTGTGATCCTAATTACAGACAGTAAGTGAGAGCTGCCTGTATTGCTGCAAGCCTAATGCCTCCCCCCATTATTTTCTTCATATTTAGGATAATCGTAGGCATTTATATCCCAAGAATCCAGGAACCTCTGGAAACTAATGCAGTCGCCAAATACCTGAGGGAGCATTTGAATTTTCTAGTTTGATTCTGATTTCTTTGACTAGCTATAACATCAGCCCCAAAGAGCTTTAAAATCTTGACAGCATTGATTTCCAGAGTGCTAATTGTATCCTGTGGGTTCTTTCCTTCCAACAGATTTTGTTACGCCTGCCATATGTTATTCTCGGAAGTCTCTTATCCAAAGAAGCATTTCCTATTTAGCTCAGACTCTTAAGTGCAGATATCTATATATGAGTTAGTATCACGTATCAAACCGTGATTTAGTGAGCAATTCCCCGTTTGCTGGATCCTATACAATATCCTGGCCTAAGCCGGCAAACCGTATTGAGCATGTTGTGTGAATTTGTGTTTGTAGCCTAAGTTTCCATTTTCTTAACATGTGGGGCCCTCAAATTAGGTACTGTGTAGGAAAAATAGGCCCTGTTTTGTCCAGAGACCTGTCTCTGTAGACTTCTAGTTTTTGTGTCTTAAGAGCTTGTTCCTCAAAAGCTAGAAACTTGTCATGTTGAATATACACCCGGTCATCAGAGCATGTGACATGATAGGCAATGCGCTGGCTCTTTTCTAGCAACCTATTAAGTTGTCTTGCTTAATCACACTGTACTTAATAAACCACATCAGTTGCGGTCACATAACATTAAGGCTTTACATCACCGCTTTATTTTCCACCTTGGTTTTAAGTTCTACTATTATTCCTTAAGATACAAACAAGGAAAACACATCATAGTTTTAATTTGAGCCAGCCACTGGCTAGGTAATGCGGCCATATCTGTTTTTGATCTTCAAAGCTCTGCTGAGTTTCTTCACCTGAAAGCAGCTATTAGAACAGAAGGTCAGCAGCACCCGGTGCCCTCACCTGTTCAACTTGTCTGTCTGGCTAGGTTCCTATCCCCTGGGCCCTTTTTTGGCTGGGCCTGGGATGGTTCACTCACAGCCTCCGTGCTCATCCTTCACGCCACAGAGGGCTCTTTCACCAGGCCTCACTTAAAGCACAAGGCAAGAGATAGCTTCACCCAGTGGCTCTGCTGCGTGTGTGTGTGTGTGTCTGTGTGACACATTTGCTAATTTGAAAATAGTGACAGTTAGTACAAGGAGTAACGCTGAGGAACAGCTGCAGCCCAGCCACCAGTCAGATAAAAGGAAACCGAGTCCGGCCTAGAACTGCAGCCAGAGAAAGCGCCTCGGGCAAGACCCTCTGCAGTTCTTGCGAAGGGAGGGGAAGCACATTCAGAAGAAGAAGATGCGGCTACAGATGGTCCTCATCTTATGACCACAATTGGGACCTAGGTTTTGGTCACCTAGCACATGTGAATGGACCCAATTTTAGGACACTTTTTTTTATTGTGGTCATTAAGCAAATCACCACCGTTGTTAAGTGAACACAATAATTAAGTGAATCTATTTATTGTTTATTTATTGGTTCGATTTATATGCTGCCCTTCTCCGGAGACTCAGGGCGGCTTACAATGCGTTAAGCAATAGTCTTCATACTTTTGTATATACCTGCTTAGTAGGGCTTTTGGCCCCCCTAAGCGGTGTTCTTTTTTATACAAAGTCAGTTTATTGCCCCCACAATCCGGGTCCTCATTTTACCTAGCTTGGAAGGATGGAAGGCTGAGTTAACCTTGAGCCTGGTGAGAATTGAACTTGCAGGAATTGCAGGCAGCTGGCAGCTAAGTGCTATTTAACAGCACTTTAGTCCTCTGCACCACCAAGGCTCCAATCTGGTAGTGCAACAGTTGTAATACTTTGAGGACAGATCATGTCATTTTCCCCTGAGACCATCATCAATCTGAACTGTTGTTAAACGAGTGGTCGTACATCAAGGATTACCTGTATTAGGTAAAGGTTCCCCTCACACATCTGTGCTAGTCGTTCCCGACTCTAGGGGGCGGTGCTCATCTCCGTTTCAAAGCCGAAGAGCCAGCGCTGTCCGAAGACGTCTCCGTGGACATGTGGCTGGCATGACTCAATGCCAAAGGTGCACGGAACGCTGTTACCTTCCCACCAAAGGTGGTCCCTATTTTTCTACTTGCATTTTTTACCTTCTTTCAAACTGCTAGGTTGGCAGAAGCTGGGACAAGTAACGGGAGCTCACCCCATTACGTGCCACTAGGGATTCGAACTGTTGAACTGCCAAAATTTCGATCGACAAGCTCAGCATCTTAGCCACTGAGCCACCGCGTTACCTGTTTTTTGTTTTTTTTTTGATTTATATGCCGCCCTTCTCCGGAGACTCAGGGCGGCTTACAAGGCATTAAGCAATAGCCTTCATACTTTTGTATATTTATACAAAGTCAGCTTATTGCCCCCACAATCTGGGTCCTCATTTTACCTACCTTAGAAAGGATGGAAGGCTGAGTCAACCTTGAGCCTGGTGAGATTCGAACCCTGCAGTAATTGCAGGCAGCTGGATGTTAAATGCTGCCTTTAACAGTACCTTTAACCTGTATTACCAGTAAAACTAGTAGCATCCATGGCTTTGGTTTCTCGTCCAGACTACCTTGAAGAGTTGACACTGATTTTGTACATCTGAATGCCCTTCCTCTCTGCCCCCCTTTATGTTCACGAGAATTAAGGGGGGGGGCTTGCCCGAGACACTTTCTCGGATAACAATTCTGGTCCAAACTTGGGTTCCTTTTATCCCACCGTCGCCCTGGTTGCTGCGCTTCTTCCTCCCGTCGGTCACGTTGATTCCTCCTTCCCATCGCATCGGGGCATCGCATCAGCCGTTTAACGGGCTGGGAAGAAAGGCAGCCGGGGCCGATCCCGGCGCTTAGTTCAGCCGGCCGGACGCCTCGCAACGAACCCCGAAACCGGTCGCAAGGAAACAAAAAAACCCCGGTTGAATTCGGGGAACGGGGATGCGGTGCGAATTAAAAGACCCCCGGAGAAGAAGAAACGGCCGCCGCCGCGATGCAGACGGGCAGCAAAGCAGCCTTTGACTCCGACGTCGCCGGCTTCCCTTCTCGAGAGTTTGGCGAAGTAGGGAGAAGCGGCAGGAGGAGGAAGCGCCGGGCCGGCTTCCCACGAGGCCCGCGTGGCTTTTGCAGAGGGCCGAAGAAACAAGCAGCATCCCCGGCAACGGGGCGGATCTCCGCTCGGCTCGCCCGTCTGCGGCGCACAGGTGGGGCGCCGCTTCACCCCCCCCCCCACCCACTCGCGGGAGCGCGCCTGGCCCGCAAGGCGGCCGGCGGAAGGGAGGAGCTGGAGGGGTGGGGGGGGGGGGAGGAGGGCGCGTCCCCGCGCGGCAAAGATGGCGCGCCCCGTCGGGAGCGCGCGCAACCCCAGCCGGCTCTTCCCCCGCGCCAGCCAATGGCGGCGAGCACGTCGGGCAAAAGGGAGGCGCGGCCGGGCGGCCCCGGGCTCCGTCCCCAGCGCGCGCCTCGGAGCGGCAAGGCGGAGGAGCTCCCTTGCGCGCAGGCGAGGGGCCCCGTCACTGCTCGCCAAGCCGCCGGCGCCATGGCCACCCTCAGGTAGGTGGGCTGCCCCTCAGCCAGGCTTCCTTTCCCGCTGCCCGAGGAGAGGAGAGCGCCGGGATAGCCACCCTCTCCCCGATAGCCGCTAACTAACTTGGCGGGACTTGCGCCGCCTCAGCGCTCCGCAGGCGTGGTGGGGAGAGGAGGGAGAGGAAGGCAGCCGCCGCCGCCGCCGCCGCATCCCCTGCAAAGCCGAAGGGAGCGTGTGGCTCCATCCGCCTCCCTCTGCCCCGGCTCTTTGGGCAGCAGCCTCCCTCCGGTCGAGGCGCTTTACTGAATCGGGGAAAGGGGGGGAAAAGCTTTCTCGGCTCCCAAGTTTCCCTGCTCTGGATCCCAAATGCTCGGGGTGGCTCTTAAACAAGAGCCTTGGTAGCACAGGGGTTTAAGGCACCCTGTTATTAAGCTGGTTATTAAGACCAGCCGCCTGCCATTACTGCAGGGGTTCGAATCTCTCCAAGGCTCAAGGTGGACTCAGCCTTCCATCCTTTCTAAAGTGGGTAAAATGAGGACCCAGTTTGTGGGGGCAATAAGCTGACTTTGTATAAATATACAAAAAGGATGAAGGCTGTTGCTGAGCGCATTGTAAGCCGCCCTGAGTCTCCGGAGAAGGGCGGCATATAAATCAAATTTTTAAAAAAAAAAAAAAATGCAGGAGAGAGAGAGAATGAATCTGCCCGGAATGCCCGGGACTCGGCGTCGGTTTTAACTGGGGTGCCTGATCCTCTTTTTCCCACGGATCCAAACCCCCCTCCCCTTTTTTTTTTCTTCCCACCCTTCCTAAAGATTTTGGGAAGCCGTGCGCTGCAGCGATAAGTAGGCAAGCCGTTTGGAAAGCGGTCTGGCGGCTGATTAACAGTGGCTTGCTTTTATCTCCAGCCCGCTTAAGGGGAAGAAAAAAAAAGTCCGGATCTTAAAAAAAAAACAAAAAACCTCAGACCTGCCTGGATCTGGATCTGGATCGCGCATCTCGCCATCCGAGAGTTCTTTTTTTAAGCTGTAGGATGGTCGATTTAAAGCCGGGCTCGGCCCGCGGCTTGGATTCTCCTCCTCCTCCTCCTCCTCCTCCTAACCCGTTTAAAGGTCTATATAAAGTTTTCTGCCTCGATCATGCTGTTTTCCAGCCGATCTTTTTGGAGAACTTGTTCCGATCCTGTGGGTTTTCTCTGACCCTCTAGGCCAGTGTTTCTCAACCTTGGAAGCTTGAAGATGGGTGGACTTCAACTCCCAGAATCCCCCAGCCAGCAGAGCTGGCTGGGGGATTTTGGGAGTTGAAGTCCACCCATCTTCAAGCTACCAAGGTTGAGAAACACTGCTCTAGGCTAAGGGAATAAAATCGTGCCCAAAAACAGGGCAGGAAGAATTGTCTCGGCAATCTAATGGAGATGGATTTTGAAACCTTTGCCCGGATCCAATGCAAAAAAAAAGTACGGGGCGAATTTGGCCCGGTTTCCTTTGGAAAAGGCATTTGCCAGGTATCGTTTTAGGCAAGGATGGGGATTGCGCCATGCTGTTCTTGCAACACAAAGCTTAAGGCAAGAGGGCCTCCAATGGCAGGCAGGACAATACGGAAGAAGGGGCTCTTTCTGACCTTTGATCATCAGGAGCCCTTTCAAGGCATTGAAGGTTGGGGGTCTGGCCTTTGCCAAACCCCAAATTGCTCCGTGCATGGAGCAATTGGCTCCGTAGCCTGCGTGGATCCATAATCTGTCTGGATTAAGAGAGCCAAGCCAATGGGGGGTTTGTAAACAAATGCTTTTAAATTGAAGTTTGAGATTCATGGATTCCACCAAGTCAACGCAGTCCTTCAGATTCAATCCGGAAGAGCTGGTAACCCAAATCCAGGGGTGAAATCCAGCAGGTTCTGACAGGTTCTGGAAAACCGGTAGCGGAAATTTTGAGTAGTTCAGAGAACCGGAAAATACCACCTCTGGCTGGCCCCAGAGTGGGGTGGGAATGGAGATTTGGCAATATCCTTCCCCCAGGAGTGGGGAGGGAATTTAATTAATTTAATTTAATTAACTCAATTTATATGCTGCCCCTCTCCGAAGACTCAGGGCAGAATGGGGATTTTGCAGTATCCTTCCCCTGGAGTGGGATGGGAATGGAGATTTTGCAATACCCTTCCCCCAGGAGTGGGGAGGGAATGGAAATTTTACGGTATTCTTCCCCTGCCACGCCCACCATGCCACGCCCACAGAACCAATAGTAAAAAAAAATGGATTTCACCACTGCCCAAATCCACCAATACAGAATCTGCCTGGAACGTAATTCATCCACACTTCTTATCAAATCTGAAGTTTGAAATAACCTGAGTTGGGTACAGAGTTGTAGAAATTGCTGATGGATAAGATGTTCCCTTTTTTTTAACCAAGCGGGGTTTTGCTGTGACAGCAATAACATTGGATGTCTCAAAATATTTTTCTGTGTTTAATGTTCTGCTACAATTGCAAAGGATTGCAAGTAAGACTTTCAACATAGTTCTGAAATAACAGATATTTCAGATATCAGAGTAACCAATTTATATACCAATAGGTCCAGTACATTCAGGGTAGTTTAGCTGAAATTCTTTAGACTTTACAACAATTGTGAAGATCTGTGAACTCTTAAGTATAAACCACATTGCATAGTGAGCTTCATGGCTGAACATTGATTTTCCGGTTTTCCAAGTTTATTTACAAGACTTATATATCACTGGAGTCAAAGCCAGCTCTTGAGTAGTGAACATACCTTGTTTGCATAAATAAAGCTGAAATGTGCCAGTAATATTCTTGTCTTCTCAGAAGACTCTTAATTTATTTTGGTAATGAGATGTCTCAACTTTTTGAGAGCTGATTGCAGGCTTGAATTTTGGCACTAGTCAAGACCAGAGTAAAAAAATCTTTGAAATTACTGGTGGGAAAGGCATGATATTTGAAAATGAGCTCAGTCTTTCTGTTTGCCAGTCTCGTGGAAAATAACAGTTTCATTGCAGCTCAGCCTACACGAGGCTATCCTCTTGAAATTTCTAGAATGGTCTTCTCTAGAAACCTGATCTTCAGATCTGGGTGGTAGACCTGGTGGTGCAGGGGTCTCCAGTCATGGCAACTTTAAGCCTGGTGGACTTCAACTCCCAGAATTCCCCAGCCAGCCACTGGGGAATTCTGGGAGTTGAAGCCCTCCAGGCTTAAAGTTGTCAATAGTTAGAATAGAATAGAATAGAATAGAATAGAATAGAATTTTTTATTGGCCAAGTGTGGTTGGACACACAAGGAATTTGTTTTGGTGCATATGCTCTCAGTGTACATAAAAGAAAAGATACATTCATCAATAAGGTACAACACTTAATGATAGTCATAGGGTACAAATAAGCAATCCGGAAACAACATCAATATAAATTGTAAGGATACCAGCAACAAGGTTATAGTCATACAGTCATAAGTGGGAGGAGATGGGTGGTGGGAACGATGAGAAATTGATAGTAGTGCAGACTTAGTAAATAGTTTGACGGTGTTGAGGGAATTATTTATTTAACAGAGTGATGGCGTTCGGGAAAAAAATGTTCTTGTGTCTAGTTGTTCTGGTGTGCAGTGCTCTATAGCATCGTTTTGAGGGTAGGAGTTGAAACAGTTTATGTCCAGGATGCGAAGGGTCTGTAAATATTTTCACAGCCCTCTTTGACTCGTGCAGTATACAGGTCCTCAATTGAAAGGCAGGTTGGTAGCCATTGTTTTTTCTGCAGATCTAATTATCCCTTGAAGTCTGTGTCTGTCTTGTTGGGTTGCAGAACCAAACCAGACAGTTATAGAGGTGCAGATGTCAGACTCAATAAGGTTGGAGACCCCTGGTGAGCTTAACTTGAAGGAGACAATATCCCATGTGAACATTATTTTATAAACTTGGGACTAGCCTTGTGACATGGAAGCATCTGCTTAAAGAGTTACAGCTGCAATCGTTTATTGTGATACATTTCTGTTACCAGTTGATAATTTCCATGATCCTATTTGCCTGTAGTGAGATAAGTCAGCAGACTTGTTCATCATCATCAAATAAATCTGCACCCACCTTTTTTTTTCTTTTCTTTTTTTTACAAAAAGGATTTTTAATCTTGGATATTTTTTAAATTTACTTTTTAAAATTTTTAAATGCTTAAAAAATTTAAATTTAAAATTTTAAAATTATATATATATATATATCAATGTCAGATAAAAAAAACAACACAGGGCTCATTTGGTTGGTAAAATCTAGGCATTGGTATCTGAACAGGGCCAGTGTGATTTCCTAAAATGTTGATTCAGTTGGAGAAAGAGACCTTTGGGTTCCATTTCAGATGCCAAAAGTTTTGGGCTTCCTTTGAAAAAAGATTGTAATCTTTTATTAACCGGAGCCAAAATAAACCATTAAGAATGTCAGCTTCCCCCCTCTCCCCAACTCAGACAAATACACACTTTTCAGCTCTTAATTTTAGTTAGTATTAATTTATAAGCTAGAGATGAATCATAAAACACATTTTATCCAGAAAGGCCGGCATAAAAATTTCGTTTATCCTAATGGAAATCAGTGGTCAATGAAGGCAAAGGCTGTAAGTCAGGACTGTGAAACTCGCGGCCCCCGGGCCCGATGCGTCATGTGCTGGCCACGCCCATACCTGGTTTAGCAAAAGGGGAAAAAAGTCACGGTACGTCATGTGACGACGCCGTGACGACGCGAGTTTGACACCCCTGCTATAAGTGAATTCTACCTAGCAAGAACAGTCAAGTTCTACTCCCACCAATTAAACAAATATTAGAGATTGAATGGGGAAAGCACGTGCTCCATCCATGGCTCCTTTAAAAACGCATAGCTTTTGGGCCTGTCGCTATGCTGATAGGTATTTACTCAACATATCTCAAGGCCAGAAAAAGTTAGCTTGCGGGAATTGATCAACAAAACTTTGATCGAATGTTTGCTTTCCAGCAAACGGAGTGAATTTAAATGTTCCTCAGGCATCTACAGAAGGACAGCTGGTGCCCCACAAACTTGCTTTTTTTCCCCTTTGGTTTTTTTTTTTTTAAAAAAAATCTGGATTACAGATAAAGCAGCTTGAGCTATCTTCGTGACTTTTCAAGTGTGCCTCTTGATAAAATAACATTTGAGGATTTCAAAAGCCACTTAGCTGCTGTGACCTCTGTGCTGTCTGTGCTTTTTATACAAACACACAGAAAGGCTTAAAAACAAATCTGTGAAAGGTCTTGATTGATCTCTGTTTGGGCGTTGTGGTTTAGGTCATTAATTAATCCTGACTTCAAAGGGGGGTGGGGAGAGAAAGGTTTTGCAGTCTCAAAGTGGTGTGAGCTTGTATAGGTAGTCCTCAACTTAGAACCACAATTGAGCCCAAAATTCCTCCTGCTAAGTGAAACAGTTGGTTTGCACCATCTTTCTTGCCTCGGATGTGAAGCGAATCACTGCAGTGTTAAGTGAATCTGTTTTCCCTCATTGACTTTGCTTGTCAAGAGGATCACAAAAGGGCATCGACCGTCATGAATATCGAGCCAGTTGCCAAGCATCTGAATTTTGATCATGTGACCAGGAAGGTGTCGCAATGGTTGTTAAGTGTGAAAGACGATCCTAAGAGCCGTAGTAGCGCAGTGGTTAGAACGATATATTGTAGTCTGACTCTGCCGACTGGCAGCAGTTCGAATCTCACCAGGCTCAAAGTTGACTTAACCTTCCATCATTCGGAGGTCAGTCAAATGAGGACCCCGATAGTTGTGGGCAAGAGGCTGACTCTGTAAACCGCTTAGAGGGGGCTGCAAAGCACTGTGAAGCGGTATATAAGTCTTAAGTGCTGTTGCTCTAAGTCACTTTTTTCAGTGCCACTGTAACTTCGAACCGTCACTAAATGAACTGTTGTAAGTTGAGGATTTATAATTTCCCCTGCAGTTTGCAAAATGAAGTAACTTGAAGAACTTTATCTTGCAGTGAAAATGTCCTCTTTGGAATGGGAAACCCTCTCCTCGACATCTGTGCTGTGGTGGACAAAGATTTCCTTGACAAGTAAGTCTTGAAACAGTTTCCACATCTAAAACACTTTGGCTAGTTAAGGAGAGCACTTGGGGTAATACTTAAACCAGAGGTCTTCAAACTTGACAGCTTTAAGACTTGTGGACTTCAACTCCCAGAATTCTGGCTCCCAGCATAGCTGGCTGGAGAATTCTAAGAGTTGAAGTCCACAAGTCTTAAAGCTGTCAAGTTTGAAGACCTCTGACTTAAATATTCTGCTCCCTTCTCTTGGGGTAGATCTGGCTTTCTTTAATGCACCCCAGTAATGTATTAACATGTACAATTTGACTTAGATTTCTATTTCTGTGCAATATGCCAGAAATGTTCTCTCGCTGAAGGCAACCAAAATTATAATGCAGTGGGGTGTACACCATCACATGACTCAAGGATGCCGCAACCATCGTAAATACATACTGGTTTGCCAAGCACCCGAATTTTGACCATGGGTCTGTGGGGATAGTGCTGTAGTCTTCAAGTGCAAGGGCTGGTTTTGAGTCCCTTGTTTTCAGTGCCATTGCAGCTTTGATTGGTCACTTATACGAATGGTTATAAGTCAAGGACCTCCTGCAGTTTCCTAGCCATCTGCATCTATTTTACTTCTCAAGTTCTGTTTTACTTCTCAAACCTCAACTCAAGTTCCTCTGCTCAAAAACTCTAAAAAGAACCCAGAAGTTAGTAACTCTGGGCTGCTCCTGTTTTATACTTCTTAACCAGAATAAAATGGTGTCTTGTATTAAAAAAGACTCTGTTGAGATGTGAAGATGGCACAAATGGAGTAGGCTTTATATATCAGCATTGCGATCCCACTTAAACTAGTTTTGAATATCTGCCCTTTTTCATCAGTCTCATTGCCTTATTCTTTTTCAGTAGGATAAAAGTATCTGATTTGGACTGAAAAGGCCTGATTTGGACAAAAGTTTATCCCAAAAATTGGAACTCTGGAATATTCCTAGTGTAGAACATCCCAAAATCAGTTGTTGCAGAGTGGGGTAGTGGTTGTATGATGGGATTCACATATTTCAATAGCCAGTCTCTTGTGGAATCACAATTTATTGACTAAACCACAATTGTGGGAAGTGCAAAATATGTTTACGTTCTGAGCTGTAGCTTCCAAATCACAATGACTTGATGTTGCACAACATGTTGAAGCACAGATGCACAAACTACATTGGCTTAGCCTCATGTGAGAAATGAATGTGGATCTTGTCTTAAAATCCCTATGAGGTCTTTAGTCAGCAAAGTGGAAAAGCTTGGGCGTAGGCATCTTGAGAAAAACCACAATGATGTCATCATGCAAATAAAGCATATTTCAGTTTTTTCATTTTATATATTTTTTAATCCCACTTTATATATTTTTAAATTATTTTTATAAATAATTCAAGGTGACGAACCTACCTAAGACTCCTTCCTCCTCCTCTTTTCTCCACAACAATTACTGTGACTTGGATTGGGCTGAGAGAGAGAGACTGGTCCAAAGTCACCAAGCCGGTTTTTATGCCTAAGGCGGGACTAGAGACTGAATTGTCCTTGTGACTGGCCCAAAATCATCCAGTTGGCTTGACTTCCAGGCCTAACATAGGACTAGAACTCGCCATCTCCTGGTTTCTAGCCTGGTGCCTTAACCACTAGACCTGTGATGGCAAACCTATGGCATACATGCCACAGGTGCACGCAGAGCCCTCTCTGCGGGCACGCGGGCCATTGCCCCGGCCCAGTTCCACCATACATACGCACATGCCTCCCGCTGGGCAGCTGGTCTTCGGGTCTCTGCTGCACATGTGCGAGGGGCGGGGTGCATGCACGGGGGCTGCAGGTTGGTGCAGGAGGCTTTCCAGGCCAAAAATGGGGCACGGGTGCCGCATGAGGACCCCCCTGGAAGCCAAAATGGGGGATGGGGCGCATGTGTGGGGGGTGCATGGGTGGGGATGCACATGCATGCAGAGGGGTGGGACGCATGCACGGGGGTGCGTGCTCACATTGCATTTTGGGGGATTGGGCATGTGCATTCACACACATACGTGCACGCTTTGGGCACTCAGCACCAAAAAGGTTAACCATCATTGCACTAGACCAAAGCTCTCCAAACTTGGTAACCATACTGGCTGGGGAATTCTGGGAGTTGAAATCCACAACTTTTAAAGATGCCCAGTTGGGAGATCCCTGCATTAGACCTAGTCATGATATTATTTGTTTGTTTATTTATTTATTTATTTATTCATTCATTCATTCATTCATTCATTCATTCATTCATTCATTCATTTATTTATTTATTATATTTCTATACCGCCTTTCTCCTGTAGGACTCAAGGCGGTGTACAGTCAAGAAAAAATATAGATACACAAACATCATAAAATTGCTAATTAAAATTATTATTATAACACAATTTGGCCCAATTAAATAGAACTCAAAATTAGATAACATTTTAAAATCATTCACATGTTCATATGTTTAGCCCTGCCTGTTGGAACATCAGGGTTTGAGGGCATGGCAGAAAGCACGGAGATCAGGGATATTCCGTATCTCCGGGGGCAGTTCATTCCAAAGGGTTGGAGCCCTCACAGAGAAGGCCCTCCCCCTGGGAGTCGCCAGTCGGCATAATTTGACTGACGGTACCCTGAGTAGTCCCTCCCTGTGAGAACGAACTGGTCGGTGGGAGGCTATTGGTGGCAAAAGACGGTCTCGTAGGTACCCAGGTCCTAAGCCATGGAGCGCTTTAAAGGTGATAACTAACACCTTGAATCGCACCCGGAAGACCACTGGGAGCCAATGCAGCTCGCGTAGGAGAGGTGTTACATGGGCGCAGCAAGCTGCGCCCATAATCACCCGCGCGGCTACATTCTGGAGCAGTTGGAGCCTCCGGGTGCTTTTCAAGGGGAGCCCCATGTAGAGAGCATTACAGTAGTCCATATAATGTCAGTCATATTACATAATGACACAGTTGGCACCTTCCTTGTCTTTTGCACAATGACATCATAATATACATGTCATGGTTTGTCTTCTTGATTAACCTCTAACCATTAACAAGTAGAGGGAGGACAAGACAACTCTCACAGGTAAAATACTCTTTGTGAATTTCTCTGGGCACTCCTTAGCAAACAAAAAGATCTTCCTGACTTAATTTTTTGAAGTGTATAATCTAGCCCTAAATCTTTTGCTTTTTTTTTCCTGAAGGTGCTTTATCAATGTTTTTGCCACGTAGAAAATGTATTTCTTTCATATGATTTGTTCTCTATTTAGTAAAACAAAAAACAAAAAAACCCCACCTTTGGTTTTATTTTAGTTCCAATATCATAAATATTCAATTGCAAAAAAAAAAGAAATAGAATGGAAAACACTCTCATTGTTTCCTTTTTCAACATTTCCTGACATGTTAGAATTTTATGTGACTGTTATTTTCCATGCTCAGTATTTTGGCCACTCCTAACATATGTGAATTTTCAAATTAAACAGGATAGACAAATATTTACAATTTCCATTGTTGCTATCTCAGTTATTGCTTCTTTTTCAATATTTCTGGATTTCAGAGGACTTCGGTAAAATGATTATTAAGGGCGGTGATATAATTTGTCGTAGGTTTTCATATGCTCATCAGGTTGCATCTTTAAAGAAATAGTGTCATGAAATAGTTGACCTAGATCTGTCTAAAATCTCATCCCTTGATTAAGGGGCTTTTTTTTAAGAAGGCTTTTCTGTGTTCAGAACCTGTCTGGAATGGAAGAAGATAATTTCCTTTTACAAAATGAAATTGGCCCCTTCCATCTGGTTTGGTGTTTTGTCGTTGGGAGTCCCAGAGGTCCTTTTTCCAAAAGGCAGCTGGACCATGGGTGAAATTCAGCAGGTTCTGACAAGTTCTGGAGAACCAGTAGAGGAAATATTGAGTAGTTCGGAGAACCGGCAAATACCACCTCTGGCTGGGCCCAGAGTGGGGTGGAAATGGAGATTTTGCAATATCCTTCCCCCAGGAGTGCGGAGGGAAAGGGGATTTTGCAGTATCCTTCCCCTGGAGTGGGGTGGGAATAGAGATTTTGCAGTATCCTTCCCCCAGGAGTGGGGAGGGAAAGGGGATTTTGCAGTATCCTTCCCCTGCCACGCCCACTAAGTCACGCACATGGAACCGGTAGTAAAAAAAATTGAATTCCACCACTGAGCTGGACCATCTTGATTTTTTCTCTGAAAATGTTTCGCTTCTCATCCAAGAAGTGTCTTCAACCATTTGACTAGGATGGTATAAGGTCTGACTTGAGCAGAAGGTTGGACTAGAACAGGGGTGTCAAACTCAAGGCCCGGGGGCCGGATCCAGCCCGTGGGGTGCTTAGATCTGGCCCACGGGAATGCCCTGGAAATAGCAAAGGACCACCCGTGGTGCCTCAGCTGCAGGTGGCCCTTCCCAAGCTCCATTTTCGCTGGCAAAAGGTTTCAGCAGGCCGTCGCAACTGAAAATGGAGCCCGTTTTCATTGGCAGGGCGTTTGGGCCACCAAAGGCAATCCCAACACGAGTAACTGGCCACACCCATCCTGGCCCCCCAAGGTCAAACACAACCCTGATGCGGCCCTCAAATGAAATCGGATGTCAGCACTTCAAGCTGCATTTACTCTAGTGCTGACATAAGAAGGAGAAGCGGAGGCATCTGGAAAGGGACGTTTGACTTTTCACCTACTTATTTTCCCTGGAGATAATATCCCCTAGGAGATGGGATGGGAGGGGGGAAATTCCTTTGAGCTGGAGCAGTAGATTAGGGGTAGAGTGACTTGGAAGATGGCCAATGAGTGCAGGGGAGTGGGGAACGGAAAGGGAGGGTTTGGGGTCTGGAAGTCAGTGTTGGCTGTGATGAGTCGGAGGTAGAATGTCGTGCTTAATAAATGGGAATTTTTCTTCAAAGACTTTGTTTGAAATGCAATTTATTTGAGACGACCTCGAAACCTGACATCGAGTTTGACACCCCTGGACTAGAAGATCTCCGAAGTCTCCCTTGCAGCCCTATGATTCTGTGTTCTATGAACAGAGAGCTTCAGATACCAAAATTGAGATTTGCACTTCAGCAACATCTGCAGTTTGCAAGGGTCCTCATTTCTCCCTTAAATATTTGGGAACCTTGAATTGGGGGGGGGCAGTCCGTTTTTGGTTTCCAAAAGTGGTCCATCCTTAAACCTTGATGTGTTTCTTGCAAAAAGTAAATCAACAGGCTGCTTAAGGAGTTCTCCATTCACTTCTTGACAGTTTAGGGTGAGGCTTTTTTACTAGCAGAAATGAAACTTCAAGACTTTTGTCGTCTCTGTTCAGCGTGGAATTTTTGATGCTTTAAATACATTTTGTGGTTAGGAAAAAAACCATTGCAGAGGAGATGACGGGCCTCTCTGTCAACATTTCCCTAGAAGACGGAGAACCCCTGCTTTCACTGTCTACTTCCTACCCCTCATGTAAAACCTAGAGGGTATTTTGAGAGATTTTAGTCAGAGGAGGAATCCGGTTCTTTGCCAGCGTGGGAGAGACTGTGGGAAGTCAGTGGGGGAGAGAGAATCGGTGGTTGTGAGAAGAGACAACCCAGGTCCAGATGTGGAGCTGTAGGAAGGAAACGTCCCAGACCTGTTTTCATGGATTCATTGATTCGCCTCTAAGTCTGCCTGCAAATTAACTCTTTGACGGTTTTCACAATGAATGTTTTTACTCTTGGCCAGCATGAAAACACTCTTTCCATAAAACCTTGCGCTTCTTGAATTTGCAAGCCAGGTGAGGCTTAACAGCCAAGCCAAGCAATCCTAGGCTCCCTCCTGAGATACTTAGAAAAGGTCTCTGCTTGCCTCAATAATACTGAATTAGAGACTTTCTGGACTGACAGTTGGCTAAATGTGATGCCAGCTGTTTCCACCCTGCAGTTATTGGCTTGATGATGAGGCCAATTGTGGCTTGGTCTCCCCTGTGGTACAATCCAGCCTTGGATTTGTGTTTCTTTATTGTCTTCTGCCAAACATTGGGGAAGCTTTCACTGTTGCATCCCTCTTCATCCTTCTGTTGGGTTGGGATGGGGCTATCAACTGCCTTCAGCTCTAATTGCTGGAAGATACCCCCCCCCCCAAAAAAAAGATTTTATTTTCCTGGGCTCCAAGATCACCGCAGATGGGGACTGCAGCCAAGAAATTAAAAGACGCTTGCTCCTGGGAAGGAAAGCTATGGCAAATCTAGATAGCATACTAAAAAGCAGAGACATCGCCCTGCCAATAAAAGTGCGTATAGTCAAGGCTATGGTTTTCCCAGTTGCAATGTCTGGCTGTGAGAGTTGGACCATAAGAAAGGCTGAACGCCAAAGAATTGAGGCCTTTGAACTCTGGTGCCGGAGAAGACTCCTGCGAGTCCCTTGGCTTGCAAGGCGATCAAACCGGTCAGTCCTAGAGGAGATCAACCCTGATTGCTCTGTAGAAGGCCAGATCCTGAAGATGAAACTCAAATATTTTGTCCACCTAATGAGAAGGAAGGACTCACTGGAGAAGAGCCTAATGCTGGAGAAGTCTGAGGGCAAAAGAAGAAGGGGACGGCAGAGAACGAGGTGGCTGGATGGAGTCACTGAAGCAGTCGGCGTGAGCTTAAATGGACTCCAGAGGATGGTAGACGACAGGAAGGCATGGAGGAACGTTATCCATGGGGTTGCGATGGGTCGGACACGACTTCGCAACTAATACCAACAACAACAACAAAAAGATTCTATAACCTCCACAAGGATGCCCTTGTGTCTCAGGACGAGTGGTAACCATTGAAATGGTTCTTTTGTACTGCCAGTTTTACACAGCATCTTGAAATGCCCCACTCCTGGCTGGTAAAGCAGGATATAATGACCAGCAGTACAAGCAATTCTTACTTTCTGATATTAATCCTGAAATAACATAAGATTGCCAGGTCCTGTGCAGTGGCGTAGAAAATTAGACAAAGAATAATTAAGAGTAATTGAACTGGTTTGAGCCAGGAATGGCCCTGTCTCAACATTACCCCACTGGTCATTTGTGGTTTTTTTTTATGTCAGCTATTGTATCGTCTCCCTTCCTCAGATTTGTCAGGAGCCACGCAATTCTAGATTTTAAGTTAGTTTTAACTAATAAGAACCTTTTTTATGTTCTGCTCCTCCTTATTTATTATTGAATGTTTTGGATAGTCAGAAAGTATTTTCTCCTGTTTTTTCTTTCTGCTGTTTAATGACCGCAATAACGTGATTTGAATTTGGGGCTATCAGCTGTTCTCTTGTTTCATGCCAGCTGGGTGTTTATTGCTTCTTTTAGTTGGCAGAGGCAGCCCCGTCTTTAGCGTTAATGTTATTAAATCTTAGGAGGTTAAAAATTTTGAATTTTTTAAAGAGGGTTCAGATGCCATATGTTGATGTGCATGACTTATTTTACCTTGAAAAGTGTTGATGTGTAGAGTCTTGCTGAATTAAAGCAAAGTTTCCATGGTTCATCAACACAGGGATTTTAAGAGCCTGAAGAATATTTTATTTCTTATTAGCCCAATTTTGTAAGTCAGCTGAGGCCCATTTACTCACTGGCTGTGTGATGAATTGCTTATATAGCAGGGGTCTCCAACCTTGGCAACTTTAAGACTTGTGGACTTCAACTCCCAGAATTCCTCAGCCAGCTTTGCTGTCTGATGAATTCTGGGAGTTGAAGTCCACAAGTCTTAAAGTTGCCAAGGTTGGAGACCCCTGCTATACAATATGTGTTTAAATAGTGAAACTCTGCATTGTGCTTTTAAGATGTAGAAACCACTTATTTCTGTTATATTTCCTGCAATGTTAATCCCATGTGAAGCAAATTTCATTGCAAATGCCAAGTCCAGTTGTTTTATTTGTTTGCGCGGAGTGGAACTATGAAAATTTGCCAACTGAAAGAAATGCTTGGTTCTAATTTTAACCTTTATAGCAAGATTTTTGCCACACAATTTTATGTGTTTAATCCAGAAGGTTCCCTCTGTTCGGCTTCTCTCTTGCGGAATCAAGCATTTCCATCTCTCTGTAGTTGTGAATCGGGGCCTTTAGGGATGGCTCACTGCAAAGTTGAATTTTCTGAGTAACTATGGCCCCATGGGCTTCTCCTGCTGTTCTTAGCCAGTTTTCCAACTTGTTCCTGCTTTTGAAGCTTTTTTTATCTCAAGTAAAAGAACTTAGAACTTGCAGTTCATTTTACTTTATTTCTTCCATCCCTTAAGGCAGTGGTCCCCAACCTTCCCGGGTTGACATAAAGGCAGCACACAACCTAACTCCCGCACATGTGCAAATGAAGTTTCGTGCACTTGTCTGCCACATTTGCGGCACTGTTTCCAACGGGCTGTGGACCAATACTGGCATTTCAGTCCCATGTTATAGCTTAGACGTCATTAATTTAATAAATTTAATAGAAGTGACTGTGAGAGGGACCTTGGAGTCTTGCAGCTCAATATGAGCCAACTGTGTGCAGCAGCAACCAAAAAAGCCAGTGCTATCCTAAATTGCATTAACAGAGGGATACAATCAAGATCAAGTGAGGTACTAATATCACTCTATAAAGCCCTAGTAAGACTACAACTGGAATACTGCATCCAGTTTTGGTCACCATACTATAAAAAATGTTGAGACTCTAGAAAAAGTGCAGAGAAGAGCAACCAGGATGATCTTTAGACTGGAGACTAAAACATATGAAGAACAGTTACAGGAACTGGGCATGGCTAGTCTAGTGAAGAGAAGGACCAGGGGAGACAGGATAGCACTGTTCCAATACTTGAGGGGCTGCCACAGAGAGGAAGGGGTCAAGCTATTTTCCAAAGCACCTGAAGGCCAGACAAGGAACAATGGATGGAAACTGATCAAGGAGACATTCAACCTAGAAATGAGGAGGAACTTTCTGACAATGAGAACAATTACCCAATGGAACAGAAGTTGCCTTCAGAAGTTGTGGAAGCTTCATCACTTGAGACTTTCGAGAAGAGATTGGACTGCCATTTGTCAGAAATGGTGTAGAGTCTCCTGCTTGAGCGGGCGGTTGGACTAGATGACCTATAAGGTCCCTTCCGACTCTGTTAATCTGTTAATTGTTCAGTTCATCTCCATTCTCTCTTTCATTGTAGCACAGATAAGATCGCTTATCTAGACATTAGATTGTTCAAAACCTTACTCGTTTGTTGTAACGAATGAGCAACCCGGATATTTTTTCTTTAACACAGAAAAACAATTGTAGTACGTAGTTCTCTAGAGTTTGAGTTTTCAGCCGTAATCATATGCACTGAGGGAAATCTCCATCTTGGCTGTTAAGAGTGCTTTACACTGACCTTACAAATACTTAGGGTCTCCTGCTTGAGCAGGGTGGTTGAACTCCAAGGTTCCTTCTAACTCTTATTCTGTTACTCCATTGTGTTATTCTGGTGACTTATGCTTATAACTTTTGAGGCTTCCAAGACCAAAGAACAAAAAGTGTACTCTGGTTGCTTAGAAGCGATTCTTATCTACCAACTTCAAAGCATCAAGTACAGGTTTGTTGTAAGCCCAGTCTCCAATTACACCTGCAAGTAAGCATAGCCCTTACTACTTTACATTTATTTGTGGAGAATAGAGTTGTTTACCTCATTTAAACAACTGAGAAGCAGCAGATAAGAGCTGGCCGGATGTACCTTAGCTGGGTCTTTCCAGTGAATTGAGTTTCAAGGCCACCGAATGATTTCCCTCCTTGTGCCTTGGTTACCTCAGCTTTGCACCCAATTGTAGGACATTCCTCAGCTACTCTTGACTCAAACGAAAATAGAGTTCCTTAATAGAGATTGGTTGGTTATCATGAGTGAATGGTTGACTCTCCACTGGTGCCTTTCTCCACCCCAAGACAGAGCAACCAACTGGGCATGGCCTAAATCTCTTAAATCAGCTTGTGGCTCATCTGACCAGGTTCCATCCTCTTGAAGCCTCTGTGCTACCTCCATTCCAGTTTGGCTCACCTTTCTCAGCAGCAGAAGTTTAGCAGGTCATGGACCTCACGTGGGAGGACTTCTACACAGCTGCTTCAATTAGCCAACCATCACCAAGGCCCTTTTCTTCAAGCAAGAACTGGGGGCCACATGCTAAGTTCCAGAGGAAGCCGATGGCGCCCCAACTCTTTTGCAACAAACTGCAAATAATGATTATGCAAGATAAAAGTATAGCGGGAAAGGTACATTGTCGTGGCTTTGAGCAAATGTACATGCATCTGTATGTACATCTCCTGTCTGGGTTGCTCCGTGGAATTGTAGCAGGTTAAGCTGATAGGAACTACCAATTACTTTCTGGCATTGACAGTTGATTAATGTTTGATTATAAAATTTCATACGACCTTAATTGGTCTGTTTCAGTTCAGGATGTATTTCATCTTGAAGTTCACCTTGAATATAATACAATTACTATATTGCATTTTTAGGGCTGTTTTGTATCTTCGCTCTGTAAACAGCTTCACTTCAGCAGGAAGATACGCAGCTTTCTGTTAGCTGCTCTTCTTCCCTAATAGAACCTAAATGAATGGCAGGACAGAAGTGAAAATAGGAAACTGAGAATTGGACTAGGGAGGCCACAAAGAAGAGGGGCCCAACTTTTTTCCAAAGCACCAGAAGCAGTGGTGAAATGTAAAATTTGTTACTACCAGTTCTGTGGGTGCGGCTGGGTGGTTGGGTGGTAATGTGACTGAGTGGGCGTGGCCAACTTTTTTTAAAAAAAAACTTTTAAAACCATTTTTTCTACAACCTTTTGACTGAAGAGATTGTAAAAAAATGCTTTTAAAAGCCTCTGACGATCCCAGCTGAGCCCTGTGATCATCAGAGGCTTTTTTTTTTTACTTTTAAAAGCATTTTTTTGGCCAAAAAGGTTAATTTTTTTTTAAAAAGCCTCTGATGATTGCACGCCTCAGCTGGGCATGGAGGGGGGGGGCAGGGATTTTTGCTATCGGTTCTCTGAACCACCCACAGCCATCGTTACTGGATCGGGCGATCTGAACCGGGAGCATTTCACCCCTGACCAGAAGGCAAGACAAAAAGTAATGGATGGAAACTAACCAAGGAGAGAAAGAAGCTGGAATTAAGGAGAAGCTTCCTAACAATGAGAGCAATCAACCAGTGGAACAGCTTGCCTTCAGAAATTGTGGGCACTTCATCACTGGAGGTTTTTAAGAAGAGATTGGACAGCTATTTGTCTGGAATGGTATAGGGCCGTGATGGCGAACCTATGGCACGCGTGCCACAGGTGGCACACATAGCCATATCAGTGGGCACGCCAGCTCAGCTCTGGCGCGCATGTGCACGCTGGCCAGCTGATTTTCAGGCCTTCTGGGCCCACCAGAAGTAGGGAAACAGGCTGTTTCCTGCCTCTGGAGGGCCTGGTGTGTGTGTGGGGGGAAGGCTGTTTTCACCCTCCCCAGATGCATAGAGAGGATCTGGAGCCAGGTGAGAAAGAAAAACGGGCCATCGCATGCCAGGAGCGGGGGGGGGGGTTGCGCGTGCATGGGCAGGGCATGTAGAATTATGGGTGTGGGCACGCACGTGTGCAAACCTCCCCTGCTCCCCCCCTCTCCTGGCATGCAAAGGCAAAAAGGTTAGCCATCACTGGTATAGGGTCTCTTGCTGGAGCAGGGGGGGTGGATTAGAAGACCCCCAAGATCCCTTCCAGCTTTATTCTGATTGAAGCTTGTTGAAGCTCTGGGGAGGAGACGCTCAGTGATGATTTGTCGATCTTGTGAGGTAAAGTGGGCAAGGAAATATCAAAGCAACATTTTTTATCTCGGAGAGAAGCATTTCTGTGTCCAAAGTGATTAAGATGATGGAATAAAAGAATTCAAATCAACTTTGTGTGCGTGTGTGTAGACTCCTAAACTGAGCAGAGACAAAGAATACTTCAAAGTCCCAACAAATCTTTCCTGAGTCTGTCATCCTAAATGCCTCTTTTAATTTGAAGAGGCCTCTGTCTGAAGTGGCTGTTTATTTAGCTGGCTCCCTTTAATATGAGAAAGTCTCCTGTAATTAGAGGTTCAGACATGAGGAAAAAGACTCCTACGGTCATTCGAGAAGGTCTGACTGGAGTTGGGGTGATGAGCTACGGTGACTAATAGCCCATTTCATTCCTTGATCTTGGGAAATTAAACAAGTTGAAACCATTTTGGGATGAGTCGAAGCAAAAATGTTCACATTAAAGAAATTAAGTTCTACCTAAGCAGCCAGGAAATTCTACTTGTTTTCTTCTTACTTGGTTATTGTTGCAGAAAATACAATTTTCACAATAATTTGAATCAGGGAACTTCTGGGGGAAGAAATGCCAGACTGAATTCAGGTCCATGAAAAGCGGAGATGGTGATTACGGTAGAATGAAGAGCTGTTGAGTAGACCAGGCCTTCGATAGTTCCTCATGGAGCAAGGACAACATCTGAGATTGCCCACAGGCGCTCTTGTGTTTATGATGGTTGCAGGGGGCTAAACATATGAACATGTGAATGTTTTTAAAATGTTATCTAATTTTAGGTTCTATTTAATTGGGCCAAATTATGTTATAATAATAATTTTAATGAGCAATTTTATGATGTTTGTGTGTCTATATTTTTCTTGACTGTACACCGCCTTGAGTCCTACGGGAGAAAGGCAGTATAGAAATATAATTAATTAATTAATAAATAAATAAATAAATAAATAAATAAATAAATAAATAACCATCATAACTATCTTGGGGTCATGTGATCACCATTCCCAGCTGGCTTCTGACAAGCAAAGTCAATGGAGAAAGCCAGGACTTCATGATTCACTTAACAACTGCAGTGGTTCATTTAACAACTGTGGCAAAAAAAAATTCATAAAATTGGATGTGACTTACTTAACAACCCCTTCCTTTGCTTAGCAAAGGAAATCCGGGCCCTGATTGTGGTCATTTAGTCAAGGACCATCTGTGCTTTGCTTCTTTGTGTTTTCTGGAGCTCTTCCATTGTCGGAAAGTCTCTTGTAGTCCTAGTTGTGACATATAGTGCCAAAGGCAAAAAATATTAATTCTGTAAGAAAAGTCTGTTCATATGATTTACTCATCCAGTTGATGTATATCGTGCTTTTCCTCCTGAGATTCCATCCTTCAATTTTATCCCTGCAGCGGTTCTGGGAAATAAGTTAAAGCTAAGAGATGCCCACTGACCACAAACACTTCCGGATGCTTCTTGAGTGAGAGCTGTTTTGAGTCTGAGCCTCAGTCTAGCAAAATCTGAACTAAAATTGATATGTTGGATGCAGCTTACGCAACTCGGAAGAATCCATAACCTGCTATTGCATCTACTTGGGATAATAATAGTAACAATAAACACTCTGTCTTTCTGCTTATAGAACTACTCAAGGTGGTTGGTTACATAAATGCAAAAAAATGAAGATGATAGTAACAATAATGTGAGGCTGATTATAGTCAGTTTAACACTTAACATCTTGGAAGGTTGGGTTTGTTTGGTTTTTTTGCCCTTTTTCTAAATATAGAGTGTGTTGAGGTGAGTAACTCCTGCTCCTTGGGAGAGCTTTCCACAGATGAGAGACCACCTTCATGTTAGATTGCTGAAACTTTTGGCAGCCAAGGGCCCTTTCCTGTTCATCCACATAACGGTACCGGTGTACGTTTTTTATTTTTTATTTTTTATTTTTTTTTATTTTGTCAAGCATATATAAGATTACAGATAAAAGTATAAACATGATTATGAATCCATGAAATGGATGCGAATAAATTGGGACATTAGAACAGGGATGGGTAGGCACATTGGTGCGCTTATGCACGCCCCTTACAGATTTTTTAGGAATGGGGTGAAGTCAACAGTAGGCAGTCTAAGGTTAAAGTTTTGGGCGTTTGAGGAAGAAACCACAGAGTCGGGTAGAACATTCCAGGCATTGACCACTCTGTTGCTGAAGTCGTATTTTCTGCAATCGAGTTTGGAGCAATTTACCTTAAGTTTGTATCTATTGTGTGCTTGTGTATTGTTGTGGTTGAAGCTGAAGTAGTCGTTGACAAGTAGGACATTGTAGCAGATAATTTTATGTACTACGCTTAGGTCAGACTGAAGGCGATGTAGTTCTAAGTTATCTAAGCCCAAAATTTGAAGTCTGGTGGCATAAGGTATTCTGTTGTGGTTAGAAGAATGGAGGATTCTTCTCCTGAAATATCTCTGGACTCTCTCGATTGTATTTATGTCCGATATGCAGTGCGGGTTCCAGACAGATGAGCTGTATTCAAGAATTGGTTTAGCAAATGTTTTGTATGCTCTAGTTAGTAGTACAATATTACCAGAGAAGAAGCTATGCAAGATTAGGTTAACAACTCTTAATGCCTTTTTGGCAATGTTGTTATAGTGGGCTTTGTTTCTCAGGTGGTTGAGAAGCAGGCAGATATCTTGGAGGTGTTTGGTCCAAAGTGCATGTAATCCCAAGAACCACCTGGAACAGAGTAGATAGGATCTTAAGGCTGATTGCTGAAGGCATCATATGTCTCCACTGCACAGCAATTAATCAGCTTTGTCTTTCCTTACTTTCTCAATCACTTTTAATCATTTAAACCTATTATTTTGGTGTTACGTTCAAAAGCTCTTTGTAGAGCTTTTGCATTGCACTGTATTAATTACAGCTTAAAATTTTGTCCAAATGCACGATTAGGGTGAGGCTGCCAGAGAGAATAGATGATTTGGTTCAGACGTCGATCTGTACAAATGACAAGTTGAGTTATAAAAAAAGAACAAGATGGATGCATGCAGATGTCTTCTGCTACTGAACGCAGCCAATTCAGGGAGATTGAACATCTCTTGGATGAGTTAGGAAGAACTGCGTCTAACCAGAAGTTGCCTTTATAAATTATGCTGCCTAATGCAACTTTTAATTCCTCCCTGTGGTCCTAATCCAATAACACTCTTTAAGTAGTTCCTGCAAAGCAGTGCTAGCATCAAATTACGTTTGTGTATTTGAACAGTATTTGTTGGATCCAAATCTGAGCTAATGCTTGTTCGATCAATAGTACTTAAAAGCAAGTACTTGGAGATACAAGAACAAAGAAATCTTATGATTGTCATTCTGTATAAAATGGGCTATATCCAGTGATTTTTGTGATATCGTATTTTTCTTACTTTGAGTTTTGATTGCACAAGGACAATTATTATATGGATCAATGTTCCGGTTAATCAGAAAGGGGAAAAATGGGATGCTGTTAGGTTGAATTCTTGCATCACTTATACAGGTAGTCCTCAATTTACGACCACAGTTGAGCCTAAAATTTATGTTGCGAGGTGAGAAATTTGTTAAGTAAGTTTTTCCCTTGTTTTCCGACTTTTCTCACCACATTTGTTAAGTGAATCACTGCAGTTCTTAAATTAGTCACACAGTTGTGAAGTGAATTTGGTTTCCTCATTGACTTTGCTCGTCAGAAGGTCGCAAAAGGGCCATAGTGGAGTTAAGGTTTCAGGGGGGAATTTGGTAGTTTAAGAATAAATTAGGTTAATTTAGCTTATGAGTGTTAATTGAAATGCCCTGTATTTTGCTCTGGGAAGTCTGCGGGGGAGGGTGGGATGGGAAGGGGGGTGGGGGTGATCGGGAGGGAAAGAGGATGGGGGGAATATTGGGGGGGGGAATTTTCTTTGTAAAACTTTTCAATAAAAAAAAAAGAAGGTCGCAAAAGGGGATCATGTGATCCCGGGACAATGGGACGGATGCCCTAATTAAATCATGAGCCTCAAGCAAAGCTTCAAAAGAAATCCAGTTATTTATTAGGAGCTTCATGGCTGCAGGTACCCAAATGAAGTCAACTCTGACCCCACATAATTTACAGCCCCAATCATGACCCCGTTTCCTCCCTCCCCCCAGGGTGTGTCATCAATCACATTCACCAACGAAGCAATTTCGTGGATTGTAGAGATCACTCCCCTCCAGCCGCTGAGTGTAACCCTGAGAGACAGCCTTGAGAAAGATATGTCTGGAATGTACTCCTGTCTTTGGCTGCCGTGTTGCTTCGCCGGTTTCCCATCCCCTTTGCCTATGGCAACTAGAGAGCAGGCCAGGGATGCTTTGCGAGTTGACAACTGTCATAAATGGGAGTCAATTGTCAAGCTTCCAGATATAAATCACATGACTGTGGGGGATGTTGCAGCGGTCATAAGTGTGAAAAATGGTCACAAGTCACTGTTTTCAGTGCTGCTGTAACTTCAAACGGTAACTAAATGGTACTGTTGTAAATCAAGGATTAAGTGTAATAGATGCTTTTTCTCAAAGCTGACTGATACAAAAAAGTATCAGTCATTGAAGAGCCTGTAGTACAGTGGACTAAGCACTGTTATTAACAACTGCTGCTTGCAATTACTGCAAGTTCGAATCTTACCAGGCTCAAGGTTGACTCAGCCTTCCATCCTTTCAAAGGTAGGTGAAATGAGGACCCAGATTGTGGGGGCAATAAGCTGACTTTGTATAAATATACAAAAGTATGAAGGCTGTTGCTTAACGCATTGTAAGCCGCCCTGAGTCTCCGGAGAAGGGCGGCATATAAATTAAAGCAAAAAAAAAAAAAAAGTGGTCCATTCAGTTGGTTTTCTGATCTGGCTCCTGGCCTCTCAGTGATTGGATTGCGTCAGATAACAGTTGCATTCTTCCCTCAGACTGTCTTCTGCTGAGGTCTACAATGACAGGAGTTTCCATAAGTGACGTATGACCATTTTTCACACTTAACGACCATCAAAGAATCCTCTCCGGGTCACATGATTAAAATTCAGATTCTGGGCAACTGACTCACATTTATGATGGTCGCCATATCCCAGGATCATGTGATCAGTGTTTGTGACCTTCTGACAAGAAAAGTCAATGGGGAAGCCGGATTCACTTAACAACCGTGTTACTAACTTAACAACTGCAGTGATTCACTTAACAACAGTGGCAAGGTCATAAAAGGGACAAAATTCACTTAACTTTCTTGCTTAGCAACAGAAATCTTGGGGTCAACTTTGTAGTACGTTAGCAGAGAGGGTTTTCTTTTTTTAACAGAATTTCCCATGTTGTTTTATTTGTTGAATTGAAATTGATATTCTTTTTCAGATTTGGCAAATTTTTTAAATTTTAAGCTTTTGTGGGGAATTCCATAAATGTGATTAGCCAATTTTATTTTTGGATGGGTCCAACAAGCCCTATTCTGCATTTGTTGTTGTTGTTTTTCCCTCAAAATGCTAACATTGGTCAAAGATGATTGATTTCCAGGGTTTGGAAATTAAACTGATGAGCTTAACATTTCCTATCCCTGGATGAAGGAAAAGAAATGTTATGATTGCCACAGTATGAAGTAATTTAAGAATGCAGGAGGCTGCCTGAGTTAGCAAAAGCGGTTGAAATAAATCATTACATTTGAAATGTCTGTTGAGATCCTAACAATAAGGCTGGGAATCATCGTAATGGGGGTTGAGTTGGATCACTGTAGCAGCACTGAATATTATCATCTTGTAAGATATAGATAGATAGATAGATAGATAGATAGATAGATAGATAGATAGATAGATAGATCGATCAAATGGATTAGCCAAGCAAGTAGAATTATATTTGTTTTGTTTTTAAAAGCACTTATATCCAGTTTCCTAATTTGAGTTTATCTTTCCCGTGGGTATAGAAGTGAGGTCGAGGACACTGGCTTTCTATTCTGGAGGTTGAAAATTTGTCGTAGTTTTTATTAGTTCCGTATCCCTTCATTTGTTGGACGTACTTCATTTACAATATGGCCAATTTTAATGCAGAATAACAGAATAGCAAACTAACAGCCGGAGGGGATTTTGGAGGTCTTGTAGTCCGACTGCCTGGTCAAGCAGGAAACCTTACACCATTTCAGACAAAAGTGGCTATCCAGTCTCTTCTTGAAAATCTCCAGTGTTGGAGCATTCACAACTTCTGGAGGCAAGCTGTTCCACTGATTAGTTGTTCTCACTGTTAGAAAATTTCTACTTAGTTCTAGGTTGCTTCTCTCCTTGGTTAGTTTCCAACTGTCGCTGCCTTTCTTGCCTTCTGGTGCTTTGGAAAACAGGTTGACCCAGTGGTGAAATCCTGTCCGTGCATGCACACTGCGCACATGCACAGTATGCACCAAACACACGCTTCATGCAGAAAAAGGCTTGGGAAGGTAAGTAGAACAGCGGGAGGGCTGGGACGACAGCTGTGCCGCGCGATTTAGATTCGCTAGAAAGCAGGATTTCTGCTTTTAGCGAATTTAAATCGTGTAGCACAGCTGATCGTCGGAAATACCAGTTTGGATGAACCAGTAGCTTTTTTTTACTACTGGTTCGCCCGAACCAGTAGCTTTTATCACTACCGGTTCACCCAAACCAGTGCGAACCAGTAACATTTCACCACTGGGTTGACCCCGTCTTCTTTGTGGCAGACCCTCCAATATTGGAATACTACTATCATGTCTCCTCTAGTCCTTCTTTCCATTAAACTAGACATACCCAATTCCTGCAACCATTCTCCGCATGTTTTAGCCTCCAGTCCCCTAATCATCTTTGTTGCTCTTCTCTGCACTCTTTCTAGAGTCTCAACATCTTCTTTACATTGTGGCGACCAAAACTGGATGCAATATTCCAAGTGTGGTCTTATCAAGGCATTATAAAGTTGTATTAACACTTCACATGATCTTGTTTCTAGCCCTCTGTTAGTGCAACCTTGGCAGCTACCGCACACATTTAATTTAATTTAATTTAATTTCCAATTTATATACCGCCCTTCTCCCTGAGGACTTAGGGTGGTGTACAGCCAAGATAAGAACATAGAATACAAATATTAAAAACAGTTAAAAATATATATAAATTTAACATATATATACATATATACATATTTAACTGATTGTCCACCAGGATTCCCAAGATCCCTCTCACAATTACTATGTATTGAGTGAGTAACCGCGCGAGAGATCTGGCAAAAAAGGTTGTAATAAATGGGTCATTATCTTAAAAAGACTTCATTACAGTTTTATACTAGAACGAAAGGAAATGAACATTTATTTCATCTATGAATGTTAGAGATAACTACATAACAGATTTTACAATAATTTCAATTATTCTTTTGTGTTCTGCTCAGAAGACAGAGTATCTGTAATAATAATTTCATTTCTGAGTTTAGATTTGCCATCGTTGATTCAGCCGAAATTTCATAGATTGATGATTTCTATTTCAGAATGGAGATCCTGATTTTTAAACACTTAAATCCCACAAATTAAGGGTTTACTTCAGAATTTGATAGGAAATCCACGTATCATATTGTTAAACGGCCCAGGATTATTGTTGCCGTATTCAGATTCAAAAGTTGTCAGAATCTGATATGAAGCCAAGAACAAGATGTTAACATATATTTAATAAGGATTGGTAATTATGCTGCTGTTCAGGATAAACATGGTTTTACTGAAAGCAGGAAAAATGTTTCTAATAAAGTGGTTATTTTGAAACATCAGATTGGATAATTGCATAGAAAGAGAGCTTATAGTGGTGCTTGATGTTTTTAACATGGAAGGGGTTTTGATTGGGTGAAAGGAATATTTTTTTTATTCTATTTGTATTACTCTGTTGAATTTAAATGCTCAGTTTAAGATTTGCTTATCATTAAGCTATAAAAGAAAGTGCTTGTTCAATGCCAAAGAAAAATGCACATCAGATAAGGGTCAACAGAATTTAGGAGGGGTTGGACTTGAAGCACTTGTGGGAACGCAACAACTCTAAGCTGATGATCCACTTAACTCGGCCACTGCCTCCTTTTCTCCAACAGATACAGAAACTTGAATCTTGGATTTTATTTTCACTGCATTTTTCTTTGAATAGTCTTGCAGACAAAAAAAATGAGAAAAACACTATAGATAAATGATGTTATGTTTCACCAAATACTATATTAGATAGGAACAACCATTGCTATTCTGGGGAAGAAGCAGTTGCTGTCTGCAATAGAAGAAAAAAAATATGTAATTGGTGAGAAATACTAAACATCTTTTTTTTTTTTAAATGACATTAAGAATCCATGTGATATGAATCAAGAATGGGAAATTCGATCTCTTAAGAATATTTCTCACTGAGGGTAGTGTGGCTTATTCCAGGTGAAGCCAGTGCAGAATTTCAACAAATATGCCAATGTATAGAAGATAAATTGGCGCATACTGTATTTTCCTTTCCTTGCAAAATGAAAAGAAAGAATTAACAATGGTTCTTGTTCGGTTTATTTTGCTATGGAACATTTTTTGTTTACTATAACTTGTTTAGGGTCATAGACATATTTCAAATACCTGATAATGTATCAAATAAGAAAATAAAAGTAATGTTGACTAACCTTCAGACTCTTATAGCAAAATGGAAAACTGCTTCTGTGTTAATTTCTTTTCAACTGACTACGGGTTTTTATCCTATATTTTCAGATACGGGTTGAAACCAAATGACCAGATCTTGGCAGAGGAGAAACATAAAGAGCTGTAAGAAATTCAGTGTTACTTCTTAAGTTTGATTTTCTATTAATTTAATAGGTATTCTGTTTTCACCAATTATTTATAGCAGCTTTAATCTATTTTTCATTTAAAATGAAACAAAATAATACGAACGTCTTCCTTCCTTCCTTCCTTCCTTCCTTCCTTCCTTCCTTCCTTCCTTCCTTCCTTCCTTCCCTCCCTTCCCTCCCTTCCCTTCCCTTCCTTCCTTCCCTCCCTTCCCCTCCTCTCCCTTCCCTTCCCTCCCCTCCCCTTCCCTTCCCTCCCTTCCCTTCCTTCCTTCCTTCCTTCCCTTCCCTTCCCTTCCTTCCCTTCCTTCCTTCCTTCCTTCCTTCCCTCCCTTCCCTCCCTTCCCTCCCTTCCCTTCCTTCCTTCCCTTCCTTCCTTTCCCTTCCCTTCCCTTCCCTTCCCTTCCCTCCCTTCCCTTCCTTCCTTCCCTCCTTTCCCTTCCCTTCCCTTCCCTTCCCTTCCCTTCCCCCCTTCCCTTCCCTCCCCTTCCCTCTCTTCCCTTCCTTCCTTCCCTTCCCTTCCCTCCCTTCCCTCCTTTCCTTCCTTCCCTCCCTTCCCTTCCTTCCTTTCCTTTCCTTTCCCTTCCCTTCCCTTCCCTTCCCTCCCTTCCCTCCTTTCCTTCCTTCCCTCCCTTTCCTTCCTTCCTTTCCTTTCCTTTCCTTTCCTTTCCCTTCCCTCCCTTCCTTCCCTCCCTTCCCTTCCCTTCCCTTCCTCCCTTCCCTTCCCTTCCCTTCCCTCCCCTTCCTTCCTTCCTTTCCCTTCCCTTCCCTTCCTTCCTTCCCTTCCCTTCCCTTCCCTTCCCTTCCTTCCTGTCCCTTCCTTCCTTCCTTCCCTTCCCTTCCCTTCCCTCCCTCCCCTCCCCTCCCTTCCCTTCCCTTCTCTCTCCCTCCCTCCCTCCCTCCATCCATCCATCCTTTCATCCAGGGGTTGGAAGATACATTGGAGAACTTCTAGAAATTTATTAAATGAGCCCTGCCCCATTTTATGACATTTCTTGCCACAGTTGTTAAGTGAATCATTGCAGTTGTTAAGTTTGTAACACGGTTGTTAAGTGAGTCTGACTCCCCCACTGACTTTGCTTGGTCAGAAGGTCACCAAAGGGGGGACCCTACGACCCCGAGACACTTGCCACCGTCATAAATGTGAGCCGATTGCCAATCATTTGGATTTTGATCATTTGACCCTGGGGACGCTGCAACGGTGGTAAGTGTGAAAAACGGACATAAGTCACTTTTTTCAGTGACGTCGTAACTTTGAACGGTCACTAAATGAACTGTGGTAAGTCAAGGACTACAGCAGTTCGTTTAGTTTTATTCCTAAAGCCGACTCTCTGTAGTTTCAAAATTCAAACTTATATTGTTGCCATAGTTGTATTTGATCGCATACATGTAAAAAGTGGTACTTGATGGGTGACTTTTGGAATAAATGTGTGCACTTGACTTGAGAGTTTATTTCCAAAAACACTTCCAGAAGAAGCCCTGGGATGCAGTGACTTCAAGTTCTCAGCAGTTAGATGTTTATATAAGTGAAATAATTGCTTTTTATCAGCTCTGAAAATCTTGGTTTGGGTTCCTTTGTTGTAGAAACATTTGCTTGCTCCATGAATTATGCAGTGCCACTTAGCTCATGCAAGGGTATATTAACCGTGGCAAATGAATGTAAGATTATTATCTCACGGTCAAAATGACATGTATAAATGGTAGAATCAAAGTGATTTCACAGTCAGCTTTCCTTTTAAACGTTTAGATGTTTCCTGTGATTTGAATGACAGTTTTCTCTTTTGAATTAAAGTGTCTTCTAAGATCTTTTTTATTTCTTTTACTTCCTAGCCTAATCTGCAGATCTGGGATCTCAGGGTGGTCTCCTATCCCAGCATTAATTAGTCTCCGCCCTCTTTAGCTTTTTCAACAATCAACTTCTCCCTCATAGATACAAGCATCCCCGAAATAATGCAAACGATCTCCAAACTGGGATTGGTCATATCACCAGTTTTAATAATAATGACATAAGACATCATTCATTATTATATATTATAATCACATTATTGCCGAAATGATTTATCATCTGCCAGTAATGAAAAAGTGGTTGAAAATGAGCAGGTTAAAATATTATGGGATTTTTGAATGCAAGCTGATGAAGTCTTGGCCCCATAACACACCAGATTTAACTGCAATTGAAAAGAAGAAACTATGGAAAATTTATGTGGCAATACCAAGGAATAGCAGGATAGAATTGGAGACATTCATAGAGTATCAAGATCTGAACATTGAAGTTGAAAGATTATGGCATAAATTGGCCATGGTGGTCCCAGTGATTATCTGGGCACCCTTTTCTGGGTGCCATACCAAAAGATCTTGGATGCCAATGAGAAAATCTGGCATTGACAAAATTTCCATCTGTCAATTGTCAGCACTTCAACCTGCATTTACTCTAGTGCTGACATAAGAAGGAGAAGCGAAGGCGTCTGGAAAGGGACGTTTGACTTTTCACCTACTTATTTTCTCTGGAGATAATATCCCTAGGAGATGGGATGGGAGGGGGGAAATTCCTTTGAGCTGGAGTAGATTAGGGGTAGAATGACTTGGAAGATGGCCAATGAGTGCAGGGGAGTGGGGAACGGAAAGGGAGGGTTTTGGGGCTGGACGTCAATGTTGGCTTTGTTTGGAGTCAGGTTAGAATGTCGTGCTTAATAAATAGGAGTTTTTCTTCAAGGACTTTGTTTGAAATGCAATTTATTTGAGACAACCTCAAAACTTGACATCAATTACCAAAGGTCACACTGCTTGGATCCACATCACATGTATAGCAAGCCATTACATTGCGACCTCCTAACTTTTGGAGAAAAATACAGTAAGTAGGAAGGCCAACACCAGCTAAAGAACTGGCAGCAATTCTTTGTTGTTGTGTACATGATCATAGTAGTAGAATCTCCCATCAGAAACTGTGCTGGCATCTTTAAAGTTCTGAAAACTTGTACAGTATGGCAAAATATATTGAAAATAATATTGTCTTGTAGATGGTCTACATCAGGGGTGTCAAACTCGATTTCATTGAGGGCCGCATCAGGATTGTGTTTCACTTTGGGGGCCCGGGGTGGGCATAGCCAGGGTGGGCGTGGCCAGCTCGATGTCACTGGTGCCTGTGGCAACCTGAGTGCTCTGCCAGTGAAAACGGGCTCCCAAGCTCCGTTTTCGGCTGCGATGGCCTCCTGCAACCCTCTGCAAGTGAAAAGGGAACCCTCCCAAGCTTCAATTTTTCTGGCAGAGGCACTGCGGGCTGGTCCTTTGCTGTTTCCAGGGAAGCCCTGCGAGCCAGTTCTAAGCATCCTGCGGACTGGATCCGGCCCCCAGGCCTTGAGTTTGACACCCCTAGTCTACATTAACTGTTACATTTGGAATGAAAATAGAGGTGTCAGCCAAAGAATCATCCCAGAAAATCCATCCTCTAGGCCCCAGTGTGATTCAGACCAGGGGCATGCATGGAGTAGATAAATCATTTATCATAATCATTAAATGACCACATGCTATTTTTGCATAGCTTCTGATGCATCAGAACTTCAAAATATTGATATCTTAATATTATTAAGATATCATATAGTTATTAATATTATAAATATTAATATCTTCAGTGAGATGCATTTTATAATAATCAATGCTCCCTGAAGATGTGCTTTCACTGAAGGTCAGCCAAGCTTCATCCTCAAAAGAATGCTGTGACTTCCTATTTTAAAAATGGTTCTGTATAGTTGTCTGGATGAGTGATGGTATTTAGCCGGTTTAGACCGGTTCGGGCAAACCAGTAGTGGCGACCTGCCACCCCAGCGCTATGCCATCCTATTTAGATACGTTTTCTAAGCTGCATGCATTTGTGCAAGCCACATGTGCGAGCAAAGCTCATGCGCAGAAGGCACGGACTCACATTTTCGGTGTGCGGTGAACTGGTGGTAAAATTACGTGAAATCCACCTCTGGTCTGGATAAATGATCATTTCAGCCCTAAGAGTTATAACCTTTATAACAGAGGACTTCAAACATGGCAGCTTTAAGACTTGTGGACTTCAACTCCCAGAATTCTCCAGCCAGCATAGCTGGCTGGAGAATTCTGGGAGTTGAAGTCCACAAGTCTTAAAGCTGCCATATTTGGGGACCCCTGCCTTATAACATCTCAAATGGAATCCTGCTTTAAATGGAATCTTGCTTTAGTACAGTGATGGCTAACCTTTTTGCTGTCGTGTGCCAAAAGTGGGCGGAGTGTGGGGGGGTCACACATCGATAATTCAATGCGCCCCACCCTCCCGCGCATGTGCATGCGAACCCCCCCCCCATACTCCCCCATGCTTTTGGTATGCGATGGCACGGTGGGCCCAGTAGGCCCGGGTTTTTTTGCCCTCCCCAGGCTCCAGAGGCTTTCTTAGAGCCTGGGGAGGGTGAAAATGGCCTTCCCCACCCTACCAGAGGCCCTCCGGAGACCGGAAACGGCCCATTTCCTGACTTCCGGTGCGACTAGAAGACCCATTTTTCACCCTCCCCAGGCTCCAGAGGCTTTCTAGGAGGCTGGGGAGGGCAAAAACAGCCTCCCCCCCCCCCCAGAGGCCCTCTGGAAGCCGGAAACGACCTTTTTTCTGACTTCCGGTGGGACCAGAAGGCCCGAAAATCAGCTGGATTCAGCATGCGCGCTGGAGCTGAGCTAGGGCAACACTTGCGTGCCCACCGATATGGCTCCGCATGCCACCTGTGGCACGCGTGCCACAGTTTTCGCCATCACGGCTTTAGTACAATCAACATAAACAAACTAGTCCCCTCTTCTGAAATATTTTTTTTAAAAACCTGAACTCTCTTTGCTGCTTCTATTTTAAGATAATTTACATGAGGATATCAACACACTGCCTTCCTGCAATACACGTCCAAAGATTTAAAGTGGTTGCATTTTTCTGTAACACATCGTTGGACAGTCCATTCCATTTTTTTTAAAATTCTACTTGGATTTTTAAAAACAAAAATAGGCTTTGTTTCAGTATTTTTTTCTTTGCAATTTTGGACAAAATTGTCCTGTTTTCCTTTATTTTTATTTATTTATTTGTTTCCATTTCTATACCGCCCTTCTCCAAATAGGACTCAGGGCGGTGAACAGCCAAAGTAAAAAACAGAACATACAAAATTTAAAAACAGTTTAAAATAATTAAATATTTTGGCCGTAAATTAAAACAATCCAATTTAAAATCTAATTAAAATTTAACTCAAGCCAGCCCAGCTAGTTGAAATAAATAGGTTTTCAGGGCCCGACGAAAAAACAGGAGTCTCCAAACTTGGCAATTTTAAGACTTGTGGATTTCAAGACGGCTGGCTGGTGAATTCTAGGAGTTAAAGTCCACAAGTCTTAAAGTTGCCTTGTTTGTTATACTCTTTTTTTTTTTTTGGAGACCCCTGCCTTAAAACATTCTAAATGAGAACAAAAATGAAGTCAGGTCTAAATACTTTCTGATTGCACTGTGAGTGGCCAAGGGTTTTCCCTTCTGCAGAGGGCTATCGCAGATACTCAGGCAAGGAAAATTAGTGTTCTGGCTTGCTTTCCTGTAATTTCAATTATATTTTCATATTCGGTTCTAGGAGCCTGTCTCCCTCTGAAAAGAGTTAGCATTAATGTGTTCTGTCATTTGTTTTAACTGCACATGGTTCTCCTATTTTTGTGGTTTTCAATTAGCTTTGGCAGAAAGAGGCATGTTACTACTTCCTTCTCCTCTTTGTTGCTTTTATCCAGCTAAACAACCTGCACACCATTTTTCAAAATGAATCTTTATTCGCATTGGAACGAATAAGCTAGAGTACATACATGCACATTTAAAGTGCTTTCTCTATTGGAAATCTAATTGCGCTGTTCATATTATGCTTTGGTTTGAAGTTCTCCTGCCTCTAAAAATACATACGTCGCAAATACCCGTCCAAATTCGTTCCTTGCACTTCTCAAAGAACGATGCTAGATGGTGCTGCTTTTTCTTGCCGCTACAAAAATCTATGCAGCAAATTTCAAACTGGCTTGTTTTTGTTTTTTCCGATGCTGCTTGTTTCCTGACGCTTCCACCTCTTTCATAGAAGAATCCCCCCCCCTCCCAATTGCGGTATGTGTGCAATCCACAGTTGTTTGTCTTTTCTGAAAAAAGAAGCTTAAAGCCGCAGTTCGGTTTAGGAATTAAAGCTTTTCATGGATGAACTTGAAAACCTCGGCTTCACATTTAGTTTTCTGCCTCAGTACATTTTTGAGGGTTTCTTTCCTTTTTTTTTTTTCCTCCAAAAAAAGCGAGCCGTGTTTTTTCCAAAGGCAATTCATTGTATGTTCGCATCGCTGTTCAGGGAAAAAAAAAAAGAGAGTATAACAAATGTGTTTGGGAAATAGGTGTTTTTGGGGAATAATAAGTATGGAGTGAATATTATTTGGATGAAAGCAACCTGATTTTGGGGTAGATTTTGGAACAGTTTTATCTCCCAGAGGGAATGTTTTTGTGAAGAAATGGAAATGTTAACGTTGCATGCTACAGAAACATCTTCCTTTTTGAAAAGTGGATGCGGCTGACAGAAGGGAAATATAAATATTTACATGGACTGGGGTTTGTCTCCCTCTGAAGTATTTACTTAAAACTGCAGCTTTGCCTTCTTCTGTTTTGAAGTATGTCTGCACCGTAAATGTTGCTTGCCTTCTGTGTCCCACTATGCAAAACACGTGGCTAGATGAGGACTCTTTTCTATGATATTATTCATCGCTTCTGAGCAGTGGTGAAATGTAAAATTTGTTACTACCGGTTCTGTGGGCATGGGTTGGTAGGGGGTGAGGGTTTAATGTGACTGGGTGGGCGTGGCCACCTTTTTTTTTTTTTTTACTTTTACTTTTAAAAGCATTTTTCTACAACCTTAAGAGGTTGCAGAAAAAAATGCTTTTAAAAGCCTCTGACGATGAGTCAACTCAGCTCAGCTGGAATCGTCAGAGGCTTTTAAAATAAGAGCCTCGGTAGTACAGTGGTCTAAGGCACCCTGTTATTAAGCTGGTTATTAAGACCAGCTGCCTGCAATTACTGCAGGTTCGAATCTCGCCAAGGCTCAAGGTTGACTCAGCCTTCCATCCTTTCTAAGGTAGGTAAATTGAGGACCCAGTTGTGGGGGCAATAAGCTGACTTTGTATAAATATACAAAAGAATGAAGGCTATTGCTTAGCGCATTGTAAGCCGCCCTGAGTCTCCGGAGAAGGGTGGCATATAAATCAAATTAAAAAAAAAAAAAGCATTTTTTTCTACAACCTCTTCGGCTGAAGAGGTTGTAGAAAAAATGCTTTTAAAAGCCTCTGACGATCCCAGCTGAGCCACACGATCATCAGAGGCTTTTTTTTTTTTTTTTTTACTTTTAAAAGCATTTTTTCTACAACCTTAAGAGGTTGCAGAAAAAAATGCTTTTAAAAGCCTCTGACGATGAGGTAACTCAGCTCAGCTGGGATCGTCAGAGGCTTTTAAAAGCATTTTTTTCTACAACCTCTTCAAGATATTGTAGAAAAAATGCTTTTAAAAGCCTCTGACGATCCCAGCTGAGCCGCACGATCATCAGAGGCTTTTTTTTTTTTTACTTTTAAAAGCATTTTTTCGGCCGAAGAGATTGTAGAAAAAAATGCTTTTAAAAGTTTTTTTTTAAAAAAAGGCTCTGATGATTGTGCAGCTCAGCTGGGCATGGGGGGGGGCAGGGATTTTTGATACCGGTTCTCCGAACCACCTGCCGCCATCGTTACTGGATCGGGCGATCCGGTCCAAACCGGGAGCATTTCACCCCTGCTTCTGAGGCTGTTAATTTGTAAAGACATCATTCTGGGGGAAGGATGGGAATAGTGAGAGGCTCTTATCAGGAGGCAACGTAGCCTAATGGTGCAGACTAGGACAGGGGTCTCCAACCTTGGCAACTTTAAGCCTGGCGGACTTCAACTCCCAGAATTCCCCAGCCAGCTGGCTGGGGAATTCTGGGAATTGAAGTCCGCCAGGCTTAAAGTTGCCAAGGTTGGAGACCCCGGACTAGGAGATGGTAAGTTTTACTCTTGCCTTAGGCATATTTAATAAATAATAATGAAAGCCAGCTGGGTGATTTGGGGCCAGTATCTCTCTCTCCCTCAACCCAACTCACCTCACAGGATTGTTGTTGTAGGGAGAACAGAAGAAGAGTTAGATATGATCACTACCTTGAGTTCTTCATACAAATAACAAAGGCAGGATGGAAAAGAAATAAATATTGCTTGACCTACCAGAGAAGGTCGTTGTTGCACCTTCTCTTCGGCCAAAGCCAAATTCGTGTTTCCAAAACAGGAGGGGAAATGGGTCTCCAGATAACACTGCAATTGGCCATTGGTTTTTTTATGAAATTAATAATCAAGGTCCCCAAAGGATAGCTTCCCCCCCCCCCCTTTCCCTTTAAATTCTTGTTCATGGTAACCGACCGTAATATAATAAATAAAAATGTAAGAAATACAATAGAAGTCTTGATTAAAATAAAAATAAAATAAAAACACAACAACAACAACATAAAAATATCATCCTTACAAACAATTATAGACAGCATCTCAATCGGTTGAAATCATTTCGTGCTTACAATTCTCCAGATCTCCTCATATAACAATTATTCTTTACTTAAACTGAAGACAAATATTTAAACATTTCATATATGCTATCTCATCTCCATACTTTTTTGTCAAACCATTGATAAAATATCTCCCATATCAAATAATTTATTTTAATCTAAAATAAAACTTTTTTTCAAAAAAGAAAAAAAAAGAAAAAAAAAGAAATACAATAGAATTCTTTATAGAATTCTTTATTGGCCAGGTGTGATTGGACACACAAGGAATTTGTCTTTGGTGCATACGCTCTCGGTGTACATAAAAAGAAAAGATACATTCATCAAGAATCATAAGAGACAACACTTAATGATATAGTCATAGGGTACAAATAAGCAATCAAATCATACTAGGAAACAATATAAATCATAAGGATACAAGCAACAAAGTTACAGTCATGCAATCATAAGTGGGAGGAGATGGGTGATAGGAACGATGAGAAGACTAATAGTAATAGTAATGCAGACTTAGCTCAGGAAAACACTGTTCTTGCGTCTAGTTGTTCTGGTGTGCAGTGCTGTGCAGTGCTCTATAGTGTCGTTTTGAGGTTAGGAGTTGAAACAGTTTATGTCCTGATGTGAGGGGTCTGTAAATATTTTCACAGCCCTCTGAAAAGAAAGCAATCTGAAAAGAAAGAGAAAAACGATGGCATTCATTGTGCAGTGCTGTACTGTAGTCATATATTAAGACTGCCAACTAAGACAGGGTCCTCAAAATGTAGATGGTGAGATCTTCTAGTTCAGGGGTGTCAAACTCAAGGCTCGGGGGTCGGATCCGGCCCGCAGGGTGCTTAGATCTGGCCCATCGGACTGCCCTGGAAACAGCGAAGGACCAGCCCGCGGTGCCTCTGCCAGTGAAAACGGAGCTCGGGAAGGCCGTGATCACTTGGGCCACCACAAGTGCGCCGACATGAGTGATGTCAAGTTGGCCATGCCCATCCCACCCCCAGGTCAAACACAACCCTGATGTGGCCCTCAATACAATCGAGTTTGACACCCCTGTTCTAATCCAACCTCTTGCCCAGGGCAGAAAGTCTCATACCATCCTGGAGACCAATTGCCCAGTTGCGTGGAAAATGTCCATGATTGAGCCTCCATAACTCCAGGAAGAAGGCTACTCCATGCTTGGTAGCTCTCCCAGTTAGGCAATTACTCCTTATTTTGAGTTTGGATCTTCTTCTATGAAGTTTCTGCCCTCCGGCTCCTGTCCTCTTCTTCCTGTTGCCTAGTCTGCTCTTCCTCTTCTCCCAGGGGAGTATCATTGTTTGCAATGATTGGCCCTTTAAGTGCCCGAGAAAAAGGACGGCATCTACTCTGATAGTTCCCTAACTCAACTGTGAATTCAACATTCACATTGAGGATCTACAGCTAGACTCCTCTTCCTAAGCTCAGCCCAGTTTATCGGTATCCCAACACCAGCAAACCTTTGGCGATTATCTGTGTGAAACAGCTTATCTCCTGGTACCCATTCCTCAGACAAATCGCATTTGCCCTTTCAAATCAGCAAGACCAGACTGTACAGTAGCTTTATAACGAATAATGACAGCTACTCTTCCATGTCCTTGTCTCAACTTTAATGAAGCCTACTTGAATGGGGAATATTGGCCTGGGGATACAATTTGCCTTCTATGACAGCTTGCTCAAAAGGCTACGTGGTGTCAAAAGCTTTACGGCCTATTTGTGACCATTTGTGGTTGTCAATACAGTCAGCACACATTGTCCTATGCCTGACTTGTATTTTTTCCCCTGCCCCTTGCAGAGAAGAGAGATTAGAGAGGAAGGGATTGAAAGAGAGTAAACTGTTTGCTCTTCTACGGATTGAAAGCAATGCAATCAGGCTGTCAGGGTTTCCTGACAGTAATACCTCCAACGAAGGGTTTCCTCAAGCTTCCGGGAGGGCGAAAACTGCTTCCCCCAGTCTCTGGAGGCCAGAAACGACCCGTTTCCAGCCTTACAGACCTTCCAGGAGAGCCATTTTTCGCTCTCCCAGAGGCCATTTTTCGGTCTCCCAGAAAGCCTCCGGAGCATGGCGAGGGCAAATACGGCCTCCCTGGGCTCCGGAGGCCGGAAACAGGCCTGTTTCTGGACTTGCAGAACTTCCGTGAGGCTTGTTTTTCACCCTCCCCAGGCTCCAGAGGCTTTCCTTGAGCCTCCAGGAGGGCAAAAACTGCTTCCCCTGAGCTCAGGAGGCCCTCCGGAGTCTGGAAACAGGCCTGTTTCCAGATTTTTTTATTTATTTATTTATATGCCGCCCTATTTCCTGAACCTCCAGTAAGCCCGTTTTTTGCCCTCCCAGACCATCTGCGTGGCCCCTGCATTTACCGTGTGGAGACTCCTGGGAGGGGAGGGGTGGGTATGGCCAACCAGGGGTGGCATATAGGGGTTCTCTGAACCCCAGCAATCCTTAGCTAGAGGATCAACCAAACCCTGCCGAACCCCCAGGAGCCCACCCCTGGTTTTATTTCTAATGATCCCTTCTCTTCCTGCTTTAAATCGTATTTTTCTCTCCCTTCTCCAAGGTCACCCCTGCCCTGGCTCTATGTTCCTTGGCCTTAGGCCATAATCAAGAACTCTTTGGAGCCTGCTTCAAAGGGATTAGCTTGTATAGTTGATTTTCAAATTTAGTCAGAAGCTAATTTGTCTCCTCCTCCTCCTCCTTTTTGTTTACACTACTTCTGTACAAACATAAACAGAGATTTAAAAATGTAGAAATGTAACTTGTTTAATCCAAGCTTAGCCTGTGATCATTTGTCCCTCTCCTCTGCTTTAAAAAAAAAAAAAAAACGGTTTTATAAAATAATCCCAGCATGTGGGGGCTTCTACGGCTTCAACTCAGATGTGGGGTGTTTTGCTCGAGAGGAGCAGAGGGAATCTGCAGGAAAGATCCATCAGATAAGATCCCTGCCTGCCATCCTATGGGATTTGACAAGCCAAGAGCACGACAGGATCCTAGCTATTCATGGCTGGAATTTTCTTCCACAGATACAGCAATGATGTAACATTTCTGTGAACAGAACTACTCTCTTATATACTAAAGCTGGCTAATTTTGAATTAGGTTTCTCTCTTTTTTAAATGCCTTCTCTTCTAAGAGTCTTTGATTATTTAATCCCCACTCTAATGGGATGGTTAACGTTATTAAACTGCCAATAATGCCATAAAGAATTTTTGCCATTTTGAATGCAGATGAACAGACTGCCACATGATGGTGCTGCTGCTGTTTTGCTTCTTTCCCTCTTTAAAATTGTCCTGTTGAGACTGAAATAAAAGCTAATCTGTACCACAAAAAGGCCTATTACAATAATAACAACAACAACAAAAAAAAAAAAGCTTGAGGCCATTTTGCCACTGAAGCTGTGAAGGGATGAAGATACACCAGGTGTACAGATAGCTGGAAGGAGCCTTTCTTGATAGAATCCCAGGCCTGTTTCACCAATATTTTAGAACTGAATTTGTAATCTGCATAAAGCAGGTTTTGTGTTTTATATGCAGGGATATCGCTATAGAACGCTTTCCCAAAGATAATCATTGTTGTGGTGTCACTTCTGACTCTGTGACTCAGTGGATGTCTGCCTGCCACTACCCTGTTTCCCCTAAAATAAGACATCCCCTGATAATAAGCCCAATTTGGCTTTTGAGCACATGCACTAAAATAAGCCCTCCCTGAAAATATTTAAACGCATGAGCAGCTGGTCCCCGCCATTTCCTCTGGTTTCCTCCATGCACCCCAAAATAATAAGACCTCCCTGAAAATAAGGCCAAGCGCTTATTTCAGGGTTCAAAAAATATAAAACAGGGTCTTATTTTCGGGGGAAAACAGTAGTTGCTTCCTTGAGTTCCTGATAGTTCATGCAGGTGTGTCTTAGGCGCCTTATTTTCTGTCCGCCCATGTTTTGTTTGCCTTGATTTTTCCAAACATCGTGGTCTCTTCCGTGACTCTTTTCTTAAGTGTTTTGGGTTTAAAATAAGCTTTAGCATCAGCGTCTTGTAAATTATCAGGGGCTTAGGTGCAAACACGTGGGATCTTTTATCCAAATGCAGTACGGTGCATTCTAATACATGGGTTTTAAAAAGCACAGAGGTAATCCTTGACTTATGACTGGTTGCGAAGTGATTATTTGAACTTATGACCAACCTCCCCAGAGTGCTCATTGGTTAACCACCAACCACAGCTTTTGCTTAACAACACACACACACACAAACAAACAAAAAATCATAAAATCGGTTACAGTCATGTGACGACTGACTTACGACCTTAATCCTGGCTTCCTTCATTGACTTTGTCACTTGTCAACCTTCTGATAAGCAAAGACTGCTGAGGGGAGGGGACAGAAGACGCCTTTCCTGTTACAAACTTATTAGATGCAATTTCAAAATATAAATCCTGTCCATCCATTTCTTCTGCCTTAAAAAAAAAAGCAGTAAGAAAGCTGTTATCACAACCAACTTGAGGAAGAGGATAATATGCACCGATGATGTGACCTAGTTTGGGTCATGAAACGTCTGCAAGAAAACCATCCACCAACCAGCCCTCATTTCAACCTGGAGCTACAAATGTCCTGTTTTATCGGAGGATAAAATGTTCTCTCCCCCTTCCCCACACAGGCAAACACACAACCAGGCACGCCTGCCAAGATTTTATTAAGCAATCAGACTTAGAAACCCTTGCAGATAAGAGTTTTGGCAGTAAACTGCGAAATGCCTACCAAGTCAGTTTTCACTCACAGTAAGCAAGAGAGAGTTTATCCTCAGTCCGGTCCAGTAGCAAAAAGCAATCCACGAAGCAATAGTTCGCCAAGGTCCAATCCAAATATCCAGAAGCCAGATTTCAGTCGGGGTCACAGCATAAAAGATGGTGGTGAAAAATACAGAAAAGGAGACCATAGTGCTTCATTTTTGCTAGATCTAGCCCCTGTGTTGGTCCCCAAGGTGGACCTTCCTATATAGTTCGTTGCTCATAATCCTAAGCAGGGGTGAAGTCTACTTACCTTCCTTACCGGTTCTGAAGTACACGCTTCTGGGTTATAGAATAGAATAGAATAATAGAGTTGGAAGGGACCTTCGAGGTCTTCCAGTCCAACCCCCTGCTTAGGCAGGAAACCCTACACCACTTCAGGCAAATGGTAATCCAATCTCTTCTTAAAAACTTCCAGTGTTGGAGCATTTACAACTTCTGCAGGCAAGTTGTTCCATTGATTCATTGTTCTAACTGTCAGGAAATTTCTCCTTAGTTCTAAGTTGCTTCTCTCTTTGATTAGTTTCCACCCATTGCTTCTTGTCCTACCCTCAGGTGCTTTGGAGAATAGCTTGACTCCCTCTTCTTTGTGGCAGCCCCTGAGATATTGGAACACTGCTATCATGTCTTCCCTAGTCCTTCTCTTCATTAAACTATACACACCCAGTTCCTGCAACTGTTCTTCGTGTGTTTTATCCTCCAGTCCCCTAATCATCTTTGTTGCTCTTCTCTGCACTTTCTAGAGTCTCAACATCTTTTTTACATCGTGGCGACCAAAACTGAATGGTTTTGAATGTTCCATTCTAGAATATTTTGGTTCTGTAGGAGAGAAAATAGGACCCTGAATTTTTCCAACAGTGGAAATGAGCCATACAGCCTACCCAAAAATGATTGATGGATTGAGAAAACGGAAATCCAAGAGGGCGATAAACAAATGCATGTATTATATAGCTTTTCGTCCTTTTCCTTCCTACATTTCTCCAGATTTCTGTCCTTTGAGCTGTCTTTCCAGCAAACTAGTCTGAAAAGAGAAGGCCCGTCATCATTTGTTTTCCTTAAACCTGCCTGTGGAGCAAGCGGGAGGGAGATACATCTCCTAAGCCGACCTGTTTCTGTTGTAGAAAAAGGGCCTTCGCAGTGAGTTCAGTGTACCATTAAACGTTTTAAAGCTCCAGCTCAACTTGGATATCCCTGCCATGAATAAAATTAATAGTTCATATCCCATGAAACAGAAGGTTTCGTGCCGAATAACAAAAGGCAGCTATAGAAATAAATGAATGTGGAGTGATAACAATGCCTGAGGTTATCATGAAACCTTTTTTCTCCACCTACTAGTTCCTCTTAGACAAAGGCATTTGCCCCTTTTTAAAAAGGAGAATATGCCAAAAAGTTAAATAGCTTTATAGCTATTCCATTTGTAAGTAATTATTGAACAGCAATAAGCACAGAATAAATAATAGGATAAATAGAAAATTTGAAAGTTAGAATATTGAGGCTAAGAGAAACCCAAATTTCAGATGTGGTACAGGCTCATTTATGGAATAATCATCCAAAAATGATTTTCAAGTTGAATTATTATTATTATTTTTTGTCAGATAGTTTTGATAAAGGAATTTTCATCTTAAGCTTTTAACCGCTGAGCCATCGTGCCCTAGCAGTTCAAAAGCATGCAAATGCGAGTAGATTAATAGGTACCACTTCGGTGGGAGGGTAACAGTGTTCCGTGTGCCTTTGGCGAATAGTCATGCTGGCCACGTGACCATGGAAGTGTCTTTGGACAATGCTGGCTCTCTCGGCCAAGAAACATAGATGAGCACCGTGCCTTAAAGTTGGACATGATTGGACAGGGAAACCTTTACCTATAAACTTTAGGAGGGACAGTGGTGAGTTTCAACTGTTGTTACCACCGGTTCGCTTCATCCATGTGCTTCTTGCATGCACACCAAACTTGTGCTCCGCGCAAGCGCAGTGTTTTAAGGAACAGCTGAGATACAGCAATCCGCTCTGCCGCGCCTTTCAGCTGGACTCAAGACGATTGAATATAAGGTATGTATAACACAGGGGCGGGCAGGAGGGCCAAGCTAACTGTCAGAGAGAACCGGTTCGCTCTCACCTCACCGTCTCCGCTACTGGCTTGCCCAAACTGGGGAGAACCGGTAGCAACCCACCACTGAGGAGGGACCTTTAGAGTTTGTTATCACAAGATGGCATGCTAGCTATCAGCTTGGCTGGCTTAAAGAAAGGGTTGGATCAAAATAGGCTAACCATGATGAAGTGACTAGTAGCCTTGATGACATTGTGACGGCTGCTGAAAACCATCTGCTGTGCAACTACTGGGCTTCCTTGTGCAGTTGGTTGGCCACTGGATGACCAGGCTACTAGAGTATACGGACCAGGGGTCTGATCCAGTAGAATACTGCTTATGTTCTCCTCCCGTTTTTTAATCACAACAACATCTCTATGAAGTTGGTTGAGGAGAGAGGGGGAGAGAGGAGGGGGGAGGTCCTTTAGGGACTTTGTATGGCTATGGGTAGGCTATAACCTGAGTCTTCCCAGTTCCATTTTTACATCTTAACCACCAAACCACACTGATTCAAAGTAATGATTCCAATTTAATAAACCAAAAGTCTTTTTCATCCTAGTTGATTGTATATTGCACTTCTAATGAACAGTTGACTGATTCTCTCATTAAAATAAATCCTCCAGCTGAAGAGAGAGAAGGGAGAGGAAGCAGAAGAGAAAGAAAGAGTCAAGCTAGGGAGAAATTGCTAACAAATGGCTTCTTTACAAGGGACTGGTGTAGTCTTTGCTGCTTATTTGGTTGTGGCAATTTTGGGGACAAATAAAGATGTCATCTTTCAGAGAACAAATTCACTCACCAAGGAAACTGGGGAAGCAGACAAGAATTTGGCAGGGAAGTCAAAGAGAAGGATCGTTTTTGGTTCAATCTCCTTCCTATTCACCTGAGGAACAGGAACATGGGACAATGCTCTTACAATTAACACAAGGCGTACTGTGTTTGCTTTCTTCCTTGATGATGGTAAACCTGGAAGAGAAGGTTAAGAGACTAGAACAAAACTTCACACACTTTCTGACACCTCCAGATTTCCCGAGTAAGAGGAGAAATTCTGGGATCAGTTACAGCAGGGCTGGGCGACTTTACAACCTGTGGACTTCAGTTCCCACAATTTCTGAGCCAGCATTCTGGGAGTTGGAAGTCCACAGGTTGTAAAAGGACCATAGTTGCCCATCCCTGAGTTACAGGAAACACTTGTGGAAGAAGAAAATTAGCAAGAAGCTTCCCAGCAGAGCGATGGAAAACTGATACAAACACCCATGTCTGCTGAGAAGAGTCCTTATTCTTTGGAGCTCCAGAATAGGTTCCATGACAGTCCATTGACAATCTTCCTGGATCCCCAGTAAATAAATAAATAAATAAATAAATAATTTTATTTCTATACCGCCCTTCTCCCGAAGGACTCAGGGCGGTGTACAGCCTATTAAAAAACAGAAAGACAAACATCAGTTAAAAATAATTAAAATTATTACATAATTCGGCTGAAATTTAAAACCCCAAAAATTTAAAACCCAATTTAAAAGTCATTAAATTGATAGCCCGGCCTGGCGGAACAGGAGGGTCTTGAGGGCACAGCGAAATACACGGAGGTCGGAGATCTTGCGCATTTCCGGGGGCAGTTCATTCCAAAGGGCAGGGGCTCCCACAGAGAAGGTCCTCCCCCTGGGTGTCGCCAGCCAACATAACTTCGCAGATGGCACCCTGAGGAGTCCCTCTCTGTGGCAGCGAACTGGCCGGTGGGAGGCTGTTTGTGGCAGAAGTTGGTCTCGAAGGTACCCGGGTCCTATGCCATGGAGCGCTTTAAAGGTGGTAACCAACACCTTGAATCGCACCCAGAATACCACTGGGAGCCAGTGCAGCTTGCGCAGGAGGGATGTCACGTGGGCACAACGGGTTGCGCCCATAACCACCCGCGCAGCCGCATTCTGGACCAGCTGGAGCCTCCGAGTGCTCTTCAAGGGGAGCCTCATGTAGAGGTACTATTCAGCCGGTTCGGACTGGTTTGCCCAAACTGGTAGCAGAAATCACGGGTGGGCCTGCCCACACGCCTTGGCTCTATGTTGTCCTGTTTAGGCACGTTTTTGAGGCCGGACATATGCATGGAAAGCGCATGCGTGCTTGCGAACCGGGCACGTGCGCACATGGCGAACCTGTAGCAACATAATGTGCAACCCACCACTGATCCCCAGATAAAGAGCAGCTACAAAAGCCTTTGAAAAAACCTTCCCGGCACCACAAAAAGAAGGATTCTTGCTTTTATTTGGAAGTGATGGGACGAAAGCAGGTGAAGAAATAATCTGTCAAGGGAAGTATGTTACATCAGGATGCAATGTAAATATTCCTAACATTTTACTTTCCCTGACCATTAACCTTTTCTGCTTAGGCAGAGAAGGAACGAATGAAATAGTCAGGACACGGCCTTGAAAACACTGCAAGAGACCTGGGCAAGAAGTGCAGGAACTGGAAGCCCGGATGGCATTTTCATTAGGCTTTCCTGTTGAAGGATGTGACCCAAGAGAGAGGGAATATTGGAAGTGAACAGCTGGCTACACAGATGGTGCCAATGGGAGGAGGTTAGACTCTTCAGCAATGGAGCACATCTTTTGAGATGAGTGGCTTCGGGCAAGGGAAGAGCTGCATTTCACAGGAACTGGGAAGAAGCTGGCTAGGGAATTCTGGGAGTTGAAGTCCGCCAGGCTTAAAATTGCCAAGGTTGGAGACCCCTGGTTTAGAAGGCGCCTTGCAAAGCTGATCATAAAACCTGTGACTAAATATGGTGGGGGAGGGAGAAGACAGCCCAGAAATTAGTGTGTCACCAAATACTGAAACTGGGAGGGCCGTGTGGTGGCAGCTCATAATGAGCGGATGATTACAGGAATAAATGAATCAAGTTTTATGATCCAAAGGTGGTTGTGTGTCTATGCAAATGCAGAATATGGAGCAATAAGAGGAAGCACTAGAAATCTGAACACAGGAAGGCAAATAATGTATGATCCAGTAAAACTGGCTGAAACTGATGGGATAAAAATTGTGGAATGCACAGATGACCAAGGATGATGATGATGATGATGATTATTATTATTATTATTATTATTTAAATTTTTATACTGCCCTTCTCCCGAAGGACTCAGGGCGGTGTACAGCCATATTAAAACAACATATACCCACAAAATTTAAAAACAGTTTAAGATTTAGATTAAAAATTTGGCCCTTATATTAAAAACTACAAACACCCAATTAAAATTCATTTTCTAAACCAGCCCGGCCTGTTGAAACAAAAGAGTCTTAAGGGTACGGCGAAAGGTACGTAGGTCGGGGATCATGCGAATCTCCGGGGGCAGTTCATTCCAGAGGGCAGGTGCCCCCACAGAGAAGGCTCTCCCCCTGGGTGTCGCCAGTCGACGTTGTTTGGCCGACGGCACCCTCAGGAGTCCCTCTCTGTGGGAGCGTATTGGCCGGTGGGAGGCTATCAGTGGCAGAAGGCGAACTCGTACATACCCAGGTCCTAAGCCATGGAGCGCTCTAAAGGTGGTCACCAACACCTTGAATCGCACCCAGAAGACCACCGGGAGCCAGTGCAGCTCTCGCAGGAGAGGTGATACATGGGTGCGCCGAGTTGCCCCCATAATCACCCGCGCGGCCGCATTCTGGACCAGTTGGAGCCTCCGAGTGCTCTTCAAGGGGAGCCCCATGTAGAGAGCGTTACAGTAGTCCAGACATGACGTGACGAGGGCATGAGTGACCGTGCGCAGGGCATCCCGGTCCAGAAAGGGACGCAACTGGTGGATCAGGCGAACCTGATAAAAAGCTCCCCTGGCCACAGCCGTCATATGAGTATGATTTGATCAAAAGGAATAGTCCATGTGAAAGGGGAGATATGCGGGCATTTTAAGGGAGGGAAATGCACACAGGTGTTGAGACCCAGGAACTGAGTATGAGGGTCTCTTTGCATAATGATACTGGATTTCCTCTAATTCTCTTAAATAAACCTTATTGTGCTGCTTTTTTGAGTTGTTCTATGTTCTGGCTGGTGTCAGTTTTGATGTTTATAGTGCTTATTTGGATGTTACCCCTATTTCTTCTGGTTTATCTCTGAAACATTTTCCTATCCTCTGTTGCATTTCATTTTCTGTCTTCTTTGAGATATTTTCAACAAATCAGCAAATAGCCATTTCATTCCTTTTTTTTGAGTTTTGTACTACAGGATGTTTTTCTTTAGTTAAGAATTGTAGGCCATAAGTCTTCAAGTGTCCTATCAAATTTGAATTTTCTTCGTAGACGTTCCTTTCCTGTTTCATGTGGTACAGTACTCCAAGACCAACATTTCTTAATATTCGAGTTGCTGTTTTACTTCCAACTTCACAAGGTTTCTGTAATCAGCACGATGTCCTTTTGGATGTTGTATTAAGAAGGTGTTTTGGGTCACCATAGAACAATTCAACTTCTGCTTCCTATGCACTTGATCAGAACATAGACTTGGATCACTTTGGGTTCTGTCATTTGGGAGGTGGAAGTTGTGTATGCTCTTGACACCTGATTGACAGTGTTAAGAACAGTCGCTATTCCATGTGTTCTATGCTACTCTTGCCCCTAGAACAGGAGTGTCAAACTAGATTTCTTCAAGGGCTGAATCAACATTTTACTTCTCCGCAGGCCAACCGGGGGGGGGGGCACCGGGGGAACATGGGATGGACACCTCCTGCAGAACCCTGCTGGCCAAAATGGAGTGGGGAGGCGCACGCAGCCCCCTCTGCCCCGTTTTCTGCCTGAACGGCTTCCTGCAACACTCTGCTGGCCAAAAACAGGCCACGCAGAGGCCCCGTGAGGCCTCTGCGTGGTCTCTTTTGGCCGGCAGAGGCACTGTGGGGTGGTCCTTTGATATTTCCAGGCCAGCCCCACGGGCCAGATTTAAGCACCCCGTGGTCTGCGGGCCTTGAGTTTAACACCCCAGCCATAGAAGATCTGATATAAAAAACCTGATGCAGTTAGTCAGCTTCAGATGCTGATTCTCACAATGGTGATGTCAAGTCTTCCATATTTCTTCTCTGATAGCATCACGTTTGCTTTGATTCATGGTCTGATATTCCACACATCACTGCCCTTTTGACTTTAATCGGTCCACATCCTAAGGCTACTTCTCCTCTGCCCTTTCCTAGTAGGACATCTTCTGACTCAGAGGCCTCATCTTTCGGTATCTGGTTAACATTGCTCTGCACTTGTGAATGAGTACCCGGTTTTCAGATCTAGCAGTAGAGCTCAGAGCTTTGTGGGGTGGTGCAGGCTCCTTCATTACTCCTGCAGTTAATGCTGCCATTACACTACAGCAATTAAATTAATTTTTTTGGCAAGTAACGTATTGCAATCACATCTTGGCTTTACAATAGATATCTTTTCCAGTATGTGCATATTTTCAATAAGGGTGTCCTGTTGTCTGAGGAGATGAAACAAATTTGGCATTCAGACAAGTGCACTCCTTTTTATTACGTTATTCATTTAGTATAAACAATGTTGATTACATAGAATGTACTTTGTGATATATTTTGAAACCAAAGCCTTAGTTTCGTGATATATTTAACCAGAAGAATGTGGCAACACAGAAATATAACCACTGTTTTTATTTATAGCCCTGTTTGACTTATCTAAAATTAAGCTTTGGATCCATTGTTTCTTTACTTAAATTGTTGTATATTCTAACATAATTTATCTGTGATAAGCTATCCTAATTAAAGTTGGAGAATCTACAACATTGTTCCAATTATGTACTAATCAGTTATACGCTAATTTAATTCTACTTAGCTACAGTACATCATTAATCAAGTTCAGGCTTAGGATGACAGATTTAGTACATTAACTAGCTGGGAGTATTCAAATAAGGAAAATAAAATTGATTGTAATGCAGTTGAGATTAAATAATTCAACATCACAGTGTGCCAAATAATAAGTGCCATTCTTCATCTAAAAAGTACAAGTGGTCCTTATGAATTATTTGGAAATTAGCAGTATGAAGTGAAATACATGAAAGCGTATGTTGAAATAGCTATTGTAGTTGTGAATATTTAGTTGTGGAAGTGTTATTAATTGTAAAGGTAAAGGTTTCTCCAGTCCAGTTGTGTCCGACTCTTAAGGCGTGGTGCTCATCTCAGTTTCTTAGCCAAGAAAGCCAATACAATCTGTCTTAAAGACTCTTTTGTATGCTTGCACGGTTCCTCTTAGGAGGAAGTTAAGACCCAATAGAGTAATTACAAGGGATAATAGCTAGTATTCTGACAACAGTTTCTCCGTTTAGTATTACTAAATTCAGGAGTATAGGAAATAAGGGAGGACAGGATGAGAGCATAATTTAAGAGTGCCAAGTTGAATGAAAGAGCTCTGGATTTGGCCTCGCTGTGTAGTACAGGGGTTGCATTACTGCAATTGTGGCGGCAGATGGAGGTGCTGTCCAGGGTTTAAGCAAAGCAGCTGGAGGTTGCATAAACACATGGCAAATCTGGGAATGGGAAGGCTGCCTCCTTTCCTAGTCTTTACCCTTGTACTGAGTTGGGTGGCGCATCGCAGGAAGATAAGACCTGGCTGGATGATCCAAGCCCAGTTCCATGCCCTGTTTTCAGAAAGGAGGGGGGGGAGTGTAGCTGCAAGGACACGGGAAAGAATTGCCTAGAGGATCCAAGCCACTCTTAACTCAAACCAAAGAAAATGTTGGGAGAATAAAAAAGCAGAAACTGCCTGTTTCTCTGTTGATTGGTTGGTTAAAACATGCAAATTTAAGAGAAAGGAATAGTGTTATAATTTCTCTAATTTAATCAAGGCACCTATGGGATAACCATGACCTAGATGACTGAAAATCTCTACAGACTTTTAGCTATGCAATTTGGGATGAACCAGCCTTTGAATGGTGTGGGAGTAGGAATGGATTTCCAGAGTAAAAAATTGCAGACTACAGGAACCAGGAGCACCACTCAGGTGACCCTGAGGACACAGATAAACCTCCAAGTGCTTCAGTTACCCTCTAAAAGGATGCAAAGGACCAGCTGTCTGCAAGGAATATAAATCCTTCCATTCTCCACTATCCAGTCAGAGCTGAAGAAGCTTCTTGGATGAGAAGCGAAACGTCTTCAAAGAAAAAACAAAAATGTCCAGTTGCCTCCTGAAAAAGCACCTTTGGGACAATCAAGGCTTCAGCAATGGAAGGATATTGAAGTCCATCATTCCCTCTATCTATGCATAGATAGAATTTGAGTTGATGTGTAATTTTTTTGACATCCAAGGTCGGTCTAGGTAGAGCCAAGTCATGGTGGAAAGGAGCATCATTGGACCCAGGCGGCGACAAGTGGCCACTCAGCCAACTTTTGTAGGGACTTTGATTCAGTTTGGCTGACAAAATGCTGTTAAGAGGTTTAAAGGATACAAATAGACTTTTACCCAAATGTAAGAGTGTATGCACTTAGTGATTAAAACGCTTGGACTTGTTGACCGGAAGGTTGGCAGTTCGAGACCCAAGCACCCTGTGACAGGATGAGCTTCCATTATTTGCCCAAGCTCCTGCCCACCTAGCAGTTTGAAAGCATGCAAGTGAGAGTAGATAGATAGGTACCACTTCTGTGGGAGGGTAACAGCCTTCCGTGTGCCTCAGTGTATATAGTCATGCACATGACCACGGAAGAGTCTTCAGACAACAGTGGCGCTCTTGGCTAAGAAACAGAGATGGGCAGCGCCCCCTAGAGTCAGGCACAACCGGACAGGGGAAACCTTTACCTTTAACTATATGTGTTTTTCCCCCTCCTTTTAATAATTGTATGAGCTCCAACATTGGAAGTGAAATACCAGGGCAAATCACATCTGCTGTTTTTTGCACAGACGTAATTAAGATGAATTAAGTCACATAGTGATGTTATGCACACACTTATAAAAACGATTCCATATTAATAAAACAAGAGTAACGCCTAGGATACAGCCAAGAAGCAGACAACCAAAGTTGAAATCAATTTAGTTGGAAATTAATTTACATTTCCCGTCAAAAGAGTTTAAAAATGGCTTTATGTGTTCATTTAACATGAAATTAACAGATGAGAACAAACAATAATAGATGTCAGTCTCATCTTTCCTCTCTGGGAAATTATAGCTTATTTCTTTCAGGATCCTTAAAAACATGGAATACTGTAAGGCATTTCTTCAAGTATTTGGGAGCCCAATGAAGTTTATAGCTGTATTTAACAGATTGATTAGTACACAGGCAGACAAATAAATAAATATTCTGGTTTTCCTCCAAAAGCTCAAAACAGGACAGAAAATTTATTCTCCATTTTATTTAAGCTTGCTCATTCATTCATTCATTCATTCATTCATTCATTCATTCATTCATTCTCAGACATTTTAAAATGTTCACATAAAACTTAATTCAAATAAAGAAATAAATAGCTATAACCTTTTCTTGTTACAAGGTATCCCTCACCATTCATTTGTTACAAATGAGGAAGGGCTAAATCCAATGTAATCATTAAAAACTGCTTCCTAATACCCCTTTAATTCAGAACACATTGGAGCTGTTTGAACCTTTCTACATGAACCTTTCACTTAATGGATAAATAAAAGAATTAAAAAGAAATATATTAGAAACCATTGCATTTGCGTGTTTGAATCTGGCTGGTTTTGGAACCATTTTTAATATTGCATGGATGCAATATTAAATACTTAATACAATCTTAACACTTAAGATCTTAAGTATTTTAAGTGAATAAAAATGAGTTAGAAGCTGCTGAGTATTTTAACGTGACTGAATTTTAAGATAGGGTGTTTTGCAAAGCGACAGTTGCACCAATGTTCAAGGCTTGTGCCTTCTCATGAATTTGGGGGACAAGCCCTCTCGGGAATCAGTGCTTGTAGGAATCTCCCTTCAGGGGGACTTCCCCTGGTAGATCTGCTGTGAGACTGGTGGAAATGGTCCTGAGAGAGAGAGAGAGAGAGAGAGAAAAGAGATGTCTAGGTAAGAAAGGAGAAATAATAGTGATTCAAAGTTGGCATGTGGTACTGCTTCAATTAAGGCCATAACCAGGAAGATTGAGAAATGTATTAGAAAGAGAGGAATTGGAGAATCCTTGGCAAGTGAGCATCCAAAGGGAGCAGAATGTCCCAAAACGATGGGAAAGTTTTACCAGCTGGATAGTATTTTGCATCGTCTGAAATTGGATCTTCAGAAATGGGACAATCTTCACCTTACTCCCATTCTTCCAGTGGTGGTAGTCATTGCAAACTTTGCCTGATGTAGCAATAGCACGTAGGCTGATATACCGCTTCACAGTGCTTTACAGCCCTCTCTAAGCGGTTTACAGAGTCAGCTTATTGCCCCCAACAATCTGGCTCCTTATTTTACGCACCTCGGAAGGATGGAAGGTTGAGTCAATCTTGAGCTGGTGAGACCTGAACTGCCAAACTGCTGGCAGCCAGCAGTCAGCAGAAGTAGCCTGCAGTACTGCATTCCAACCACTGCGCCACCATGGCTCTGTGAAAACAGTTGCACTGTAGCTAAGTTTAGTTTTCTAAAAAGAAAATACCCTTTTCAAATATTCTACTGTAGGGGTGTTCCAACTTTGGGAACTTTTAAGACTTGTAGACTTCAACTCCAAGAATTCACCAGCCAGCATGGGGAATTCTGGGAGCTGAAATCCACATGTCTTAAGGTTGCTGAGCTGGGAAACCCCTGCTCAACTACGTATGGTAGATACTTCATAGAAAGCTTAGAATGAGGTTTTACTCCACTTTTCCTATCATCTGCACCTTGGATTAATCACAGCCTCCAGCTAGGACTCCAATTATCGCAATTCAATAGAAACCTCAAGTACCACATCTGATTGTGGGACTTTAGTTGACTAGCTGAACCATTAAAATGTTCACCAAAAATTTTCATGGTGTTCCATGACAGATAGCAAAAAAAAAAAAAAAAAAAAATCAATAAAAGATAGGCAATCGAGCCTTAAAAGAATTGTAAAAACTTTATTATTCCGATGCAGCATTTTTTAAAAAAGATGTGTCTAGGTAGCAGGGCAGTCTGGTGGTTTACTTCCGGTCCTAGAACCATCAAATACTGGCTGAATAGATGAATAAATAATTGCAAAAGTAAAAAGTTAACCCTAAAGTCAAAGTATAAACAGCACTGATGTGTCTTAAAAGGCCTGGCCTGAGGAATAGCACAGGTTTCCAGGAACAGATCTCAAAACAATGAACAAAGAAATAAAATGCCTCTTTTGATAACGATGCAGAGGGGGGTCTTTACTTATCTTCTTGGGATTGCCTCCGTTGTAAGGAGAAGTTCCACGTCTGAGTCTATAAGTAACCTCAAGCAGAGCATAACTAGAACAAGAATGTCTGATTTTCTTAATTTGTTTATTTAAGGATGTGTACGGCTGGCTGGTCAACTCACAGAAATGCAGCTGAATGACGTACTACAATAAGAGCAGTCAATAACAACAACAACAAAAACCCAACAGTAGAAGCAAAATAGACATAACATATTCTACCTCCCAGGACTCAGGCCAGCTAACATTCCTGCCCCAAGGCCTGAGGGACAACCAAATTTTTAAAGCTTTCCTGAAGGCCAAGAGAGTTGGGGCCATGAATGCCTCTTTAACGATGGGATATGGCAGGTCCTTCACTATAGCCTTAAAAAAACAAGCTGTGTTGACTCAGATGCTCAGTCCAGTACAGTAGTCCTTGACTTACAACCATTCATTTAGTGACCTTTTGAAGTCACAACACTGACGGTTGCAACAACCCCATGGTCACCTGATCAAAATTCAAGAACTGGTTCATTCTTATGACCGTTGTGGTCTTCCAAGGTCATGTGATCCAAGCAAAGTCAATGGGGGAAGCCAGATTCACTTTACACCTGTAAAGCGCAGTGATTTACCGCAGTGATTCACTTAACCACTATGGCAAGAAATGTAACGTGTAGACGTTAACAAATGTATCACTTATCAATGGAAATGTTGAGCTCAGTTGTGGTTGTAAGTTGAGGACTAACTGTATTTTTCTCATGATGGCATCCTTATGGGATGGGCAATTGCCTTTCCCATTTATGTTCTCCTGTAACTAATACACTGAACTTTGTTGCCTTCATTATTGGATTCCATTAAGTCCAATGCCTTCTGTTTGTTTATTTATTTAGGAAAATTTATAATTGGACAGAGAGGTGCAGTCTAAGACTCTCAATTAAATGCTCTAAGATTCTCAATTAAATGCATTAAATCAGGGGTCTCCAACCTTGGCAACTTTAAGACTAGCATCCACCCCAAAAATACATATAGCTGCCAGTCTCCTGGGGTTCATGAAACCCCTTAAGGCCTGTTTCTGTTCCCATACCCGGGGTGAGGGAGTTTTGTGAAGCCTTTGTTGTCTTTTCTTGATCGTGCAGCTATTTTTTGTAGCAAAGGCTTTCATGTTTTGCTATCATGTTTTTAACTCTTTTAGTTTTGTGATGGGGTGTTGTGAGCCACAGAATCTTTCAGAGTGGGCAGCTGCCATAAATTGTATAAAAAATAATAAGTAATGTCACTAAACAATTCGTTGGCTTGAAAATTCACTCAAAAGTCGAGCCGTGAAAAAGCAGTCCTTATGGACTAGTGGTGGTAGTTCTCTCACTTGGTTTGTTGTGGCCCGCCAGTGGCCAGCAGAGCTGGCAGCAGATTCAGACAGTGAGGAGGTTGGGGAGACACATGGGCCAGTCCTGGAGTCTGGGGAAGGCTCGGACGAGGGCTCTGAGTCAGAGGCAGATAGAGGGCCCAGGCCATTCGGTAGCTTTGTGCTGCCTCCAGAGTCTGACATCAGCGAGACAGAAGAACAGCGGGAGCAATTAACAATTAAGAAAACAGGGTCGACTTGGGAGTAAGGCTTGGAGATGGTTGGCCCCTCCCATAAGATATAAAAGAGGAGCGAACGGGGCATGAGCTTTTGCAGGAAGTAATTAGTTCATCTGGTCAGTTAAAACTTTGGAAAGTTCTCTTTGACTCTGTGCTAAGTTTGGCCTTGCCCTGCATTTGGCAATTAGTTCTCTGGCAGCATTCCAAGGGAGATAAGGTGAGTGTTTGTAAACATTCCCCTGAAAGATTGTTTGAGAAGCCTTTCGGACTGTGAATGACAATAATTCACAGCCTTATGGATAAAAGAGGTTTGCTGGGACTACGATAGTGTTGTATACTTTCTAAGGAAGCCTAGGTCAGGACATGGTCCTTCTCAATATCCTTACTCAGTTTTTTTTTTAACCACAACCATCCCTGTATATAACCTTTCTCTTCTAAACAGATCTCTTTCATTCCATATAAAATCCAAACCCTTCCCATTCTAGTTTTGGAGTAAGAGTGAAAGGAACTCGGAAATTCATGGTTGAACATCCCCGTGTTTGCCCATTTCTCCAAGTCTTTCATCCTAATTCCAAAGAGCTTTAAAAATGTGTGTTGCTTTCTTTATGTCTTCACTTTTTCCTAGTATTGTTGCAGTGGGCATTTGAATTTCAGACCTACATACCGAATGCAATCCAGAGGATAATATATTTGATAAAGAGGCAATATTTGACGGATAATCCCATTGGACACTTTTATTCAAGTGCTTAATGTTTGGCAGATGTAAGAGGTAGTTCTCACACAGTCTGAGAAAGACATGAAAGTAGATCTGATCATTGTCAAAACAAGGGACAGATGGAAATTGGGTCTCCAGTCTGAAAGAGAGGCAAGGCAAGAGAAAACATTGGGGAAACGTCTTGGTTTTGCATTTGGGGCTTATGTTTGAAATACAGCAGTCGCTGGAACTCTTTCATAATGTCTTTGTAGTTGTTTTTTGTAACAATAAAAGTACTGATCAGAAGCTTCTGGGTTCTTATGTGCCCATTAATTGTTCCCAATTCAACCTGCTGTGGGTCAGGCCCCTAATAGCACACCTCTTGAAAGTGTCATCTTATTGGTTTTATTTAGCATTTCCTATAGGTATTGATTGATGTAGGACAGTGATGGTTAACCTTTTTGGTGCCCAAAGCACACTTGTGAATGCATGCACCTGCCCGGACCCCCAAAATGCAATGTGAGCATCCTCCATGAATGTGAGCACCCCGCTCATGCATACACGTCCCCCGCGCATGCGCCCTGCTCTCCTACACCCTGTTTTGGCTTCCAGGTTGGTGTAGGAGGCATGTTCAACAGAGACCCAAAGACCAGCTGGCCAGTGGGAGGCACGCATGCATGCATGGTGGACCTGGGCTGGGGCGACAGCTAGTGTGCCAGACGACATGGCTCCACATGCCACTTCGGTCACGCGCAGTGCCATAGGTTCGCCATCACGGATGTAGGAGAAGGAATGACAGAACCTGAGGGCAGAGACAAAAGAGGAAGCAGCATTGTGTCTCTACATAGCTACACATGGACTAAGTGTGACCTTCTTGAATTCGGTTGACCTTTATCTAGCATCAAAATAGTGCTGACTGTTAGCTGAATAGATTCCTCTGCATAAGCCAAGTAATAATAAATCAATTTAATTGGAACTTCCCATGCGGGTTTCATCCGTGACACTAATCAACTGAACTCACTCAAAACTTTTCAATGGGATTTGAGAGGGGTTTAATTTAGCCCATTTGTGGCTACATAGAGATTCTCTGCTGATTCCTCTTTTGACCCTGCTTCCAGAATCTGCCACTCCTCCTCTTATATTGATTGATTTGATGTGATTTGATTTCTATAGCCGCCCATCTCAGCCAAGTGATTCTGAGCGGCTTACAATTATAAAAACATAAAACAGTTAAAACCATTTAAAACCATGAAACTATAAAAACTTCCAAAAGAATAAATAGGTGCAGCAGCCAAGATAGTGAACTGAAACAGGTTTTGAGAAGCAAATAACGATGAATTAATTTCTTATTCCTACCTCAAACGTGGCCTTCAGACTGTAACCCAGACTGTTCTCAAATTTCAGGTTTCAGGCAGGATAATTCAAAATCAGCATGTAGAGAGACAGATAGCAAAAGCATACAAGGAAGATTGTCTGGCTAAACAGAGAGGCTGAAATCCGGCAGTTTACCAGAGATAACTGGTCTGCTAATTCAGTTTCTGTGCATGAAGAGATTGCCTTTTACTTCTTTTTCTTCTTTTTTCCCAATATTCTGTTTTGTCGCCATCAAAGACAAGCCAAGAAAATCATTAACCAAGACCATGGCTATGAAGTTCTACATCAGCTATTCCGTATATGATTGGAATTCCCCTAGAACGCTAAGTGCTTTTATCTGGGAGCACGGCTTATGAACCCCAAGGTTTTGAACAGCTATTAATTACATAATTTTGCCAGTAATGAAATGAGTGGAAATTAGGCAATTAAACAACCATCTTTTCCCTTGCCCTTGATAATAATACGTGTGACTTACAACCAGCCACATTTAGAAGATGAGTGCATGAAGAGTCAAGTATATACTACAGATTTGAAAGTTCATATGTTTTTATAGAAGGAAAATGGCAACTCCATATAGAAGTATTTATTATTTGCAAAATAAAATTACCTCAAACTAGTGCTTTATTTTCCAAAACCACTTCTTCTAAACAAATAGCAACTAAATCAGAAGTCACTAATTCTAAACAGATTCCACATTATGAAGAACAGATGTTTATATATGAAAGAGACAATTTGCCTGTGCATTTTCGAAGATTCATAGCTTTGAAATATTTTACCACAAACGTTAGAGGTTGAAAAAAAATGGACTTAAATGTCAGTTTAATAGATGCTAAAAGAACATTTTCCACATATGTTTACATTTAAACAGTATTGGAACAAGATGTAAAAAAAGTAACTCGGGCACAAAAGTAAGGTTAAAACATTAGCTCTGTGATTTAAAGACTTTATTTTCTTTTTAGTAAAGTCAGCAAGCTTTATCCATGTTTTTTTTTAAAAAAAAATCTCAACTTTAAAAGCCACTTTTTTGCTATTACCTGAAAGTTCCTCGAATGCTGTGTAAAATTTCTGAAATAAATAAGTTGGGAGATTCTAACATTAAATGTTTGACAGTAATAGGTCTAAAATAAATATTTGTCAGTGGTAGATATTTAAGTCAGATTTCTGTATATTTTTCTGAATTTAAAGACGTTTTAAATGATTCTTATTTACCAAGCAGATATGGAAATCAGAGAACATTGTTTACTGATACTATTTCATGCTTTTTCAAACATTTATTTTGATAACCCACTTTCCTCTCTCAAGATAAGCGCGGCATATAACATTCCCTCTTGCTGTTAGGGAGATTGGTAATTCCCATCTCTCCCCCCCTCCCCCCCAAAAAAAGAATTACAATCAGTTGTGCATTTTTGCTTAACCGAATGTGTCATTTAAAACTACTTTGTGCAAAAACGAAAAGTTCTGTAAAATATTGAAATAGACTCTGGACATGAAGTCTGGTTCCGTGGTAACTTTATGCCAGGCAATGCTTTTTTAAAATCCACCTCACCCCACTCAAAACTGGTTAGCCGTTTGAACAACAGGATTACATACCATAAGTACCAGTTTTCTGTTTTCAGGCCATTCAACATAGCAAAAAAATGCAGATTAAACTTTGGTTTAAAGTTTGGAAAAGATGTTAATCCACCACTATGCTTCTTTGCTCAAAGTCCTTGGATTATTGGGGAAAAAGAGATGTGATTGTGAGCTGAGCAAGTATATAAATTAATGAAAGAAATGAAGTTAAGAGACTCCTTTCTCTTACATTTCAAATTTGATAATTCACTCCTAAATTTAGCAGAATCATTGCAAAATCAAGATTTTATAATTGTGAGTAAAATGCTGGCCACCACTGTAGATGGAGGCTGAAAGCATTTACTACATGATGGCTTTTAAAATCAAAACAACTTACATAAACTGAAATATATGATAATACATTTAATACCCTGTTTCCCCAAAAATAAGACCTCCCCGGATAATAAGCCCAGTAGGGTTTTTGAGCGCATGCACTAAAATAAGCCCTCCCCAAAAATAAGCCCTCCCTGAAAATATTTAAGCACATGTGCAGCTGGTCCCCGCCATTTCCTTGGGTTAGGGTTAGGGAGGTGGAAATCAGGTAAGACGGCAAGAAGACCCCGTCTTGCTCCACGCGCCCCAAAATAATAAGACCTCCCCCCCAAAATAAGGCCAAATCGCTTATTTCGGGGTTCAAAAAAATATAAGACAGGGTCTTATTTTCGGGGAAACACGGTATATACTAAAAATAATTGAGATGCAGTATCTTGGCTCTAAGCATCATAGTCTCATAACTGAAATTAAACCTTCATATAACTTGTTAAAAAAATAGTTTCATTTCACGTAAGCAGAGCTGAAATTAATCTGGTTTCAGCTCTGCTTAGCTAAGGTGCTGATGGCACCTAACACTGTGGTGAAAGGCGGAGGGCTCAGGGTGAGGCTGGCTGGTTCTTCTAGTGCTATAGTACAGTTTTGTGTTACATCCTGTGTCAAGACTGACTTGTTAATCAGTGATGAGTATCTCTTGTTTTCAGTGGAACAACTGATGTTTTATTTTGAAGAGATGGTTTTGAAGGTGTATGATTATCTTTTTATACTCCCAGGGAAAGTTGTGGCTGCTTGAGTGCTGCTAAACTGCTGTGGTTTTATCACTGCTGGGCTGCTGTAGTCACATGATTCTCATTTTCAGCATTCTCTGACAGTTTCCCAGCCACTCATGCAATCCCTTTCTTTCTCCCACAGCTACATCTATAAGTAAACAGTAAACACCATTGTGGACAGCCGTGGATGCACGGCTGTCATTAGAAGAACATGTGACAGCCGTGGCCGGGGGGGGCATGGGGCCGTGGCCAGGGGGGCTTTCTATCAGGTTTGCCTGATTCGCCAGTTGTGTCCCTTTCTGGATCGGGACTCCTTGCGCACGATCACTCATGCCCTCGTCACTTCCTGCCTGGACTACTGTAATGCTCTCTACATGGGGCTCCCCTTGAAGAGCACCCGGAGGCTCCAACTGGTCCAGAATGCAGCCGCGTGGGTGATTGTGGGAGCGTCATGGCACTCCCATGTAACACCTCTCCTGCGCAAGCTGCACTGGCTTCTGGTGGTCCTCCGGGTGCGATTCAAGGTGTTGGTGACCACCTTTAGAGCGCTCCATGGCTTAGGACCTGGGTACCTATGAGACCGCCTTCTGCCATCGAGAGCCTCCCACCGGCCAATATGCTCCCACAGAGAGGGTCTCCTCAGGGTGCTGTCGGTCAAACAATGTCGACTGGCGGCCCCCAGGGGGAGAGCTTTCTCTCTGGGAGCACCCAGATTTACGTACTTTCTGCCGGGCTCTCAAGACTTTTTTATTTCAACAAGCCGGGCTGGCCTAACTTCTCCAATTGCTTAATTTTAATTTGAATTTTAAAAGGGGTATTTTAATTGTTGGGCCAAAATTGTTTAATATGTTTTTTAAACTGTTCTTAAATTTTTGTATTCTGTGTGTTTACCTTTGGCTGTTCACCGCCCTGAGTCCTTCGGGAGAAGGGCGGTATATAAATTTAAATAAATTAAAATGAATAAAATAATAAATTTAGTAACTTACCTGTAAAAGAAAGCACAGTTCAGAAAGATTAAACAGGAGTAACATTATGTTACAACCCATGCTTACTTCTAGATAGCAAAGAATTAAAAAAAAAAACATTAGCAAGGTCAACATGTGTTTCGATTATTCAAAATGCTTCTCAATCTCTCGAAATGTGCCCAGCTAACTCTTCTTCCTCTCAATATAATCTTGCTAGTAGCAGCCATAATGGAAATTGTGCCTGCTGTTTAATTAGCATTCTTCAAGTCTCCATGGCTTGAGGATTTTTTTAAAAAATCCTAATAATCGGATATTGAAGATATAAAACAGTATGGAATTAAATTTCTGTTTTATTCTGAGCTCTGGAAAAAAATCTGGAACATGGGCTGTTTTGTTCTACACTCAGAATTGTCTCCTATGAAGTTTGTCATTTTGGACAAAATATTTCAACTCACAATACGTTAGGGCCTGGTCTCAAGTGATCTCCTCAGACAAGTTAGAGAACCAAGACAAGCACAGGAGAATGACACCCTGCATTGTACACACAGGCAGTCCTCAATTTACGACCACAACTGAGCCCAAAAGGTCTGTTGCTAAGCGAGACAGCTGTTAAGTGAGTTTTGATCCAGTTTATGACTTTTCTTGCCATAGTTGTTAAGTGAATCTGGCTTCCCCATTGACTTTGCTTGTCAGAAGGTCACAAAAGGGGATCACATGAACCCCTCGGTTACTGCAACCATCATAAATATGAACCTGTTGCCAAGCATCTGAATTTTGATCACATGACCATGAGGATACCTCAGTGGTCATAAGTGTGAAAAGCGGTCGTCACTTTTGCAGTGCCTTTGTAACTTCAAACGGTCACTAAACGAATGGTTCTAAGTTGAGAACTGCCTGTGCTGTATTGTGATGCAATTCTCCTTTGTACAAAAGTTCTAAAACAAATCGTCTTTCACGATCGATTTAGAACTTATAGAAGAAAATGCAGATTTATTTTCTTTTTGGAACCAAATTTGCCTTGATCTAGGAATGATGGGGTGTTGGAGTGTTCAGGAATTGGGGTTGGTAAGCAGAAAGATCTAGAACAATTATTTGGAAGAGGAACGGGAACTTGGAGAAGACCAGGAAGTTGGTCTTCTGTTGGGAAGCAGTATTTTGACCAGAAAGATTGTCTTTTATTGACTTGGTTCTAGCTATTCTCAGCAAAAGAGAAGGACGGGCACATTCTCCCTCTTACACGCACACAGAAATTGGAGCTGAAAGTGTAGGGAGATTCCAGATTGAAAACAGGAACGGTCTCAAAATTTGGATTAAACAAAACCAGTAAGAAGCTTTCAAAACCTGATCAATTGGAAATAAAAATTGAAGCCACCCTTCCCACAGCCCTTGTGGGAAGAGCCCAAAGGGGGATTCCATAATCCTGAGTCTCATTTGTAAAATGCTAAACTACTAAGTTTCAAGAAGATTTACATTAGCCTTAATTTGAGAGTTGCAATTTAGATCTGCTTATTAATGTTTTTGTAAAGATCTGCTTATTAATGTTTTGTAAAGGACATTTAAAAACCGATTAGCATGAACTCACAGAGAGGGTTTTTTTTCCAAAAGGAGTGCAAACTTATTAAATATTGACTTTGCCATTTGTTTAGTCTATTAAATTGCCTTATATTATGTTATCTGTTTGTTTAGATCTGATTAGTGCCCATAATCTCATATAAAGCAAGGCAAATTGAGCTATTAGAACTTGAGAGTATTTTAACTCTCTCAAATAACAGTAAAATTGATTGCCATTATGACTTCTCATTTCTCAGCCTTTTGACTAAAATCCAACATAGCACGTGGAATTTTGGGAATCCTTCCTACTGTAATTTCAATTTTATATGTGCCAGGTTTCATGCTTCTATCCTAAAGGATATGTTTTTTCTTCTGTAGTTTGGCCACTGCAATCATATATAAAAATGTTTTCTCATGGTTTCCTCTGTGGGTTGACCAAAATAGACAAATGGGGGGGGGGAGAGAACCTTTCATAATGCTTGAACAGTTCCTGCTTTATCAACCTTGTCTCTTGCGAAAGTAAGTACCATGTTTCCCTGAAAATACGACCTACTCAGAAAGTAAGTCCTAGCTTGATTTTTACATGTGAGCCCAATTTAAGCCTACCCCCAACATAAACCCGGTGCATTCCCATAGAGAGGGCCTACTCGGGGTGCCGTCAGCCAGACAGTGTCGGCTGGGGACCCCTAGGGAGCGGGCCTTCTCTGTGGGCGCACCTACCCTCTGGAATCAGCTCCCTCTGGAGCTCCGGATGGCCCCCGACCTTTGCTCTTTCCGCTGCAAACTAAAAACGTGGTTATTTCACCTGGCCGGCCTTGACTGATGCGGGTTTTAAAATGGATTTTAATTGATTTTAGGGATTTTATGCGTAACTTTTAACCCGGAGTTTTTGTTTTATTTTTCTGTTTTATTGTTGTGAGCCGCCCTGAGTCCTCTCGAAGAAAGGGCGGCATATAAATCTAAACAAACAAACAAACAAACAAACAAATAAGACCCCCGCCCACTCCAAGGTGCACCGGTAAACATTAAGCTAGGGTGGGGATGGTGGAGCTGCCCTACTGCTTACCTTTGGATAGTTGTAGCCAGGCCTCGCCCATTTCTTTTGCTGCAGCCGGCAAGGCTTTCCTGAAGGCCTCTCTAGCTGATAACAGATGGATCCAGAGCTCTGTTATCGGTGGCAGAGGCCTTCAGAAAAGCCTTGCTGGCCATGCCGAACGAAGAAGTTCTTGAAGGCCTCTGATAACAAAAAAGAGGCTGGGGACGACATGAGCAAGTGGGATGAGTCAGTGGATAACATTTACCTCCTTTCCCAAAAATAAGACCTGGTGCCTTTTTTGGTGGCAAAAAAATAATAACTCTGGGTCTTATTTTCAACGAAACATGGTAATAGTCTATTGGAGTTAATTTCCTACTGAACCGTTGCTATATCGATGGTGTCAAATCACAGGTGTCAAACTCACCGCTTATGTCACAGGACGTATTGTGACTTTTTTTGCTTTCACGTAGCTGGAGTGGGCGTGGCCTACGTGTGATGCACCCGGTCCGCGGGCCCCCAGTTTGACACCCCTGCCTTAAATTCAAATCCTCACAGCATTCCATAACCTGGAAGTTTTGAAATATACAGAATCACAAAATGTAACCTCTTTTTTCTCTTTCTCTGTGCTCTCTTTCAGATTTGAAGAACTTGTGAAAAAATTCAAGGTAGAATATCATGCTGGTGGGTCCACGCAGAATTCCGTTAAAGTGGCACAGGTTTGTCCCCTTCACAATGAATTACATCCAGGTTAAGACTTAATGGCAGAAATATGTTTTTGGTCTAAATTTGTTTATTTATGTAGCAAACACAACATTATACGGCTGTACTTATTGTTGCCAACAGTATGAAGAGATGGCCGTGTGTACAATGATCATCTGAAGTTGCAGCCACTATTCTGTTTCTGGGTTAGATGTGTAAATGTCCTACTTTAATTGAGTAAGATATTTAAATATTACAGGGTGTCTTACAGTTGGGGATTTCATGGCACTTCAAACGTGTCCTTGAATAAAGCCAACGATTGTTGGAGACTAAGCTTCATTCTTAATCTTATCTGAGACTTCATATTCATCGAAGAAATAAATATCTGGAAGGTTTTCCTCCTAATATTGGATTAAAGGCCTGTTAAAAGTTTGAACAAGATTGGGAACAGATTTAAAACTTTCCTCAATTGGAGGAAGGAAGAATCTTGGGAAATCTTTGCCTCAGGATTTGCAGGTGTGCCTGTTTGACAATTTCTCCCTTCCAATGTGGAAATTAAGTGGGCTGGAGGCTGGTTTGAAGAGGTGGAGGCGTGGAGAAGCAAACCCCACAAAGGGGGATGAAGATCAGCAAAGAGTCTGAAAACATTCGAGCAAGACTGCATGATTGTAAACTAGTAATCTGTAGCCATACATTAGACCAGGGGTGTCAAACTCAAGGCCTGGGTGTCAGATCCGGCCTGCAGGTACTTAGATCTGGCCTGCGGTGCTGCCCTGGAAACAGTGAAGGACTGGCCTATAGTGCTTTTGCCAGAGAAAACGGGCTCCCGAGCTCCATTTTCGGTTGCCACAGCCTCCTGCAACCCTCTGCCAGTGAAAACGGAGCCCAGGGAGGCCACGCCCAGTCCTCTCCAGCTCTATTTTCACCGGCAGAGGCACCACGGGCCAGTCCACTGTTTCCAGGGTGACCCCACGGACCAGATCTAAGCACCCCACAGGCCGGATCCGGCCCACGGGCCTTGAGTTTGACACCCCTGCCCTAGACGGTAATCCCCCTTTTTTGATATTCAAAATATTTTGAGTTACAACTTCAGAAGTTAAAAATGCATTCTGTAATTATTTGACTGGTTGGCAACCTATACCGAACGAACAGAGATGGAACCCTTTAGAATTAGGGAGTGATCATGCGATGAGATAGTCACGTGATCTTTCCCAGGTGAAGGAACAACAAACAGGGTTGCCCGGCACGAACATGTGGAAGGGGTGGCGGTAATAGCTTCCTCTCACATCCGGCCCCCGCTGCTGGCTTCTTACATCTCCTTTCATAGAAGAGCCTGCTGTGTCATACCCCAGTGCACCATTGTGTGTGTGTGTGTGTGAGCACGTGAGGCCCGTCATTAATTTGCACATTTGGCAATTATAATTAGGAATCCAAAAATGGATCATTGGCTTTTATCCGGCACACTTAAGAGAAAAGGGACAGATGGTACAAACGACAGTGAGACATCAGCATATGAAACAAAAGTTAGTAAGCTAACAGTACTGGGGGGCGGGGGGGGAGAACGACGAGAAGCAGGGAACACTTAAAAACTGGGATTTACTTTCACTGGAGCAGACAAAGTAGGAAAGCTTAAAACCAGCTAAATTTTAGCATCACTTTGAGGGTAAACCTGGGGAATATAAGCTTAAATAATGTAAAAGCAGCAAAAAGACCGTGAAATGGACATTGTTTAATGCTAAGGCATTGGAGCCCTATAAAGGGAATAGGTATGCTCACAACAAAGACACAAAAAACTGAATATAGAAAAACTGGCAAATCTTTTGCCGTTGCTATACTGACTTGTCTTTTTCATGTTGTACAATGAGTTGAATTGGTTTGTTTTTTTGCTTGAACATGGCTTTGGGGGGTTTTCGGCAGCCTCCTGAATCGATTCATAGATACATTTAGCAATTGGAGAGGTCTCTCAATCTGTATCTTCGGAAATGAACAAGGAGCCTTGATGAAGAAAGTAGAGACAAGGACCAAATAACCTGAATGGGTAATTATGACTTAATTAGAAATTTCAGCAGATGTTCTTGGTAAACATATGACCTGAGAAGACCTTCAGAGTTGGGGGGAAAAAAAAACAAACTTAGCCAAGCATCTCCCTGTGTCTGACGTAACATTCAACTGGATAAGAAACCACTGATGATGATATTTTTCTAAGCATTAAGATGAGAGAACTAGACAGATTTATGCTATTTTCATATTAGTAGCTAAGAAGAAGGTTTTTCCCCCCTGTTCTTTAGTCTGAAACTGCTTTGCAACTTATGGGGTGTTTTAAGTCCCATAGAACCTATACTCTCAAGCAACTTTGATAATAAAAGAGAATATATTTGTAGCCAGGTTTGACATGAAGGATCCTTGGTGCTCTCTGAGCTTGCTTGTTTTCTTGCAGGTGTTTCATTACCCAAGTAGGTAACATCATCAGTGCTAGTAAAGAATGGGGTTTGCTGTTACTTTATATTCAGGTGTCTTGCTCTGTCAGCGTTGGTGCGGGTGGTCTTAGAGGTACTTTGATTGGTTGTTTGCTGTTGGCTTCTTTGGCAGTTCCTTGACTGGGGTATTGTTTACTTGATTGTTGGTCTGATGTTAACCTTGGAGTTAATCGGTGCTGATCTGCATGCAGCTGTCCCGAGCTCCGTTTTCACTGGCAGGGGGTTGCAGGAGGCTGTGGCAGCTGAAAACGGAGCTCAGGAGCTGTTTTCACTGGCAAAAGTACTGCAGGCCAGTCCTTCGCTGTTTCCAGGGTGGCGGCGCAGGCCAGATCTAAGTACCCCATGGGCCGCTTCCGGCCCCAGGGCCTTAAGTTTGATACCCCTGATCTAAACTATATTTTGCACAGTTTCTGTTTCAGTTTCTGCTTCAAGGATATTTTAAGGCCCTTGGAGTATCCTTCATCCTTATTTTCTTCTATCAGCTTTCCTACACCCTTTAGCATCTGGGTTTTTTTTTTTTTTCATGGAACCATTAATCTACTTCCATTTCATATTGTATTTCTTTAAGCAATTCTTTCTGGGAATACCATTATCTGCTATTACAGCTAAGTGACTTTCAAAAGCTTCTTATGATTCAGAAGAGAGAGATGACCGTTCAAAGAAAGGAGGAAAAAGCTATTAGGTGAGAGTGTCTGAGCTACTTTTGCCGAAACCGAGATGATCCTTACTGTTGAGCCCACCAACTCTGCTCCCTCTGCCACGTCCCTGGGCTGGTCCTGAGAGATACAGGAGAACTCCTGCAGAATAATTTGCTGGGAGATGGTTGCTCTAGTTCGTATTGCAGGTAGTCCTCGATTTACAAACCATTTGATTAATGACCCATTGAAGTTACAATGGCATGGAAAAAAACTGCCATTTATGATCGTCGCAGCATCCCCATGGTGATGCGATCAGAATGCAGATACTTGGCAACTGGCTCGTATTTATGACGGTGGCAGTGTCCCGGGGTCATGTGATCCCCTTTTGCGACCTTCTGACAAGCAAAGTCAACAGGGAATCCAGGTTCACTCAACAACAGTATTGCTCACTTAACAACTGCAGTGATTCCCTTAAGAACTGTGGCAAGAAAGGTTGTATATGGGATGGGAGTTGGGAAAGACATAAATATACCACTTACTTTTGATAAATCCATTTTAATCAATGGGTCGAAATAAAACAGTTACAGAATCTTACAACTTTTTTTTTTTTTTTTGCATGATTTGTTTTCAGTAGTATGCTGGCTTGTTGGCTTCCTAGTTTCATTTTCTGACCAATCAGGTGCTGAGCTCATTCTTTTCCAGAAACTTTTTCCAGAAGCCAGGAACCGAGTAACTTTAATCATATTCCCTTGATTTAGGTTTGCTTTTGTTAGAGCTACCGGCCAATTGGTCAGCTTTATCTTTTCTAAGTTTTGTAAAACTTTCACATTTTTCAGCAAAAGCCTTTCCATTTTGAAAGGGTAAAAATTTGAAATGATGGATAAAGACAGTAAACTTCACAAGCATACTTCCATGGACATTGCAAAAGCTACGAATAGATTATTAGACAGCCGGGGCATGGCAGATGAGTGACTATTTATTTCTACAACTGCAAATACAGTGTTCCATTTCCAGAAATTCAGAGCAGATTGCAGTATTAATACCCTGTTGCCCTGAAAATAAGACATCCCCTGATAATAAGCCCAATCAGGCTTTTAAGCGCATACGCTAAAATAAGCCCCCCCTCCCGAAAATAAGCCCTCCCCGAAAATATTTAAATGCAGACCTGGAAATCAGATAAGACGGCAAGAGGAGCCTCATCTTGCTCCATGTGTCCCAAAATAATAAGACCTCCCCGAAAATAAGGCCAGAAAGATTTGGTGTTACCCACAGTGGAGGAATAGTTGGTGAAGATGATGGAACTTGCAGAGAACTTAAAACTTGGCCAAATGGACTTCTATGATCAGAGAAAAGACAAACATGTACATTATTGCTGACTGAAAATCCCTTACGGACTTTTGGTCTGAAACAGAAAAAAATGAACTTATGATTTCTAGTTTTGATGAGACAGGATATATTATAGAAAGAAGAGAGTGGTGTTTTAACCATAAAGTATGAGGTAAATTTATAACTATTTAAAACAGGTGTAAAGAAGATAGGAAGTTTCTTCTTCATATCTTTTTTCTTTTCTATTTTTCTTTTCCTCCCCCCTCCCCCCGCTTTCTTGCACTTCTAGCTTTCTCTTTGATTTCTCTCTCTTCTTTCTTTTTACTTCATATTATTTTGTATTCATTTTTATCTTCTTTCTTAAACACCCACACAAACAATAAGAGGTGGAGCTATCATTGAGAAGACCCAAGCATGTTTTCCCTGAAGTTGGAGCCTCAACAAATTCTCTCTTCCAGATATTGTAGGAAAAGCAATACAGAACATGCTGATCAATAGTTACCTCATCGCACTGGAGTGGGATATTAATTGGGCTGCCAAAACTCATAACTCTTGGGTTCTAAATATCTCAACATTTTGATTGGTGATTTAGATGAAGAGCTCTATTTTTTTTTTAATTTATTTATATGCCGCCCTTCTCCGGAGACTCAGGGCGGCTTACAATGCGTTAAGCAATAGCCTTCATACTTTTGTATATTTTATACAAAAGTCAGTTTATTGCCCCCACAAACCGGGTCCTATTTGACCTCTCCAGTAAGCAGAAAGACCTAACTAGCCATGTGATGACCCAGGGCACGGCACAGAGATAACACAAACAGCTGGCAGTTCAAACCACACCTTTATTGCTCCAAAGCTCCCCAAACACTCCCACGTCTCTGGCAAGTCCCAGAGCAGAGTGAGAACAAACCCCCACACAAACCTCAAGCAGCTTCTGGCTGCAGTTAGTTCAGCCCAGCGCTGTCTGCACCAAGGCTGCACGGCAATAAATCCCAAATGTCTTTGGCAAAAAAAAAAGAGCCAAGCAAGGTGTTCAGGGAGCAGAAGATCCAGATAATTATCCAGAACGCCAACAAGGAATGCAAGGACTCTTTGCAAACTCAAACGTCCGCACACAACACTTCAAGAACTTAGTGTTTGTTCCCGACAAATGCCCCTCCCCACGGTATCTCCTTAAGTCTTATTCCCCAGGTGTGCCTGGTGAAACGGGGCGGGGCACTCTCCTCGCATGTGGCCTTCTCTGCCTGCACTGATCCCGCCTTCTCTGCACTCTCCTAGCCCTTGCATTAGGAGTGGGTGGTTCTTGCTCCTCGTCTGAGCTTTGTCTCTCCTCCCTGCCTGCAGGCCTTGCAAATACCGAACAACCTCGGATTGACTCTGCCCTTCCCCAGTTTCCTCCAAGGCCAACAGAGCTGCCCTCTCACTCATTTTCCGCTGCAGATTCAGATTCCAACGGGGGGGGGGGCATGACAAGCCAATTTAGAGATTTTGGAGAAGGAGATCACATTATGATCTGACCATTATTATCTAGATCTAACAGGACGAATTTGCAGCTATAAAGCCCCTTGTCCTATTATCATAGACACTCCTCGATTTTTGCAAATTCTGAAGGGAAAAGTTGCCAAACCTCACTAACTAGCCAGCCAGTTTTACAAGAGTGAATATATGAGGAAAATAAAAATGGATCAGGTTGAGCATGGCTACATTCTGCTTGAATAGATTTTTGAGCTAGCTCTGATTTGATTCTAGAATGCCTGTTTAGCACAAATTCCCATCAGCTTTAGATTTAGGACTATGGAAGTTGACACGGGTGTTAGCCGAGCCTCCAGGATGGAAGCTATCCTGCGTCATCTCAGCCCCTCTTGGGGGCCATCCAAGGCACTTCGTTTTTTGTTTTGTTTTTTTTCCCTGTGGCTAACTAAATATCTGGCAGCCCTACAATAACTCAAAAAGGATATTTATTTCCTTCTAAGAAATTTCATCCTCTTTGTGGGTGGGTGGGTGGGTGGGGGATACACTTTAGAAAGGGGGATGGATGGATACTGTTCGACATTTTCTTTCATTCTGAATTGCATGTGTATAGTATGAATGGAAGCTTATTTCCTTTATTTGTGTTGCTGAAGGGTAGTGCCTATTTTTTATTTATTTATTTATTTTTTTGCAGATAGCAAGATTTACTTTTTTAAAAAAACTTATTTTCCTACTGGGTGCTTCTACAGAAGATGCGTTTCAAAAACTGTAACTCAAAAGGTGTAATGGTTTGTTTTTTTTTTTGTTCGTCCTACAGATGGAAAAATAATTAGATTAGAGCCAGAGATCTCCCAATAGAATTCTCCTGCTTGCTGAAGAGGGTGGGAAAGTGATTCTCTCTATCCCCCCCCTTCCCCATTCCTCCTCCTGTTTGCATTTCTTAAAAGTCTGTTTTGAAGAGATGGGGGGTGGAGGGAAGAGCACTCTGAACAGCAGGAGTCCTGAGGGTTCAGAGACGGGAGGATGGGTAAATTGGATTCCCACTCCCACCCACTGACGAGGGTCTGCTCAATTGCAGCAATCTCTACCAATGGAAGAGTCCTACTTGGTTCCAGGCGATTGTCAATGTTCCAAAATAAGCTTTTGATCAGGATGTACCCAGAATGGAAACCAAAGCAAAATAAAATCAATATTCTAGAGAAATGTGAAAAGTAGGCTCAATTGCAGAAAGTGCTTAATGTTCTATCTCTCCCGTTGAATCTGAAAAAACCGATTTTTTTTATTCTACCATGCAATAAATGTTGATGGTCAAGTGACGTGATGGATTTAATGCAACGCTCCACATCCCTTGCAGAAAAATCAGAGTGCAGCTCTTCCTTGACCTGTAGGAATTACCGATGAAGTAAGAGGTTGATGGTTTAATCGGGCTTTAAAAAAGAGGAAAGAAACCGAGAAGCTCCTTGCTTCTGCCTTCCTGTTCCTATAGAATGAAATAAATGAGGAAATGGTGCAGTGGTGAAATTCAATTTTTTTTACTACCAGTTCTGTGGGCGTGGCTTGGTGGGCGTGGTGTAGCTTGGTGGGTGTGGCAGAGGAAGGATACTGCAAAATCTCCATTCCCTCCCCACTCCTGGGGGAAGGATATTTCAAAATCTCCATTCCCTCCCCACTCTTGGGGGAAGGATATTGCAAAATCTCCATTCCCACCCCACTCTGGGGCCAGCCAGAAGTGATATTTGCCGGTTTTCCGAACTACTCAAAATTTCCGCTACCGGTTCTCCAGACTCTGTCAGAACCTGCTGAATTTCACCCCTGAAATGGTGGCCTGCAGCTGATTCCAAACATAGAACAGGTGGAACACCAAATCCAGTAGTATTTTTAGTTTATTGGACTATTGGACTTCATTTCCTGTTACTTTATTGGATACTCGTCTTTAAATGTTAAAACGTTTGAAAGCTTCCTTTTATCCCGCCCTTTTACCTTCCTGTTAAATAAATTCTACTTCTCACTTTTGTGCATTCAAATTTCACATACTTTCCCCCTATAATACAAAGAGCCTTGTGAACAAGGGGTATCACATTCTTTCCCCCCCCCCCCCATCTTTTCAGTCCTGGTATCAACAGAAAGTCGAAAAAAAGGGTAGCATATCTTATCTTAAGCTTAAATAGAATAACTTTTTAACTTTGATCAAAGAAACCATATTTACGTCCTTTCCTTTTGACAGTCTTTTTTTTTTTACTTCATTCAAATATTGTTCTAAACCTTCAACAAGGATTTGCAAGCCTCTTTTTGAGATCCAATAGGAAAAAAAAAATATCAAGTCATTTGCTAGATTTGCCATTTGTATTTCCCTTTTAATTTTAAAATCTTACCCAGTTTATTTGTAGACCCAATGAAACATCCTTTTCTAAGTCATTCTCTTGGCTTGTCAGTTGTAAATCCACTTTCAATGCCATCTCTATCTTGTCAGATAAAAATTGTTCTATATCTGACATTTCTTCAATAACATCTTTTGGATATAGTTTATCCTTAGAAGCATCTACGAATAGAAGCATTGCTGACATTGCTGATATTGTGGCTACAATTTTACGATTTCATTTTTCAAAAGTCTCCTTCAGTATTTTTATGCTCGTAATGTTTTGCACCATTTTACAGGCCTGTATGTCTTTCCTGTACCTAAAATCTTTAGTCTCCTCTAGTCTCCAGTTTTTGAAACCATCAGTTTTATCTACTTCAGGGAAGAAATGGCAAACTGATTGGATCTTCGGGATTACTCTCTGGACAAGGAAAGGATTTGGGATCACCCATAAGCGCTCCAGACATTGTTTCATGCAAAGAGACCACAATGGTCTCTGAAAAGTTTAGAGCTCTGGGAGATGAGGAATTGCCATCTCTGCCTAAATCACAGTCATTGCCTTTATGGGTCCGTATACTTCCTTAGTCCCTTTTGGAAATTACTTGCTAACTGCTTTTCAAATATTAGGAACCTTCAGAATAGCAAGTTTTTACTACACAGGGTGAGTTTCCTTCAATCCTCAGCAAAAAAAAGTTTTAAAACAAAGTTAAGAACTTAATATAATCTTTTAGGGGTGGAGAGAATAGACACCAAATGGTGATTAGAATGTTGATTTTGGCACGTTAACAAACAGATCAAGCATCCAGGTGGAGTTGGAATAAGATTTTGCAAGTAATTACAGCTGGAATTGAGAAGAGTCATAGCTATATAATGATCTTCGAAAGAGATTATTTTAATAAACGGGGAAGAAAGAAAGGTCACATCTAATGACTTCAAATTCTATTGATACATTTTTTTAATAAGCATAAAAATTTCCATATTTGTCTGAACAGCGTGCTGTCTGGGCACAGTTAGTTTTAAGTAGAGATACAACAATAATCATAATAAACATGTCGATATTAATTTTTCCCATTTGCATGACACATCCGGCCCACAGGCCGCCATTTTGACATCCCTGAACTAGATTATTTATTTATTTATTTATTTATTTATTTATTTATTTATTTATTTATTTATTTATTTATTAAATTATACCTCAGGTACTAAGGGAACTAGAGGACGTGATCACAGAAAAAACTTTGGTCCTCTCTGAGAACTCTTGAAGGAGAGCTGAAATCTCAGGAGAGCGGTGAGAAGCAATGGTCACATCCAGTGGTGGGATTCAGCTGGTTCAGGTCAGTTTGAGTGAACCTGTAGCCAAATTGCTGGCTGACCCGCCCCTTTCAGGAGTCCCCACATGCCGCATTTTGTCTCACAGGTAAGTGCAGGGAGGCCTCCTAGGCCTAAAACGGGGCACAGGGGTGTGTGGAGCCTCCCCCTGCGGCCCGTATTCGCTCCCAGGAGGCTTCAAGGAGGCCTCCTAGACCCAAAATGGGGCGCGGGGGTGTGTGTCCCCCCGCAGCCTGTTTTTGCTCCCGGGGGTGTGTGTGCAGGAGGCTGAGTGTTGCCTGTCACCCCATGGCCATGCCCACCATTGCCACACCCACCCGGCCAGTCATTAGGGCAGAGAACCGGTTGTTAAATTATTTGAATCCCACCACTGGTCACATGTTCAGAAGGAAGAGAAACCCTCTCAGCTGATCATCTTACTCCCTTCAAATAGATTATCAAGCAGCATGTTTATGAATACTTTGGGTAGGCACACTACAATCAACAGCAACCAGGGTGAGTTCATTGCAAATAAATCATGCCAGAGTAAATTTATTTCCTTAGCCGATGGTGTTATTAGCTTAGTCAATCAGGGAAATGTCATAGACCTCATATAGCCACACCAAAGCCAAGATAAGGAAGAGAAGAACAGATATACAAAGCCAGGAAGCTCAATCTAGGATACTGGTGGGGGTCCACTTAGGTGGTCAACCCTTCAATTTTAGCCCAGCCAGATATCTGAGGCAAATTGAAATATCTAAATATAGATGAGCTACGATGCTAGCACAATTTCATATTTTACCTACTGCTGTTCTGGAACAGAAGTATAACTCCTAATAACGAATGACTTTGCCTGCATGGAACGGGTAATGTAAAGACCGATGCTCACTTTTTCCCTTTTATAGAGATATTTCTGCATGCCGCTTAACTGTGTTGTTAGCAAATGGTCCAGGACACCCAGATTCATTTTAATCTTGGGAATCTGCAGTTTGATAGAAGTGATATAATCTCTCTGAATGTTTCTTATACCAGAAGAGAATAACTTCTTAATGGTCTGTGACCATATGGAATATGTACCCTGCTATTTCATACCTATTAGATGTTGCTATTATTAAATATTGCAAATTATATATTATTTTTGATGTGCCTTAATCTAAATACTGGTTTTAATGCACCAATTGAACAGGTTTTGTTTTCCCTTTTATATGGTTAATAGGCCTCACAGGTTTAATTATTTTGATTCATTTTCTAGATTTTATGTTCATAATGTTAACTTATATTTTATTCATACTTGTATGAGTATTCTATTAAAGTTTTACTGTTCTTTAACTTGTTGTACACTTGTCATTATCTATTCTGATATGCAAGCTGTCAGCTAGTGAGAAAGGCGGAGTTCTTGTTTGCTAGAAGAGTTCAGACTGAGGCTGGATGGGCATGTGTCCAAGTGTTGTGGCCCGCCGGCAGCCAGCAGAGCTGGACAGTGAGGAGGTTGGGGAGAAACATGGGGCTGGGGAAAGCTTGAACAAGGGCTCTGTGTTGGAGGCAGAGAGGGAGCTAGACAGCAGTGAGGCAGAGAAACCGCTGGAGTCTGTTCCCAGTGTGCGCATGCACAGAGCTGCCAGAAGACAAGAACAACTAAGAAAGCAGGGTCGACTTGGGAGTAAAGCCACACCTTGGAGGTGATTGGCCCCTCCCATAAGAAACAAAAGAGGAGCAAACGGGGAGGGGGCTTTTGCAGGAAACAATTTGTTCGTTCGGTCATTTCAAGAGTGGAAATTTCTGTCTGTGACTCTAAGAGACTCTGTGCCAAGTTTTGCCTTACACTGGGTTTGGAAACTAGTTATCTGGCTGCTTTCCAAGGGAGATAAGGTTTGTGTTGATAAATATTCCTCTGAAAGACTGTTTGTCAAGCCTTGCTGACTGTGAATGAAAGGAATTCACAGTCATGTAAATAAAAGGGACCAAGACTCTGCTTCATGCTTTTTAAGGAAGTTTAGGCCAGAACACCGAGGTGTTCCTGTAGAAGTGATCCAGGAGTTGCAGAAGATCCCAACCTTGGCAACATTAAGATGTGTGGACTTCAACGCCCAGAATTTCCAGCTAACGGCCCTGGCTGAGGAATTCTGGGAGTTGAAGCCCGCACATTCTAAAGTTAAATGAACTTTAAAATAGGCCACAGGTGAGCTGGGGAGGTGTGGCAGTGCTGGCCTGGCCCCGCACTCACCTCCCAGGGCCTCCCCCACTCCTGAGATGCCCTGTGTTCGATTTAATGCCCTGTGCAGTCATTTAACAAATGCAGTTGGGAGAACAGGATTGGGGTAGGTTAAGCAAGGCGATCACATGAGCCCCTTGGTTAAAGACTGCCACAACTTGCAACCATAATGGGCAGTCTACCTTACACTTACGCGTCAAGGACTACTAATCATTCATCATACTGCTTGTAAACCTAGAATGCATAATTCCCAGGTCGACATGTAATTGGGAAAAAAGCAGCGTTGTGTGCCTATACATAAGACATTTTAAAGGGACACAGTGGCTCAGTGGCTAAGACGCTGAGCTTGTTGATCAAAAGGTCGGCAGTTCAGCGGTTCGAATCCCTAGTGCCGCATAACGGGGTGAGCTCCTGCTACTTGTCCCAGCTTCTGCCAACCTAGCAGTTCGAAAGCAGGTAAAAAATGCAAGTAGAAAAATAGGGACCACCTTTGGTGGGAAGGTAACAGCGTTCCGTGCGCCTTCGGTGTTTAGTCATGCCGGCCACATGACCACGGAGACGTCTTTGGACAGCGCTGGCTCTTCGGCTTTGAAATGGAGATGAGTACCACCCCCTAGAGTCGGGAACGACTATCACATATGCGTGAGGGGAACGTTTCCCTTTTACCTTTACATAGACGTTTTAAGCATTAAAAGTTGCTTCAGGGCATGGGAATGAGTGAAATTAGATTGCAGGGAGAAATACATTCTTAAATTTCCTTATTCAATATTGTTCCATCCTGCCTTACCTGTTTCTATATGTATTTGTGTCTACTTGAATTTTATTGTCTGTTGCGTTGGGTCATCGTAAAATAAAACATAGTTCCAAAATAAAGGATACAGATGCTAACAGTCGACATAAAAGGATGATGTAATTTCAGAAGAGCGAACATTAAATGTAGTACAAAATCAGAAACATATGGTGGTTCATCAGACAACTGTCATGAGATATTGCAGTACTTTAATCTGTGTGAAATTTAAGAATGGGATATAGAAATATCTCTGGCATTTATATAAAGTCAACATAGTGTCTTGAAACTGGCGCGTTTGGTGAAGATAGTATTCCTATATTAGTGGGTTTATTTTAATCTATTTTATTAGCGTGTTTAATTTTATATTTCTTTTTTACTAAAATATTTTTATACCACTTCTCATTGCAAAAGTATTCCAATGTGGTTTTACGAAGCCTGTAATGAAAAACATTCTTTTATGAGTGACATCTTAAAGAGAGTTAATGGCTGGGAAAAGCCGACTTAAAAAGATAAAGGCAGGGAGACGGGTGGTTAACGAATAGCAAATATAAGTAAATTTTAAATAAATAAAAGTTTCAAGAGCTGCCTTAAAGAGATCGGCACTAGGCATGGAAAAGATCACTGCACAAAGACTCCTGCCACCAGATAGCAATCCATCAGCCACAGCATGGAGCAGGGCCCCTTCCAAAATTTGTGGCCAGGAGGCTAAGACAGATAAGACCTTCTCTAAGGTTGTTGACTTCTCTAAGCCCTTAGGACAGTGTTTCCCAACTGTTTCCCAATTGGCAAATTGAAGGTGAGTGGACTTCAACTCCCAGAATTCTCCTTGCTAGCTGGAACTCTGGACGTTGAATTCCATATACCTGGAAATTGCCAAACCCTGCTTTAGGACTTCGTATACTGATACCAACACCTCAAATTGCCTTGGGAACTGAGTGGCACCCAATGCAGATCTTGTTGTCCAAGTCTAAAACATATATACAGGATAACCTAAGCACTGGACGAATAAACGTTATAATTGGACAAAAATTCTAAAGAAACGCTAGGTCTTGGAAGGGTCTCAAGGAAAGTCCCGCATAGATTAACAGAGTTGGAAGGGGCTTTGGAGGTCATCTAGTCCAACCCCCTGCCCAAGCAGACGACCCTACACCATTTCTGACAAATGGCAGTCCAATCTCTTCTTGAAAGCCTCCAGTGATGAAGCTTCCACAACTTCTGAAAGGAGTTAGTTGGTTGATTGTTCTGCCAGAAAAATTCTCCTTATTTCTAGGTTGAATCTCTCCTTGTTCTGTTTCCATCCATTATTCCTTGTCTGGCCTTCAGGTGCTTTGGAAAATAGCATGACCCCTTTCTCTCTGTAGCAGCCCCTCAAATATTGGAAGACTGCTCTCCTGTGTCCCCTGGTCCTTCTCTTCACTAGACTAGCCACACCCAGTTCATGCAACCGTTCATCATATGTTTTAGCCTCCAGTCCCCTCATTATCTTGGTTGCTCTTCTCTGCACTTTTTCTATAATAGATATAGGTAGTCCTTGGCTTATTACCACAATTGAGCCCAAATTTCTGTGGCTAAGCAAGACAGTAAAATGAGTTTTGCCCTTTTTAGGATTTTTCATGCTACAGTTGTTAAGTGAATCATTCACAGTCATTAATCAGGTCTGGCTTCCCCATTGCCTTTGCTTGTCAGAAGGTCGCAAAAGATGATCCCATGTCCCTGGGACATTGGAACTGTCATAAGTACATGCCAGTTGCCAAGCACCCAAATTTGGATCATGTGGCCATGGGGGTGCCGCAGCAGTCAATAGGTGTGTGAAAAGCAGTCACAAGTCACTTAGTGTCGTCGTAACTTCAAACGGTCACTAAAAGATTGGTTGTAAGTCAAGGACTACCGGTATTGCAATAATAATAATTAAAATAGCAATAACAGATGTGTATGAATCACCAGGCAACCCATCCCTGGTTTGCTGGACCAAACTGGCAGAAAGCATTCCTCACCTTGGATATCAATCAAGTGGGCCTCTAGATAAAAATATGGATGAGTGCCCCGGATTGCAATCCAGTTCCTTCAGAGAAAATTGGGCCTGGATTGGGACCCATTCATCTGCAGTGCTCCTGTCTTGGGATTTTGGCTTGTTAGCCCTGATCTGGTCTAAGTAACACCCCATCTGTCCTGATTTATGGAGAAACAGATCATCTCCAAATCCCGAGAGGACCATCTCCTCAAGCTTTGTATAGAATGACATATGGATAGCCAATTTTGGGGATAACATTTGAGGAAAATGTCTCTGTAAATTGCCTCTGAGAGAAAAACCAAGATATAAATACAAAGAAGGTATCTGAAATACGTTCCAGTATTTGAGGGGCTGCCACAGAGAGGAGTGGGTCAAGCTATTTTCTTTTTTTTTTATTCAAAAAGTTTTTTTATTTTATAAACAAACAAACAAACAATACATAATCAGTCAATATATCTTCTAAATACATCTTTTGTGTCTTCTTTTTGCTCTTCCAATATTTATCATATCTTAATATTATCATTTCCTTTATTATAACATTTCCCCCACTTTTCTTACTTCTCTATTAATACATTTATTAATAATAAATTTATTTATTAAACTATCTTTTAATTTTATTGAAAATTAGACAACCATTTTATCCCCACACAATCTTCAACCCCCCCTTCCCCACCCCCACCCCCGACTTCCCAGAGCAAAAACAGGGTATAGCATTAAACAAACATAAGCTAAAATATACTAACTTAGTACAGGATTCAAAACCCCCTCACACTCTTTAACTCCTCTTTTAAAAATTGTTCATCAGCCTCCCCTTTTAGAATTCTAATTTAAACATTATAAAACTTTCTTTAAAGCATATCTTTTAAGAAGAAAAAAAAGAGAAAAAATATTATTTTATATCCATTCAATTTTAAATTAACCATTTTAATACTTCAATAAGTTTTTTTAAAAAAAACACTTCAATAGACTATTCTTCAAAATATAACCTTGAAAATACTATTAATCCATTGAGTTAAATTATTTCTAACTCTTGAGTTCATTCTTCAAAATATCTATTTCAAAACTTTCAGAAAGTTATCAATTAAGTTTAAAGTTAACCATTTTAATACCTTGATAACTTTTTTTAAAAAGCTATCCATTTTTAGTTAAACATTTTTACTTAAACTTAAAAAATACTAATTTCAGTAAACTTTTCAAATTTATTATTAAAATCCTCCCCAAAAGAAACTAATCTTCAATTCTTCCTTTCTTTCTATATTTTTTCAAGTCCTTCTTTTGCAATAGTACTTTCTTCAACATTGCTCCTCCCCCTGCTTTTATTTTCAAAAAATTTTGAATATAGATTTGAGGCTGATGCATCTTTGGAAATTGTTCTCTTCTAAAAGTTATCTCCTTCAATTTGAAACCTCCATTACGACTCTTCCTGCTTATATAATCAATCACTTCCTTCCTTAAAACAGTCTGCGGGAAAGAGTCTATTTGCTGCTTTTCAGTTAACTGCATAGAAGCTTCTGCCAAAACCTCTGTTTTCAGTGTGCTAACTTCCATCGTGATCCTGTTAGCTTCTTTCCCCTGCTCCAAAGTCGAAATAAGTTGATTTTCTTCCTCCTTTCCAGCCAGCAAAACATTGTTGTTCTCCAGATTATAATTTTGAATAGTCCTTTCAATTGATTCTGATATAACAGAAGTATAAAAATTTAGGAGTTCTTGTAAAACCTTTACAGTCAAGACTTGTGAGTTTGCTGGCTCATATAGTAATGTTCTTCCATCCTTAATGTCAGCCATATTTCAATTTCCACATTAAGTTTATTCAGCTATCAGGTCAATAAGTCCAATAATTTTCCACACAATTTAGAGGTATAAAGTAGTTAGGGTCAATACCATAGTCTTTTTCATTCCACTAGCACTTTAAATCTTTTTCTTGCCGCGTAATCCAGTAGCCTTTACAATGTTGCAGCTTTAACGATCACTTTCACTAGTAAGTGAAAACGCCCTTAAGCACCATCTTTTTTCTTTTTCTTTTAAACGGAGTTAAAGTTTAGTACTTGCATTTTCTGTTCTCCTGATTTTGCTCTGCCAGCGTCCAGGTTCAAATTTTCTCACAATCCTTAAAATTGCTCTGCTGGTGTGGTCGCGACCCCTTGTTCTGCATAAAGGAGAATCGTCCCGGATCCAGAGCGCTGAAGGGCTTTCAGGGAGCTCTCACCCTGCAAACCCCAGGCTTAAAAAAAAAAAAGCCTGGGGGTCTAGGGGAGCTCTACCCAGACCCTTCTGCTCTTCTCTCCCCCTTTTTCCCTGAGGGAGAGTTTCGAGCCGCTAGAACAGCTGATTTTCGCTGTTCTAGCGGCAAACGGAATCACGGGGCTGGAGCTCCTAAAGGAGCGTCCATTTGGGGAACGCAGAGCCACCGGAAGTCCCTGGTCAAGCTATTTTCCAAAGCACCTGAAGGCCAGACAAGGAACAATGGATGGAAATAGATCAAGGAGAGATTCAACCTAGAAATAAGGAGAAATTTTCTGACAGTGAGAACAATCAACCAGTGGAACAGAAGTTGCCTTCAGAAGTTGTGGGAGCTTCATCACTGGAGGCTTTCAAGAAGAGACTGGATTGCCATCTGTCAGAAGTGATGTAGGCAGGGTCTCCTGCTTGGGCGGGGACTAGATGACCCTTCCAACTCTGTTAATCTGTTAAAAAATAAGGTATTTATCATAAAAAGAATTCTTCCAAGCATATTTAGTATATTATTGGGTTCTTTGATGCACCTTTTTAATATATTGCTTAGCTCAAGGCGGTAGACATACCTAATAATGTACTTCCTGCCTCCTACTTTTTTTATTTCCTATTCAATTTCCTAAGGCTGAGCCCCGCTGCAACTATTCTTTCCTACATAAAGATGAGAGAGAAATGTAATAAATAATAATTTCTTAGCCACTGCATTTGTGTCTTACATGGATTTTTGCCCGTACATAATTGCTTTGCCATAGTTTCAAATTGAAAGAGAGCAGACCACAATTGTAAGTGGCATGAAATCAAAGAAAAAAAGGTAAGAATGGCGGTGGTTGGTGGGTAAAAATCAGTTTGTTTCCAAGATACGAGCTTGATTAATACTCATTGCCTTTTCATAGGTTTTAATTTTTCAATCAAATTTAGATTGTTTGGGGTTGCCATGTTAATTCCTATAATGATTGGGGTGGTAAATGTTACAGTAGAGTCCCCTTTTAATGCCATGTAAATAGAACCATCAATTTCCTCCTTTAATTTTGCTTCTGACATTCTAATTTGTTAGCATTTTTCATTCGTGCGGTGCCTGAAGCTACTTTGTTTTAACATGGTATATTGCGGAAATAAATTTGCATTAAACGTCATTTTATCATCTTGACGGCCTCATATTCTGCACCTTTCCTCTGTTTGTATGGAGAATTAATAAATTACATGTTGTTACCCTTAGAAATTCATGTAATGATATCATTAACATATTAGCAGAGTACTTAGCAAAAAAAAAATACCAAATGTGTTTTTGCTTTAACTCTAGGATAACATTGAGATTTGAGTTGGCACAAATTATGAAGTGTTTGAAAATACGTTGGTTTAACTTTAAACTTGAATATATCATTGCGTTGCATATAATTGCAGAAATTAATATAGGTTAAATATAGGCAGCATAATCGATCCTAAGGGCTGACATACCTTGTTGTTTTCTTGCTGATATACAAATTTACTTTTTTGATGAATTCTCCCTTTTTTCCCCCACTTAACATTACAGACATTTGGACCCACCCACCCCCCCCAAAAAAATCCAGTGTGTAGTTTCCCTCCCTCCTCTTTTAGAAAATTTGTGTTTAGAAAATTTAAGGTAATGTTTGATAAATAATTTATAACTCAACAGCAAGATGCCCCTGTTCACCTCTACGAAGACTGAGAAATGAAATAGAGTTAGACTTGGTTAGAAGAAAAACAAACAGGACTGGAGAAAAATCCCTTAAGAAGCTGGTGTCAGAATAAATGTATGAAATGCATGCGTGAAATGACTTGAATTAGCAATGATATCCCACTATTGTGGCAAACCAGGTTAGCAGCAAGTCTAATTTTGATTCTTGGGTGTCTTGCTTAGCTCTTCCTCCAAAGAAATAAATAATAAATAAATAAATAAATCATCAATCAATCAATCATAGAATTGCTGAATTGTATCACATCCCTAACATTGCAAAACCTTGTTTGTTGGGTCTCAATTTTTTGGTTTCTTAATATAATCGCCCATGATGATAAATAAAAGAACAATTAAAAAGCAGATGTAGTTTGCATGTCATGTCACAAGCTGAATTCCTTTTGGCTAAAATGGTCTCCCATGTGTATTTCTTTGATGATCTTGGAAAAGTGCAGCACAGCTTGTTGCCAACTCTGTATTTAGGGTGTTAGAGAAAGAAGGCCACCTGTTTTAGGCTCAATATGCAGCCATGTGACTTTGCCCAAATCTCAGTGGCTTTGATCATGCACACCTTGAAGGACAAGGCAATTGAGGGAGGCTTTCATAGTTCATCATAGTCAATAAATTTTAATTTAAACTCTGCCACCTGTTTCAAACCGTGGTATATATAATAAGTTGAGATACCGTATGTTTGTAGTTCAGAACTTTATCTAACAGAGAAGGTAATTCCCTTCTGATATCATTTTGTTATCATTCAGATGTCATAGGTGTAAAATTTAACAGAAAAAAATAACTTGTAAGTGAGATGGAAAAGATCTTCAAAATAAATATAAGCCACGCTGGATTTATCTCGAGTAGTTAATATGTATTCATATAATGCTGGGGTTTTTTTCCTCTATTATATCTAATCTTCTGTAGGGAACCTATCAGAACTGCAAGCATCTAAAGGAACACAATTTCTTTGTTGCCATCAAATGGTTGTCTGGATTTATGCAACCCAGATATGGTAGACCAAAGTTTGATAGTTAAACACATTCACCTTCTTGACATATATAATTGTTCAGAAATGTTGCCCAGAGTCATTTTGAATAGTGACATTTATTTTACTTTATTTTTATTTTATTAGATTTATATACTGCCCTACTCCCACAGGACTCAGGGCGGTGAACAGCCAGATAAAACACATAAATTACAAAATTTAAAAACAGTATAAAATCTGATTAAATAATTTGGCCCGTGACAATTTAAACAACCCTAATGTTTTTAAGACAAATTTAAATTCATCATTTGAATTAAAAAGGGAAAAGAAAAAGTTAGGCCAGGCCGGCCTGTTGAAATAGGAAAGTCTTGAGAGGTGCGAAAGGTGCGTAGATCTGGGATCCTCCGTATCTCCGGGGGGAGCTCATTCCAGATAGCAGGTGCTCCCACAGAGAAGGCTCTCCCCCTAGGGGCCGCCAGTCGACACTGTTTGGCCGACGGCACCCGGAGGAGCCCCTCTATGAGAGCGTACTGGCCGGTGGGTGGCTATTGGTGGCAGCAAGCGGTCCCGTAAATAACCAAGTCCTAAGCCATGGAGCGCTCTAAAGGTGGTGACCAAAACCTTGAAGAGCACCCGGAAGACCACCGGGAGCCAGTGCAGCTCGCGCAGGAGAGGTGTTACATAGGAACGCCACGTCGCTCCCATAACCACCCGCGCGGCCGCACTCTGCACCAGTTGGAGCCTCCGGATGCTCCTCAAGGGGAGCCCCATATAGAGAGCATTACCGTAGTCCAGGTGGGAAGTGACGAGGCCATGAGTGACCGTGCATAAGGAGTCCCGATCTAGAAAGGGACGCAACTGGCGGATCAGGCGAACCTGATGACATGGCCAGCATATAAATTTAATAAGTCAATAACTGTAAAATAATATAAAATAAAATAAATGTATGGATTCTCAACGATCTTAGTTTAAAGAAATAAGGATTCATAAAGGCTCAGTGCTGAGAGGAGTCCAGAAATCTGAATTAAAGTATCCCAGATACTTTCTAGTTTCTGCCTGGACCCATCCAGGGAAGGGGGAACTCTAACTCATTGGTTCCACTGCTTTTTTTTACTAGAAGATTTTTCCTCCCACTCAGCTAGAACCTGCTGTTCTATATAACTGTCTTCTGTTCTTTATCCAGTCGTTAGGTCAGCAAGTCATTTGCCAGTGTCACATTTTGCCAAATATCTTATACCCATGTTTTAAAACAATCTGTCTTAAATTTAATTTTGCTATGTTAGGTCATTTCTAGACAATGGAGTCTTATAGGCTGAGGTCTTTCCTGGTTTTTCCACCCTTCAGTTCATCCACTATAGCTATTCTTCCTTATACAGTGCCCAGAAGTGGTTAGTTCTGCATCTGTTTTCAGAACCTGTCTTGGGATTCTCTTTTAAGCTCTGCTAAATCAGGTTGAGCGTGTTTCATCCATCCTTCCCAATCCTTGGAAGTTGGAGCCCATCTCATAGAAGTCCTTCATCTGGAAAATACAAACCATTTCTCCCAAAAAACCAGGCCTCTCACACCGACACCATTTTGGCAAGTCATAGAAGTTATTTAGATGGTGATAAACTTGCTCATTCTTCTCTTCAGCAGCATGTTTAGTACTGGCAAAGGAGAACATGTGTAGCTCAGGGTTGAAACGAGGGGTCCTTGGTGCTCTCTCAGCTTTGTAGTTTTCTTGCAGATGTTTTGTTCCCCAAACTAGGTAACGTCATCAGACTAATAAATGCTACCTAGTTTGAGGTAATGAAATGTCTGCAAGAAAACAACTTAGCTCAGAGAGCACCAAGGACTTCTCAAGTGTGATTAATTGCTGGTTTTTTTGTTTTTTTTTTGCCTGGGGCTGAAAGCTGTTGTCATTGTTGTTAGTTAATTCAAGCTGTGCAAAACGTCTTCTGAATCTCTGGACTCCTTCAGTTGTTTCTTGCCTTTGAGAGGACCTGTGTCCTGGGGTCCGGTCTGCCCAAGCGGTGTCCATTCTCCCCAGCGGTGAGTTTCCAATATTCTTACCACTGGTTCGCTGCACGCACACACACTCACTTCACACACGCGCCTTCCGCACATGCACCCGGCCTTCCACACATGTGTTTTGCTCGCTCACGTGCCTTCTATGCATGCGCCCGACCTCGAAAATATGCCTAAACAGGACGGCATAGAGCCGGGCCCACCCACTATCTCTGCTACCGGTTCGCCCAAACCGGTACGAACTGGCTGAATACACGTCTGATTCTCCCATGTAAAGAGATGTATGGCTGCTCTCTCCTGCAATATTTGTGTCGTTCCTACAAGAAGTACAGGACTTGTGTTTTCCTGCCAATGTCTTCTGTGCTGCTGACAGTCAGGAGAGCAACATGCCCCGAGCATTGCAGTTCACCGCTAAAGAGTCACGTCCATCCATCTTCTCTCCCATCAGCTGGCAGGGCTCTTTCTTCACACCCTGGTCTTCTGTTCACAGGTCAGCTAATTATGAACGGTCGCTCAGATAGAAATTCCATAGAGTTGCTTGCTCTCTGCTGACCTCACTTCTGCAGCTTGTCGGTGGATGCGGCAATAAATTGCATTTCCCTAATAAGAGGGTTTCGTTCAGGCTTCCAACCAATCAGAAGCCTAGAATAACATCCATTAGAATGCTGTATTTCCTTACTACTGGATGGATGGAGTCACTGAAGCAGTCAGCGTGAGCTTAAATGGACTCCAGAAGATGGGAGAGGACAGGAAGGCCTAGAGGAATGTTGTCCATGGGGTCGCGATGGGTTGGACACAACTTCACAACTAACAATAACCATTTTCTTATTACAGATAGTCCTCAACGTAGGACCGGTTGCTTAGTGACCAAGCATAGAATCAAGATCACGTGAAATATTAGTACCGCTTTGTAAAACCCTAGTAAGACCAGACCTGGAATACTGCAACCAATTTTGGTCACCATACTACCAAAAAAAAAAAGAAGAAGAAGAAGAAGAAGAAGACATTGAGACTTTGGGAGAAGTTCAGAGAAGATCAACTAAGATGACCAAAGGCCCAGAGACTAAAACATATGAAGAAGGGCTGCATGTTTTGGGTCTGACTAGTCTAAAGAAAAGAATTAGGGGTGACATGATAGCATATCATATTTCAGTATTTGAGGGGCTACCACAAAGTAGAGGGGGTCAAATTATTCTCCAAAGCACCAGAAGGCAAGACAAGACAAGAAACAATGGTTGGAAACTAATCGAAGAGAGAAGCAACCTGGAGTTAAGGAGAAACCTTCCTAACAGTGAGGACAATTAACCAGTGGAACAGCTTGCCTCCAGAAATTGTGGGCGCTCCATCACTGGAGGCTTTAAGAAGAGATGGACAGTCACTTGTCTGAAATAGTATAGGTTTTCCTGCTTGAGCAGGGGGTTGGACTAGGACCTCCAAGGTCCCTTCCAGCTTCTATTCTATTCTATTCTATTCCATTCCATTCCACTCCACTCCACTCTTTTGAAACTACAACAGACCCCCACCCCAAAGCTACTTCAGACACATTTTTGAAATTGCAAACTTGCCTTTCCGCCCGTTTTCAGACGCACAATTTACAACATTGTTTTTGCCATCTTCCAGTGTTTACTTTTAATTTCCAGCAACCAAAAAAACCGCATTGGGCAAAATTGATTCGCTTAATGTCTACAGTATTCTCTTAACAACTGTGGTGTTTGCTTTACAACAGCTGCAAAAAAATGTCAAAAGTTCGGGTCCAATCACATGATACCTGTGACCATAATTCTGGGCTCAGTTATGGTCGTAGATCAAGGACTGCCACTATCAACCCATCTTCTGGTTTCCTTTTTTTAACCATTAGTCCATAATAGATACCTCTCTTCGATTTTAGAGGCTTGGGCACGCAAACAGTTCGTTGGGCAGCTTCAGCAAACTTGAAGGGGTCAATCATTTATACTGGGGTGTCTTTGCACATGCCAAATATCGTTCTTGAGTTCACCCCGTTTTCAGTACTTTATTTACGACCGAGACCATTTTAATGCTCTCTAAAGCTTTTTGTTCAGATTTTCCATTAAAGAAAAAAGCTCAACTGTTGAGTTTATTATAAAAAAAAAAAGAGTGTACTATTATCTGTACTCTATCTTGAAATACCATATATCAGTTTATCAAATCAATTTAGCAAGCCTTGTGCAGTAAGTCTGCAAAACATCTTTAAGTAACACTCCAGATAAGAGTCAAGATCTGTGCTTGTAATCAAAGGATTCAGGATTCTTTAGAACTCTTATGGTAAAAAAGGATTTTCTTGAGAGTGTATGTGTCTCTCTCTCTCTCTCTCTCTCTCTCTCTCTCTCTCTCTCTCTCTCTCTCTCTCTCTCTGTGTGTGTGTGTGTGTGTGTGTGTGTGTCTCAAATTTATATTCGCTGATAAAGAAATAAAGGGAGATTTATCAGCGAATATAAATTTGGTATAAAATGGTTTGTCGTGAATGCGACTGCCTGAGGGTTCCTGGATTGGAGCTGAAAGGTGAAAGGGAAGCAGTAGGCTTCCTCCCATATTGGGGTAGACCAGGTGCTTTGACAGAAAAACACGTAATACACACACACACACACACACACACACACACACACACACACACACAGAGTAGGGAGAAGGTTGTGATCTGAAGTCTGAGTGAGACTGGTTAATTGATGCATGAATTTCCCTCTAAACCCACCTGAATGGGCTATTAATGCAAAAACAAAAACACATTACACTATGCATTTAATGTTATAGTTTACCAATCAAAAGCTTTCTACATTGTGTTGGAACAGCTGTAATAAATTATTATATATAATCACCTCTGGTGATAATGCCCAGTTCAATACTCACTTGAGTCAAAAGTCCTTAAAGGAATTAGAAAAAAATCATTCAGTGTTCTTTGATAATGAATTCTGTGTAGCTTTGGCCAGATTGATATTCTGTTAGAACACAAGATACTTTGATTGTTAGTTATCGGAATTAGCCAGTGACAATTAACCAGTGAGTGGAACAACTTGCCTTCAGAAGTGGTGGGTGCTCCATCGTGGGAATGGGACAACCCACCACAGCCAGTTCACCGTGGCCAACTCGCCGTAGGACAATTATAGAATAGAATAGAATAGAATAGAATAGAATAGAATAGAATAGAATAGAATAGAATAGAATAGAATAGAGAGTGGAAATAGGATAGGATAGGGAGTGGAATTAGAATAGAATAGAATGCAGAACAGAACAACAACAGAACAAAATAGAATAGAGAGTGGAAATAGGATAGGATAGGATAGGATAGGATAGGATAGGATAGGATAGGATAGGATAGGATAGGATAGGATAGGGAGTGGAATTAGAATAGAATAGAATGCAGAACAGAACAGAACAGAATAGAATAGAGAGTGGAAATAGGATAGGATAGGATAGGATAGGATAGGATAGGGAGTGGAATTAGAATAGAATAGAATACAGAACAGAACAGAATAGAATAGAGAGTGGAAATAGGATAGGATAGGATAGGATAGGATAGGATAGGATAGGATAGGATAGGATAGGATAGGATAAGGAGTGGAATTAGAATAGAATAGAATGCAGAACAGAATAGAATAGAATAGAATAGAATAGAATAGAATAGAATAGAATAGAATAGAATAGAATAGAATAGAATAGAATAGAATTCTTTATTGGCCAAGTGTGATTGGACACGCAACCAATTTGTCTTCTGTGCATAAACTCTCATTGTACATAAAAGCTATAAGTGATAAATCATGATCATAGTCATCATGAAAATACAATCATCATAAACCATAAGATACAACACTTAAGTGATACAATCAACATAAATCATACTAGGAAACTAAATAAAACAATACCTAAGGGCAGGACAAGAAGCAACAGATGGAAACTAAATATGGAGAGAAGCAACCTAGAACTAAGGAGAAATTTCCTGACAGTGAGAACAATTAATCAGTGGAACAACTTGCCTCCAGAAGGTGTGAATGCTCCAACACTGGACGTTTTTAAGAAGATGTTGGATAACCATTTGTCTGAAGTGGTATAGGGTTTCCTGCCTAGGCAGGGGATTGGACTAGAAGACTTCCAAGGTCCCTTCCAACTCTGTTATTCTGTAATGTAATTATATTTTTTTCAAATAAATAAAAAAATATTTTAATTTTTGTCATTCACATTTCATTCTGTCCTTCCTTTGGCATCCTTTAATTATTCTATTCCACCATTTCTTTGGTATTAGTGTAACTGTTGTCCCACAGTGAGTGTCCCGTGGCAAATTGGCGGAGGTGAATTGTCATGAAGAGACTGGGCAGCCATTTGTCTGAAGTGGTATAGGTTCTCCTGGTTGAGCAGGGGGTTGAGCTAGATGATCTCCAAGGGACCTTCCAACTCTGTTATTTTGCTATCACTGCAAAGCAAATACATGTTTCACTGCATCAGTAAGATGCAGTGTGAGAAACAGTAATGGCTCAAAATTTAAGACTCCTTCAAGTGCTTGTTTTATTCAAAGCTAGTTTGGTATACTAGTTAAAGTGCTGGCCTTGGAACCAGGAGATTGTGAGTTCTAGTCCCATCTTAAAACATGAAAAAAATGTCTAGGTGTCTTTGGGCCAGTCACTCTCTCTCAGCCCAGCCCACCTCACAAGGTTGTTGTGGGTTAGGAAGTGGAAAGAATATTATGTCTGTTCACCTTTGAGTTACTTATAAAGTAATAAAGATGGAATAAAAATCTAATAAATAAAATAAATATTACTCTTTTGGTTATAGCACCAAAATAGTTACGGCAATTATCTTCAGCTGTACTGATATTTTCTAGACAGAAGTAATTAGTGTAGTTGAAATAATTGTATATCTCTTTTTAAGATTACAGAGATGCTTTTTGTGCCTTTGATACATACATACACTCTATGTATTTCTCAGTGCTTGTTTTTCAATTTTTACATTTTTCTTTCACCAATCTGGATTTTTAATTTTTTTTGATGTTGTGTAAATAGGCAGTACTAATAAAAATGTAAAAACAAAACAATTGTTTTATGTGTGATAAGGTCTTTTTCAGGGACTTTGATGGGTTATTACTTTCCAGCAAATCTATGAGTATGTATGCATGTATGTGTGAATGTATGTATGTATGCATGTACATCCTACCATAGGGTAACACTGGGTGACTTACAATTACACAAAAACTAAAACATAAAAAGGGGGTGGAGTGGGGGGGAGGTGGGACCTGTTGTTATTGTTATTATTACTACAGTACTACTACTTCTACAACAATATCTCGCCACTGCGATCTTGCGAGATCCGGCCATGAGTGGTGTGTATGGGGTTTTTTTTAACGTTTTTTATTGTATATTGTTCATACTGTTCTTGTTGTAAGCTGCCCAGAGTCCTCGGAAAGTTGGACGGCATAGAAATATGAATAATAAAATAAATAAATAAAATAAATATATACAATTGTATTCTATATAGAGGTTTGTTCCTTGTAGAGTCTGCATTGCCTAATTGTGTTAATTTCCCCCCTTTTTTGCCTCTTTATTCAGTATCTGTATAACTTTAGCATTCCTTCATTAGAATGAAATTGAAGTTGTTTTCTGTTTAAGCATTATTTATTTTGGTGCATTTCAAACTAAATGAACTGCTGGTTTTGTTTTCCTGGAACATTTGAATTTTAGGCGAATTATTGGTTACATATAAAATTGGTAAATAAACTATATAACTAATATATTGGTAATAAACTATATAACTAAAACATGTCCATTTTCGTTTCTTTGGACAATCTAAAGAGTTAAATAATTTGAAAGCCATCAAAATGTAACTTAAGCTAAAGATCTTATCGATTGAGTTGGTGTTAAAGTGTAAATTTTTGTATAGTTTTGCCTTTAAAACAGTTTAATGCGCTCTACAGTGTGACGGAAATCTAGATGTAATTACAAATGTTTCATTTTTTTCCACTTTAATTGCAGTGGATGATCCAGTTCCCCTACAAAGCCGCAACCTTTTTTGGCTGCATCGGAACCGATAAATTTGGTGAGATCCTCAAAAGAAAAACGGAAGAAGCCCATGTCGATGCTCACTACTATGAACAAAGCGAAGAACCGACGGGAACCTGTGCCGCCTGCATCACCAGTGATAACAGGTTAGCTATGTGTTCTGACCCAGCTCCCCAAACACGACAAACCTTCTGTAGTTGAAGCAATGATTCCTTTATTAGGAGCGCCAGCAGCCCCGGCAAAAAGTTTATCTTTCTCACAGCAGGCTAACAAGTCTGTCCAGCAGGGAGATGAATAGTTGTCTGCCACATCTATTCATCTCCGCCCCCTGCCTTTTATCTCCAGAGCTAGGGTGGGACTTCGCTAGCAGTGGTGGCTCTTCCATCCCAAGGATCGACCCACGGATTTCCACTGCTCTCCTCTCCTCCGGTTTCTGTGCTTTCGCGTGTCAGGCACTGGACCCAGCTGTTCTTCCACTTCCTCATCAGCCACCTCCAGACCTGGGGACTGTTGACTCTCCAGCTGAGGGTTGACGGACAGTCCAGGCTCCGCCTCTGTCTCTGTTTCTCTCTCTCTCTGCCAGCTCCATTCCCTCTCCCCCCTCAGAGCTCTCAGGTTGCCTTGATGCTGATCCTGACTCCCACGCCTCCTCCTTATATGATTCGGCTGCTGGAGGGGCTGGCGGCCAACAGGCCACAACACTATGTTCTCCTGAGACATGGAGTAAAGAAGCAGAAGATACTGGAAGCCTATATCATGGCTTGAATTGTGGCAGAGATCGCAACTAAATCTTACAGGAAGGCACTGATTACCACCCCATTTCCATTTGGGGAAATAAGATTCCCATATCTCATTGGGTGCTTGCAACTAACCAAACGGCATCCCTCTCTCTGTCTTTCTGATGACTGCCTCCTGTGGAGACCATTGCTGAGAACGACTGGTACAGAGGGCCAGCAAATCGAATTCCTGATTTGAGCCTCACCTTTTGGCTGGGTCCACACATAGCATAAACCCATAGTGTGCTTGGCTTGATTTGGGTTCAGTGATGAGGCAAGCTGTGGTTTATGATTTAGTGTGGTCTGCTCAGTGTCTCAGGGCATAATGCAATATGCAAATTTGCTCTTGGGGTCATAATGGTATTACTTATAGCAGGATGACCTGGGTCAGAAAATTGGTCTATATTTACAGGAGGATTGGACAGCCTCAGACAAGAAAAGATATGAAAACTCTAAAAATGGTTAAAAAAAATACTATTATTGTGAAGAAAGTGTAGCTGTGAATTTCAGAGAGGGCAAGGTTGGTTGGTGGTTGGTTGGTTGGTTTAAATGGATTTATATGGCTCCCTACCCCACAAATGGAACTCTGGGTGCCTAACAGGAATTTTTAAACATAAAATATTCTACCCATCGTGGGGTATTTGATTACGCAAAACATTTTTGTCCAAGGGGTGGAGATGATTATCTTTCTGCTCGGGGTTGTCGTCTCTAAAAGGTATGAATTGGGGTTCTTGACTCTATGGATAGTTTTAGATTATTTTGAAAACAGTAGAATTTGGTTAGAATAAAAGAAAGGCATACATCTAGTTAAGTCAAAGGTACTTTCTAAAAGCCATCCTATTAATTCCATTTAAGGAGTGTCCCAGAGATTGTGTGCAGTAGATAGTTGATTTTGACATTCAAGTTTATTGAAGGGTTTTAATTTAGAAATTGAAATTACGCAATGTTTCTCCTTAACTTCCTTGCTGTTGACACTATAAATCATGTCTCTGCTTTCTACGCTGCATTTCGAAAGAATAAATCCATTTCCACTTGTTTTTGTACTTCCCTGCACTTTCCTTGATAAAATTAATTCTGCAGTTAGAGCTGACTGTTCGGTTGTGAAAAAGAGCTGTGATTATAAAATATGGATAACAATACTTTCCTCATTATCTACACTATTTTTATACATTCATTTTTTAATTGGCTCAAAGCAATTTTGAAAAGGTGGCCTCTCTCTCTCTCCTTTTTTGGGAAAGAGTTTATATCTTGATTTTGGTGGAACAGCAGTGGGCAGATTTCAGGTTTGAAAATTTGCAGAGTAAGAACATGGATAAAAGATAAAAAATGTCTGTATGGATTTAGATAATTCTGATCATAGAAGATGAAAATCTTGACTGTATTTAATGTGCCCCATTTTGACAGCAGGATCAGGATCTTTGATAGTTTTTCTTATTAATACTCTCCTCAAGATAACAGAATTGTATTACACCACCGTACAAACCAGGCCTTTTTCATTTGAATGACATTTATTTTTAAATGTTCATTGTAGACTAAAATCCATCTCTGGCTTAACAGTCCAAATCAAGAGGTCTCAAAACTTGGCAACGTTTAAGACTCGTGGACTTCAACTTCCAGAATTCCCCAGCCAGCATGAGGAATTCTGGGATTTGAAGTCCATAAGGCTTAAAGTTGCCAAGTTTGGAGACCTCCTGGTCTAACCTACATTGGTACCAATGCAACCAGGAGATGGAAGAATAGACTTACTCTGAATATCTCTTTTTTTAAAAAAAATATATAAAATATCTCTTTTTAAGACATAAGGCTCATTAAATAAAGGCAGCTGCCTTGAGTAGACCATCACTCCTTGTGACTAAGTGAACATGGCAAAGTTGTTTTCTTTGCGGTGGTTTTTTATTGCCTGCATTAATCTTCCTAATCTAACCTATAATTTTAGCATTGCCTTGTCATCTTCCATGTAAATACTCTATCCAGCCCTGTTTAATTGTTTCAAGGTCATCTTTGTTCTGTCCCCTTCTTCAGGCAAATTAGTCAAGTAAGACCAGCAACAAAATTGTGCAGTGTATTCCCCGATGTCTAATAAAAGAGAAAGGGGGGGGGGAATAATGCCCTTTTTTGGCTTCTTTTTCCCTTATTTTCTCTGTCCTTTCTCTGCTCTAGGTAGAAAACCAGTTTGGGGCAGACTCATTGCTTGCTGGTGAAGCCATGGTGGCATCAAAGTGTCATTGTGTGTATCCTGGTGCAAATAACATGTATCATACTGCATGGATGTCATAATCATATAACATCAGTCCACCTGCCCCTGCTGCCTTTTTATAATTATATGAGTGCAGGATGGCAAGCACAAAAATGCATTCTTAACCCTTCCTTATTATTAAAAGATTCCTGAAGATCACAGCGAGGGAAAATCCACCCTCTTAAGATTCTTTTCCATTGATTTCCCCCCCCCCCCTTGTATCCCCAATATATTTTATATTCTGGAAGCAAAGTAGGCTCTTTGATATTTTAATGCTTTTTCCACTTTTAATTGAAAAACCCTTTCGATTTCCTCCCATGTATCAGTCATTAGGTTCTTTGGGGTATCCTTCCATACAGTATTAAACACTCAGCTACCCAAGTGGACTATTAGAGAAAACAACAATTAAATACAACACACTGGGATGAGTGTGCAGCTCCTGCTTCTCAGCCTTCTAATGCTTTGTACATATTATTTGAAAAATTGGGAGCGGAAAAGTTAGGTAGCATCTTAGAGTACATGGCATGGTCTCCAGTGACATTCCATAAATTTGTTGATTAAAGAATTAAGGGATAGTAGGGAAATTGTAGTTATTCTATGAGAGGATTAGAAAGCTGACTTCTTTTAATGATTTTTTTTTTAGGTCTCTGATTGCTAACTTGGCTGCTGCTAATTGCTATAAGAAGGAAAAACATCTTGATATGGAGAAGAACTGGAAGCTGGTGGAAAAAGCTAAAGTCTATTATATTGCAGTAAGTGTGGTTAATGTTGCAGAATGTTCATTTGCATTGAGACCTTGAATTTTTGGCACACAAATTACATTTCGTGCAAACCAAATCTTAGAAATGAATTTATACTTACGTTTTCATACACTCATAGTTTGAGCTGCCTGTTGACCTATTTGCTTGGGAAGAATCTATACATTGTTATTTTCCTGATGTTTCCTAAATTAGTATTTGTTTCTGAAGTATAGTATAAGAATATTCTTGCTTTGTTTCTTGAATGCAGACAAAAGTGCTTTGGATTGGGATAAGACAGGGATAAGAATAATGGATGTTCCTTCTTTCATACAAGAAATTTTATGCAAGAAAATATTTGTCTAGAACAGTGATGGCTAACCTTTTTGCCGTCGTGCCAAAAGTGGGGGAGACTGCGGGAGGATCGCGTGCATGTGTGCCCACCCACCCACCCACCCACCCCCGTGCGTGCATGTGTGACCCCCCCCCTTACGCTTCTCCTGCTTTTGGCACGTGATGGCCCGGTGGGCCCAGTAGGCCTGCTTTTTGTCCTCCCCAGGCTCCAGACATTTTCTAGGAGCCTGGGGAGGGCGAAAACAGCCTTTCCCACCCCCACCCCCCCGGAGGCCCCCTGGAGGCCGGAAATGGCCCATTTCCCGACTTCCAGTGGACCCAAAAGGCCCAAAAATCAGCTGGCCAGCACACATATGCATGCTGGAGCTGAGCTAGGGCAACGCTCGTGTGCCCACAGATATGGCTCTGCGTGCCATCTGTGGCACGTGTGCCATAGGTTCACCATCACGGGTCTAGAATATTTTTATTCACTTCTCTACCACAAGGCATCCAAAGAACTAAACAAAAATTAAAAGTTGCAGGATTATTTTTTAAAAATAGAAAATTCTGCTAAAATTCCCCCGCCCTAAAAATAAAACAACTTAGAAAGCTGTCTCTTGAGGAGGAAGTGGAGAGTATTGAGAAGAGCTGGGTGGTGTAGTGGTTAGAATGCAGTATTGCAGGCTAACTCTGCTGACTGCCAGCTGCCAGCAGTTTAGCAGTTTGATTCTTACTTGTTCACGGTTGACTCAGCCTTCCATCCTTTCGAGGTGGGTAAAATGAGGACCCAGATTGCTGGGGCCAATAGGCTGACTCTGTAAACCACTTAGAGAGGGCTGTAAAGCACTATGAAGCGGTATTTAAGTGCTATTGCTATTAGCGGGGGAGGCTCGAGTACTGTGAGGGATAGAGCAGTTGTGTCAAACTGGGATAGAGGGGTGTCAAACTTAAGGCCCGCAGCCCGGATCCGGCCCATGGGGTGCTTAGATCTGGTCTGCAGGGCCGCCCTGGAAACAGCAAAGGACCAGCCCACGGTGCCTCCGCCGGTGAAAACGAAGCTCAGCGGGCCATGCACTGCCCTCCCAGACTCCTTTTTCAGCCACAACAACCTCTTGTAGCCCTCTCCAAGTGAAAAGCACCCGCCCCTCCGCTCCATTTTCACTGGCAGAGGTCTGCAGGAGGCCATTGTGGCTAAAAATGGAGCTCCGGATCCCGTTTTTGCTGGCAGAGTGCTCAGGCCACCACAGATGCCCCACCCCCCACCCCTGACAAGAGTGATGTCAAGCTGGCCATGCCCCCCCAGGTCAAACACAACACTGATGTGGCCCTCAACGAAATCGAGTTTGACACCCCTTCTCTAGCCCAATCAAGATACCATCAGAAGTTGTCTGGTGTGGATAGCTGGAACTTGGGGCGTAAAGATTGCACAAGTTCATCAGACTGACTGATTGCTTATGTCCATCAGGAGACAAATGACATTGTTTGAAGAGAGCAAATACTTCAGAGTATTACAAGATGAAGGTGAGGGTGAAGGAGCTGGAGGCATAAAGAGTTTTTTTCTTTCATCTTCGTCACCAATGTTAAAAAGATCCAGGAAAATAAAATTGGTTACAATGGAGTTACCAAGATAAAGATGCATTCCTAGATGTGGTCTAGGACAGGGGTCTCCAACCTTGGCAACTTTAAGACTTGTGGACTTCAACTCCCAGAATTCCTCAGCAAAGCTGGCTGAGGAATTCTGGGAGTTGAAGTCCACAAGTCTTAAAGTTGCCAAGGTTGGAGACCCCAGGTCTAGGATCACCTACTACAAGTCAGGATTGGGGGACAACAGCAAACCTAAGTGCGAAGTTGTAAAGACATCACTGTACATGATAATATGTAAGAAGATTGTGAGATGCAGAGTCCTCAGACCAGAAGTCTGAATGTTTGTGTCAAAAAGTCCATATAGTTCCCATAAGAATGCAGTAGAAGCACTTCTCATTTTTACATGCTCATGGATATCTTGGCTTTTTTGACCTTCTTGTTCATGAATACCTCTGGTATTCATCTCTGGTCAAAAGCAGGAGAACAACTAGCGAGCTGAAATTAAAAGAAAGGTGATTCAGGCTGAACGCTATGAAGACGTCCTTGATTTTAAGAGCTACTAAGCATTAAAATTATTTGAGCAATGTTGGGTTCCCATTGGAGTGATGGGTGATGGTTAATGGATTAACCGAGTTGGAAAGGACCTTATAAGTCATCTGGTCCAATCCCCCACTCAGCAGGAGACCCTACACCATTTCTGACAAATGGGAGTCCAATCTCTTCTTGAAAGTCTCAAGTGATGAAGCTTCCAGAACAGCAAGCTGTTCCATTGGATGATTGTTCTGTCAGAAAGTTCCTCCTCATTTCTAGGTTAAATCTCTCCTTGGTCAGTTTCCATCTGTTATTCCTTGTCTGGCCTTCAGGTGCTTTGGAAAATAGGTTGACCCCCTTCTCTCTTTGGCAGCCCCTCAAATATTGGAACACTGCTATCATGTCTCCCCTGGTCTTTCTCTTCACTAGACTAGCCCTGCTCAGTTCCTGCAACCGTTCTTCATATGTTTTAGTCTCCAGTCCCCTAATCATCCTGGTTGCTCTCCTCTGCACTCTTTCCAGCGTCTCAACATCTCTTTTATAGTGTGGTGACCAAAACTGGATGCAGTACTCTAGGTGTGGTCTTAGACAACATGTTGGGAAGGTCTTAGTGAGCTTCTTCACTGAGAAGGGTTAGACTATGCAATGGCTGGTTCTTCTTATTCGTGCATTCTCTGATTCAAATTGTAGAAGGCAATTCTGACAGATAGAAACAAATAACGTGAGTGTAATGTATTAATAACAGTCGCTGCCATCATATTACCTGAGGTGTGCAGAAACAGCTGGTGAGAAATGTGAAAAAAAAAAGAAAGAAAAGATTATCCAAGAGGAACAAATTCATTAAAAAAAAGTTGTTTTCTTCAGCTAGTGTTAATGTTCCTCCAGATTGGCGTTTTGTGCAGCTTACTAAATATCTGCACATCTGTTGTTGATTCTTGCATACGACTAAAAGCATCCCTTTACAATCCATCAAGTAAATTGCTTGCAAAGGGTTACACAAAACAGTATAACGTGGGAATATACCTGACTCCACACCTTCTTCGCAATGCTTGTTCTGGGTTGGGCAAGTCAGGATGAGGCTTCCGTGATGGGACAGCAGAACCCTTGAGGCCTGCTCACTCAATCAACTAAAACTAATTATGCTTAATATCTCTTGCTGATAGGCATTGTTGTGCTTTTTTTCCCCCCAGTGATGTCTTATTTTTGTGATGCAGGCAGCTTCCAATAATGAGGTCATTCAGAGATTGCTGCTGGATTAACGGCTTAGAATTTAATTGAATGATATATGAATCTTAAGGAGTTCACAAAGACCAGCCCTGACTCTTTAGATCTTGAGGGACATCATCGGCCATTTCCTTTCCTTGATATTGGCTTTTCTTTCGGTCCCTTTATGGAAGTGTTTGCCAGACTGTCTCTTCGTGGTGGTGCCTAAGAATAATACAATAAGCTACATCTACATCTACTTTTCTGTATATTAATCCGATTTATCACATTTACACTCTCTTTGTCGCTCCACTTACAGCCCGTGAAACAATCCTTCAAAAATATATTTATTTGTTTGTGTTAGATTGATAAGGCTGCCCCAATTCACAAATGCGTCTCTGGGCAATGGACAATTTCAAGATAACGTGAAAACGAGGAATTAAAAATAAAATAAAATATACCTTTGGAACATGGGGGGAACAAAAACAAGAGCAGCAATTAAGGCCAACCCCACCCTACCCCCAAATCACATTCAAGAATCTTGCCTTGGAGGTGGAACGGACCCCATTTTGATCTGTGATGAGCTGGAATTTATTTATTTATCAAAACGTTGAAATGGCCTCCTTAGCTTGAAACGCCCACTGGCGCTATTGATCGCGTCTTGAGAAATTACCAGATGCTTCTTGTTTTTTTCCCCCCCTTCCGTCTCTACAGCCTTGAAATTGCAGCTAAATTTCCTTTGGCTCCCGAGAAAAAGCAGCCCGATTAGAGCATTTACAGCAAAGTCTGGTTGCTCTGCCCAGGAACCACCATGTGATTTTCACAAAGGAAATGTTGAACCGGAGCCAAATGTTTGGTGGCAGAGTCTGTTGCTAGGAAATCAAGGTCCTGAGGCAATTAATGACAAAGCAAGCAATAAGAAGAAGACAGAATTACAGATTTAAAAGAGGGAAAAAGTGGTTGGCGTTATAATTACCCAAAGAAATCTGCACTCATTAAATAGGCTGTTTTTATGATTGACTTTAATTGGAGGTTAGTGCAGATACTTAGCTCCTTTCCCACCCCTTTAAAGACATGCATGCGCCCAGGCTGTGGAAACGCAGAACCCTCCGGGCCCACCAGGCGCTCGCCTGCAATCTGATCCCTACCGACAGATGCGTTTTCAAGGCCGCCATTTTGCATTAACCTATTGTTTTCAGTTCTTTGGAACAAAACATCCATTCTTATTCCCTCAGACGGGTTGGGTAGAGTAGGAGAACATCGCTTCCGGAGGAAGAAGGCCATTGGCAGAGACCTACCTGGCTACTTTGACAATAATGGTTGATGCACAATTATTATTATTTTTTTTTAAAAGATAGTCGAAGGCAGGGAAGAATAAGAGTGTGTGAACACACAATGTGGAGGGTTTTTTTTTTCCTCTCCTTCAGAAATTACCCTTCGAGTAGCATTATTTGAGCATTCTATATCTATGAAAGAGATGAGAAGTTTTAAAATTAGATAGATAGATAGATAGATAGATAGATAGATAGATAGATAGATAGATAGATAGATAGATAGATAGATAGATAGATAGATGATAGATAGATACCATTAGATAGATAGATGGATGGATGGATGGATGGATGGATGGATGGATGGATAGATAGATAGATAGATAGATAGATAGATAGATAGATAGATAGATAGATAGATAGATAGATAGATAATAGATAGATAGATACCAATAGATAGATAGATGGATAGATGGATGGATAGATAGATAGATAGATAGATAGATAGATAGATAGATAGATAGATAGATAGACAGACAGATGATAGATAGATAGATAGATAGATAGATAGATAGATAGATAGATAGATAGATAGATAGGACAGACAGATTTCCTAAAGAGTATATTCCTGAAATGTTTTAGATGCAGATGCCCAAATGTTAGCTCTTTTTTTAATTTCTAGATTCTTTGTTTTAGTATAAGTTGCAGCAAAACCAGTCCTGCAGTTTCTATTCTCCCCTTGCAGTCTTTTGATTTGAAAATATTTCAGAGACAAATTAGAAGGGTTTGCGTTCCCATTTTGCAATATTTTTTTTTTTGGTAAGCTAGTTTCCTCTCTCTCTCTCTCTCTCTCTCTCTCTCTCTCTCTCTCTCTCTCTCTCTCTCTCTCTCTCTCTCTCTCCCTCCCTCCCTCCCTCCCTCCCCCTCCCTCCCTCTCCCTCTCCCTCTCCCTCTTCCCCTTTTATTAAAAGGGTTGCTTTTACCGCAAGGTGGAATTTGATTCCGTTCCTTGACGGTCAAATCGGGAAGCACATATGACAGCCCTTACAAAGGATTTTTTCGAAGTGAATATTTGGGAAGAACATAATGGTAAAATCCTCCAGATGTTTAATCAAATGCTGAACAATGGAGCCTCCGCAAATTCTGCCCAGCCATCTTTGAACGTTGCTAATCAGAGGCCAGTGCCAGGCTGTCTGCTTGTTAAATACCCCGGCATCCCAGAGGCAAGAAGACAGCTGCTCTAACTGCTATGAAATTTGGTAGCTCCGTCTCTTTTCAGCTACCCTTGGGCGATAGCGCTACAGTTAATTTAGACCACCCCAACACACCTCCTTCAGGGAATGTTTTTTCAAAGCTTTGTAATTAAAATGATAAAACATCGTTATTACTTTGAAAATGGTTATGTACAATTTTGCACTTGACAGATACCTAACAGACAGATGAGCACAGCGTGTAATTTTTACTGGCTTAATGGCTGGAGATCCAGCGTGTCTTTTTCCGAGCGGCATAAATAAATATATTCCACACTCACCAGAGGCGAGTGGAAGGCCAGGCTTTCTTTATCTTTCGGAGAAGATTTTGAAATTCAGATAATTCAGTTGCTTTTGAACTCTATAATGTTGCTTACTAAAAACATGCCGGGTGAATGAATATGGATATATGTCGACTCTGTTTTTTTTCCCCTCTGCAGGAAAAAAAATAAAATAAACTGATTAAATAAAGTTGGGTTGAGGCAGAATATGCTTTCAGATTTTGAAGCAAAAGCTTCTTTGCATGGTAGAACCAGAGTTGGTTGGTTGTCTTTTCTTGATTGAGGCCTAAATCAAAATTATATGGTATCTGATACGGGTAAAATGGTTTTGGGGTTTTTTTGTTTGTTTGTTTTTAGTAGAAATGAGTTTGGAAAAAGATAGTCAAGAGCATAGAATTCTCCGTGAATTTGAAATTTGGGAATAATTCTACTGAAATAGATGGTTTTGTTCAGAGAGCATCTCATGCTAAAGAAAATATTCCAGAGGCAGTTAGGAGTAAATGCCAGTTTTTTTGTAATCCCTCTCTACTTACAGTAAATCATTACCCAACTAGGTAACATCATCAGTGAATGTGGGGCTTGCTCCCTATTTATAGTAGCTAGCCCTGCCAATATTGCTGTAGGTATGATTTTCTCCTTGGCAATTCCTTGATTAGGATATTGCTTTCTGCTTGAATGTTTGTCTAGTCTTAATACCTGGTTATCTGGGGGTTGGCTGCTGGAGAGGATGTATTCTGCTGTTTTTGTTTCCTTCTTGGCATTTTTATTGTCTTTTTTGAATGGTTTGTAAATGTGGTTTATCTCTATATATCAGTGATGGCGAACCTTTTCGGCATCGAGCGCCCAAACCGGAACACGCGTGCCAGAGCGCCAGAAACCTAAAGACCAACTGGCGATGGCACATGTGCCCACAAAGAGGACCCTGCGTGCCACCTCTGGCACGCATGCCACAGTTTTGCCATCACGGCCAATTGATGACTGATTTGTCTGAATGCCATGCTTCCAGGAAATTCTTACCGTTTTGGAATTTGGATTGGTTTAGAATGCTCTGAGCTTTCCGGTTGAAACTATGGTTGAGTCTGTCCATGTATTGTTTGATTAAGGAGCTTTCAGCATATCTTCTGACAACTAATTCGTTTTCATGAATGTGCTTTGCTGGTCTTCTTGCTATCTGTCCTACGTAGTGGCTTTTAAGTCTTTCCACTGGATGTTGTAAATGACCCCCATTTGTTCTTCTTGGGCTATTGGATTTTTTGGTTTACATATGATGTTATGGAGGGATTTAGTTAGTTTGCGTGCTACGGTCATGCCACGTGGTTATAATAGTCTGGTGGTTTCTGAGATGTTTTTAACCTACTACAATGTTATTCTTTTTATAGTTTGTGTTGGTTGTGTTATGGTGGGTGGAATGGTCAGGCACCTTTTAAGAAAGTAGCGTGGGTATCCATTTTCTTGGAAGTTGTTGTATAGGTGAGCTGTTTCCTTTTTCCGGTGTTCTGAGTTGATGGAATGTGTTTGTACTTACCTGAATAATGTTCTTACCCAGCTCCTTGTGGGAGGTTGGATTTTTTTTTTACATTGGAACACTTGTTTAGTGTGGGTTATCTTTTATAACATCAGTATTCAATAACAATTGTCAGTGTTTCTGCCTTTCCATTCATTCTTCCGAGACCAATCCAACCTCAAGGAAAGGCACCCGAGGAAAAGAACCTGCAGAATAAACACTGGGCCAATGCACAGGTGACCTTCAAACTACTTTGCTTATAAGTAGAAACATGTTCTTACTTAGGAAAAAATACAACCTTGTCATATTTAGACTAAATTAAACCCTGAGAATTTAGCAGTCTAAAGTTTCATGTATTTTATTGGCGCTTCTTGGGTTGTAAGAATGCATGGACACCCAAGAAGAAAACAGACGCTCTCCTTCATTGGTGTCTTCAGGGGGAGGCTAGAGTTGATGTGGGTGTCTTACAGTGAGCAGGACTGAGTCTTGATGACCTCAGTGGCTCCTTTTACTTTAGAACTTCATGATTCTGCAATAGGCTGATATTGAAGAGTAAGAACAGTCCTACCAATGAAATAAGCAGAACGTATTTCTTCTTTCTTTCTTTCTTTCTTTCTTTCTTTCTTTCTTTCTTTCTTTCTTTCTTTCTTTCTTTCTTTCTTTTTTTTTTTTTCTTTCTTTCTTTCTTTCTTTTTTTTTTTTGCTTCCTAGGCCAATTCTGCTATTTAATTAACTTTAAAAATCATCACATAGTGAAATAACACTCTGGGAATCATCCTCAATAGTATTGAAAGGAGGCAACTTGAAGAGATGTGGACTTGAACTCCCAGAATTCCTCAGCCTGCATGTCAACATCTCTTCAAGTTGCCAAGACTGAGGCACACTGGGTTTTAAAGCATTGGACACTGGATTTTTTTAGGTCTTCCAATGGTGCCCCAATAGTTACAGCCACTGTAACAGAGGACATCATCTTGCTACCCTCTTCTCTTTCCTTCTATCTTTCCCGGCATTAAAGCTTTTTCTAGAGGGTGGGGTCTTCGAATAAAGTGTCCAAAGTAGGATGATTTGAGCCTGAAAAAGAACTTGTTCCAAGTTGTAATGGCAGCACATAGTGAAATTTTAAAGTGAGCTGATTAAAATGAAGAAATCTACTCTTCAAAGCCAACCCATCAAAAGAAAAATTGCACCGCAAATGATCAGAATAATATTGCGTACTTTGGTTCCTCAGTTCAAACAAAGGATTAAATTAAAATAACCTAGATATAAGATCACTATTAGTGAGCAGCTCGCCAACTGACAATATTGCAAAAATTTGGGGAAGAATATTCCCATGATAATATGTTCCCAGGGAAGATGAAAAGTTGAAAGTTATTGAATCCCTCTTGAATTTAATATATTTCATATGATGTGAATGTTATTTTTTTTCCACCTAGTCCCAGGTGCATTGCTAAATTCATATTTGAAACTAGAGAACAAACCAACAATGTAATTCATATCTGATAGATGCCATGTTTTTAACCCAACAATATGTCAGCGCCCTGCTAGGATCATTATTCATCTTTGCAATATTTGAAGTATGCTGCCAAAATTATAACAATGGTTCATAAGCGTATATTAAGATAATAAATTAAAAATCACATTTAAAATTAAAATTGACACTAAAACTAATACTCAGGCACCAAAGGCAAGGAGAAACCTTTTAAGGTTTCACTCAAATGTTTTTGTGCCTACTTTATGAGGAATAAAATAAAACTAATCGTTAAAAAAACATTTACTATCCAATAATAAAATTGCAAACTTTCTAATCATATTTGCTTCACACAATTTTCATTGTTAAACGTTATTGTTTATGTAAATACAATTCTTCTAAATTTTTACTGTAGTTTCTAAAATATGAAGTCTGGCTCTTCATATCAGCCTCTTCAGACATAATCCAGTAACGTTTACTGATATAAATTGACCTATTCTTAGTATTGATATCCCACTGTCCTATAAAATATAGAATAAAAGTGACTTCTAATATGTTTTATTCTGTTATTTCGTTCAAATATTTGTATAGCCGCTCATCTTAAAACCAAGCCCTGGGCAACTTACACCCAACAATAAAAACCATGCATACAACTAAAATGAAAACACTAAAAGGAGACTTCCGGCGGCGATCTCAGCGCGTTAGGGATGAAAGGGGTGAAGCTCCGCTCCTGAGTCCCTAACAATCCCGCATCTGGAGCCGAAACAGGCGCTATTGATCTCGTAGTGATCAATAGTTTAAAGGGGAACATCTTAGGACCTCGGAGGAGATCGCAACTTCTCCGAAGGTACAAGATAAAGCCCTTAATCCAGAGTGAGGAAAAACCAGCCTTACGGGGCTGGCCGGAGGCGCTGATAACTGTATAAGAGGGAAGCGAAGATTGAAAGCTATAAGAGGTCATCAACAGAAGATCCTTAACTAGAAAACCCCAAAAAATTACCTGATAGTAAGAAGCAGCGCTGGTGGAAGAGAAACCCGAAAAAAGAAAGAGGATAAGCGGCGACGGAAGATAGATCGGAACGGAGCCATTTTGAAAGCAAAGTGACAGCGCAAAAATTCGAACAGCTGAGTGTACAGTGAGAGTGGAAGAGCGGAAGGAGGTAATTCCTATGAATACTGCGACGAGAATAGAGAATAATTTAAAAAGACTTGGATATTAGTATTGGATTTTATAAATGTGGACTGGATTGAGTGGAGAGAATTGGATAAAAAATAAAACAAGAACGGACCGTGCAGCATCGGAGTGAGCGGAGAGAGCGTGTGCAGCGAGGAGAGCTGGAGATCGGAGGAGAGGAGAGGAACTTGGGCGGACCTTTACAAACTGATCGTATTGGACTTTACTGATGTGGAGTTGCCAGTGTGGATTGAACTAGATAATTCGAAAGAGGAAAAGCTTGTGGGAGACTGGATTGAGTGGAGAGAGTTGGACAAATAAGAACAGAACGTGCAGCATCGGAGCGAGCGGGGACAGCGTGTGCAGTGTGGAGTGCCGGAGATCGGAGGAGAGGAGAGGAGCCTGGACGGATCTCTACAAATTGATCGTATTGGATTTTACTGATTTATACAAACTATCTTTTAGTGATACTTCTTGTGAAGATTAGGATACAAAACTGATACAAAGTGTGAGGGACTTTGACTTTGATTATTTGACTACTAGAGACTGAACTGTTTGGATTGAACAATTTAAATATTGATTAATACTTGATGAACCAGATGATAAGGACTTAAATAGAGGATACAACATTACACTCTTGGGATTGGATCTGGATTCTAACAACAGGAATACAGAGGACTATAGATTAAATTGGATCGTGGAACAATTAAAGTGAATAGGGTGACTCAGACCTTTGGAACCGTATTTGGTTGGAAGAAAGATAAGTTTACATAACACTAAGAAAGATAAGAGACTATAATTAATGGACAATATATATATGCTTAGCTCGATTTAAGTCTATTCTACTATATATTATAAGATACTAGACCCGGAAAATAACCTTTAATAACTTATTAGTTTTTCTCTGAAATAGTCTGTCTAATTTGTCTATTTGAAATTAATTAAACAATTATAGAATATTATCTTTAATTATCTTTAATTAATTTATTCATATACAGTAAATGATTTTAAATAATTAGATAGAATTATAATAATTAAATTGATATTGATACTAATTTAGAACTATTATAATAAAATACATTTTATTTTGTAAGTAATTGAAGAATAAGGTAATTAATGAATTGTTAGAAGCTTACTTTTTCCCCGTTGTTCCCCCCTTCTCTTGCTTCCCCCCCCCGCCTTCCTTTTTGCTGTTTTCCCAATATCGTATTACTAATTAGAAATACTCTGAAAAAACCTTGTAAAAATAATCCTGCATCCAGGTTATAAACATTAGACGTGAGAATTTTATGAAATTGTGGGCAAAAATAATAAGCATAATAGATATGGCAACCTCAAACATACCAACTACTATTAAATCAACCAAGAAAATGCCCCCAACCCAAACACTATTGGTGGCTTCCCCGATCCAGCAGAAGACAGGGGAAACAACAGATAAAGAAAAGACCAACATAGGTATTCAAAATATCCAAGCTGCCCTTGCAATGATTCAGGAGGGAATGAAAAGGATGGAAGATAAGATGACCCTGAATCATGATGAAACGAAAAAGAACCATGAACAAATGAGATTGGATGTAGGGGAAATTAAAGATGAGATTAGAAATATAGATGAAAAAATAGAGAAAATTCAACAAAATATAACCGAAAATGAACAGAGAATCCATAAAGTTGAGGAAAAGGCGGAAGCCACAGCTACCAGGTTGGAACAGATGGAGAACCAACAAGCAACAAGAAGCCGAGACACAGAAGATGCACTTACATTTCTTGAAATGGAAAAGGCATCTTTCTACTTAAGATTTCAAAATATAGAAGAACAGAGAGAGGAAGACTTGGGTGAAATTATGGTTGGAATCTTGGCAGAGGTGACACATAAGGATAAAGATGAAATAAGAGGTGGCATCGACGAAATTTACAGGGCCTTCACAAACTATGCCAGAAGAAACAAACTCCCTAAAGAAGTACACATCAGATTCACAAAAAAAACAATGAAAGAAGAAATATACCGAAAGATGAGAGAGGAGACAGTCATGTACAAAGGGAGGGAAGTTCTAACGCTAAAACAAGTACCGAGAAGGGCCAGGGATAGGAGAAGAGAATATAACTTCTTAACACGACAGTTGAATAAACTCAAGATTAAATTTAGATGGCTTATACCAGAAGGAGTACTCATTTCTTGGGAAGGAAGAAAATTTCGAATCGACACCATAGAAAAAGCCCAGGACTTCGCAGACCAACATTTAGGATATGAAGGAGAACAGGAGAGCAGAGGAGGCAGAGAAGATTCAAACCCCAGTGACCAAGAAGAGCAGCCAATAAATAAGGAGGACAAGGAACGGAAGAAGGGAAAGCTGGGGAAGGAGGAAATGACGGGGATCACACAAAGAGTTACAAGAAACACATCAAAACTCAAAATAACAGACAAATAAACAACACCAGGAATGGAAGAAGAACTAAAACTCATCTCTATAAATATAAATGGTCTAAATTCACCAAGCAAAAGACATCAGATTTTCACTAAACTGCAAAAATTAGGAGCAGATATAATCACCTTACAAGAGGTACACATAAAAAAACAACAGAAAAAATTACTCGAAAATAAAAAATTAGGAGTAATGTACACATCCTTAGGCGACTGTAAAAAAAGGGGAGTGGTAATATATGTTAGAGACCATATAAGAACAAAGCCGATATATGTGGACAAAGAGGGTCGAGTCTTAATAATAGAAGTAAAACTGGAAACAAAAATAATACTGTTAGTAGCCATCTACGCCCCAAATGGAAACCAAATAGACTTTTATAAAAAACTACATGACAAATTAAAAGAGCTGGACTATGAAAATATCTGCATTGTCGGAGATTTTAATGCAATTGCCAACACACGAGAAGACTACTATAGTAACAGGAAGAACAAAATCAAAAGGAAGACACTGCCACAAACATTTAAGAACTTGGTACAAGAAATGAGTCTACATGACACCTGGCGAGAATTAAATACTACAACCAAACAGTACACATACTTTTCTGGCCCACATCAATCGTGGTCAAGATTGGATATGGCCTGGATGACACCCCAACTAAGTAAAGAAACACACAACGTAGAAATTATGCCTAACATATGGGCTGACCACAACCCTATCAAAATAATTTGGAAAGGCTCCCGAAAACAAAAAAGATGGAAAATGGATACAAGTATTATAAAGGAAAAAGAGTATCTACAGATGATGGAAAAAGAGATTAAGATATTTTTCCAAATTAACACAAAGGACCAAACGTCGTTACAAAATCTATGGGACACGACGAAAGCATATATCAGGGGCCTAACCATTGCATACCTGGCAAAGAGAAAAAAAGAGAAACAAAGAATCAGGAATGACTTATTGGAAGAAATCAAGATAGAAGAAACTAAATTACAACAGCACCCTAATAATAAGATAGCACAGCAAAAACTTAATTTGGCTAAACATAAATTGAATTTGACTACAAAAGCTGATTTGGCACAAAAAATAAAAATGGCAAAACAGACCAACTTCGAACACGCAAACAAAACTGGACGCTGGTTAGCCCATAAATTAAAAAAGCAAACAGACAAAAGAATTATACACCAACTCCAGGACGAATCAGGAACTTTATTCCACACACACGTAGATAAGAAAAACATAGCCAAAACATTCTTTCAGAATCTCTATCGGCAGGAAGATGTCCCCGAAGACCAAATTCGAAAATACCTTAGTAAAGTGAACATTACACAATTCGAAGAAGAACATAGAGAGATCTTGAATCGCCCCATAACAATGACTGAATTGATTGAAGCTCGTAAAAAACAAAAGAACAACAAAACTCCAGGACCAGATGGAATTCCTACTGAATTTTATAAACACTCCCAACAAGAAATAGACGAAATACTGCTACAAGTCTTCAACGCAGCATTATTGACAGCTGAAATCCCAAAATCATGGACAGAAACCATTATTACGTTAATACACAAAGAAGATTTAGACCGGACCCAAGTTAGGAATTACAGACCCATCTCATTACTCAATGTAGACTACAAACTATTCATGTCAATATTAGCGCAGAGACTTAAAACAATAATCCATAAATATATACATACAGACCAAAACGGCTTCATACCCAGGAGGCAGATTAAAAATAACTTGAGAACGATCATAGATATACTGGAATACTACGATAAGAAAATAGATAAGGAAATAGCTCTAATATCTCTCGACGCCCAGAAGGCCTTTGATAATTTAAATTGGTCCTTTCTTACATCACAACTTGAATTAATGAATTGCGGAGAGAAATTCCTTAAATTGATAAGAAAGATTTATTCCTGTCAAACAGCCAAAATTGCAATAAATGGTGACATGACACAAACTTTCGACATTCAGAAAGGAGTACGACAAGGTTGCCCCATGTCACCTCTATTATTTATAATCGCACTGGAGGTTTTACTAACGGAAATCAGGAAGGAAGAAGACGTGGAAGGCCTTAAGATTCGGGGGGAGGAATACAAACTACTTGCCTTTGCAGACGATGTGATCTTCATATTGGAAAACCCAATACGATCTGGAACCAGGTTGATGACAATGATAGAGGAATACGGGGAAGTTGCGGGCCTCAAAATAAATAAGCAGAAGACGAAAGTATTGACGAAGAATATGACCCAAACACAACAGTTGAAATTAGAGCAAGAATTAGGACTTCAAATAGTAAAGAAAATAAAATACCTAGGTATTTGGCTGACAGCAAAAGCAACTACAATTAAAGAAGATAATTATACCAAATTGTTAAAACAAATCAAAAAAGACTTAGAAATTTGGAGTAGATTACAACTCTCATTGATGGGCAGAATTGCCTCAATAAAAACGAATATATTACCAAGAGTACTATATTTATATCAAGTGATACCAATACACCCCGGAAGAGATTTCTTTAAGAACCTCAACAAAATAACAATGAACTACATATGGCAGGGAAAGAAGGCCAGAATTAAAATCAAAGCTCTACAGGATTCACGGGACAAAGGAGGCCTAGCAACACCAGATTGGGAACTCTACTATAAGGCATCGGGATTGACCTGGATTAAAGAATGGATGGAACTCGGCAACAAAAGAACCTTATATTTAGAAGGCTTTGACTTAATAAGAGGATGGCACGCTTTCTTATGGGACGGACCGGATAAAAGACACACGTACTTCCAATGTCATATAATTCGAGCTTCATTATTCAAGATCTGGCAGGATATTAAGAGAATTCACTATACCAAAATACCAAAATGGTGGTCCCCGATGGAAGCGTTGATATACCCAAACACGCTCGAAATAGGAAAAATGATGAGGTACCAAGACTTACTGAATCATGAAGGCGAACTCGTCTCAAGACAGCAACTCCAAAACTCCGGCATAAATATCGATTGGTGGCCCTATACTCAAATACACTCAAGATACATAGCAGACAAAAAGCAATATGGAATCTCGAATAATTTGAACGAATTGGATAAGATTTTACAAGGCCCACAACAAAAAATGATAACCAAATTATATAACTACTTACTTAGATATAAATTACTGGAAGAAACAGTAAAAGAAAATATGATAAGATGGGCCAAGGACATAGGGCACAACATCCAACTGGCAAACTGGGAGAAATTGTGGAAACAGAATATTAAAATGACAAGAGCCATACCCTACAAAGAAAACCTCATAAAAATGTTTTACAGATGGCACCTAACACCAGCCAGACTAGCCAAAATATATCCAAACACCTCCCCACGCTGTTGGAAGTGCAAAACAAAAAAAGGGACATACTACCATGCCTGGTGGAAATGTACAAAGGCCCAACAATACTGGAAGGACACAAAGGAAATCATTGAAGAAATAATAAACCAACAAGTAGAAAACACCCCAGAATTTTTTTTATTCGGAATGATAACAACACAATACAACAAAGAGACAAAGTACCTCATCATACACATTTTGACAGCAGCACGGTTACTGTTTGCGCAAAATTGGAAATCAGATCAACTCCCAACCAAAGACAAACTAATCTCAAAGATAACAGAATGTGCCGAAATGGATAAACTGACACTAGAACTCCAAGATAAAGAAGAAAGTGAATTCTATCTTGTGTGGCACAAGTGGTATCAATGGCTGGAAAAGAAAATCAGTACAAATATAGATGAAAGATTATAGGGTAGGAAAAATAAAACCGGAAACAGCTAAATAAAGAGGAGATGCAAGATTATTTCTAATCTAAAACATCTGAATTGACAATGTATTAAGTATATATTAATTTATAAAGCAATATATATTCTGATGATGACCAAAACATATATGTAAAATATAGTGTGGGTAGGTTGGTGGTGGGAATTCGTTTGTCTTTGTAATGTCTTTGTATTTTTTTTTGTATTGTCTTTATATCTCTGTTTAAAACTCAATAAAAAAAATTAAAAAAAAAAAAAAAAAAAAAAAAAAAGAAAACACTAAAAGGAAAAACAGAAAAACCTGGTATTACAACCACATATTGTCTCCTTATGATGCTGCTCTGTCCGCATCATAAGGAGTGGTGAAATTCACCAGTGGTGAAATGCAAACATTTTTGCTACCAGTTCTGTGGGCGTGGCTTGATGGTGGTGAGGTGTCATGTGACTGGGTGGGCGTGGCCAATTCTTTTTTTTAACTTTTTAAAGCATTTTTTATTACTTATTTGCCGAATTGGTAGTAAAAAAATGCTTTTAAAAAGGTTTTTAAAAAGTCCCCAAGATCACAGCTGTGCTGTGCGATCATTGGAACCTTTTTTTTTTTTTTTTTTTTTTTACTTTTTTAAAGCACTTTTTAACCACTGGTTTGGGCGAATAGGTAGTTTAAAAAACGCTTTAAAAAAGTAAAAAAAAAAAGTTCCAACGATCACAGCTGTGCCGCACGATCGTCGGAACCTTTTTTTTTTTTACTTTTTTAAAGCATTTTTTTACTACCTATTCGCCCAAACTGTTAGTAAAAAAATGCTTTAAAAAAGTTTTTAAAAGGGTTCCGATGATCGCTCAGCACAGCTGTGATCGTCAGAACTGTTTGTTTTTTTTTTTTACTTTTTTAAAGCATTTTTTTTACTACTGGTTTGCCCGAACTGGAGTGAATTGGTAGCATTTTACTTCTGCCCAGGTCTTGTATGGTCTCCAGTGTCAGGGCGCTGATTAATCCCATTCTGCTTTTGGGATAATCGCACCTTGATTAAGAGGAGTGGATCGAGACTTTTCCTTGCCAGCATACTTTAAGAAAACAAAACCTGAAGATATATCTTCTAATAAAACTCATTTATTTGTTATAAAGAAAATAAAACATCTAACTATCTGAGAAAATTAATTGTTACATTTTTGCAAAAGTTCTTATTGGCTACTTCTCAGCAGCCAGACGTCTCTTGGCAAGAGAAGAAAGGAAAGAAGTGTGAAGGAATGTGGGTGGAGGGACATGCGTAGTTTAGCTTACTGATAAGGATTCTTGGTAAGCTACGGAAAGTCTGATAGTCCAGAAAATGAGAGCTCAGCTGATAAATAAAAGAACCCAGTGACATCCAGAAGATTAAAAGGGGTGAGTAGGTTGCCAGTTCCAGTAGGAAGGTGTTCTGTTGTGCAAGAGTCACAATGAAAAAGACAATGCTTAAGGGAAGGACCTTACCTGGACCTTATCCATTCTGGTGGGATGGGCAGGTACCTCAGGAAAAGGCGGATTAGTTCATCTAGTGGTTAAGGCACCAGGCTAGATAGAAATCATGAGACTATGAGTTCAAGTCCTTCCTTAGCCATGAAACCCAGATGGGTGACTTTGAGCCAGTCACTCTCTCCCACCCCACTTCACCTTACAAAGCTGTTGTTGTGGGGAAAATAGGAAGAGGAAGGTGTGTTGGATATGTTCATCGCCTTGGGTTATTTGTAAGAATAATGGAAATCGGGATACAAATTAAATAAATGAATAATAAATAAGTAAACCTGGTGCCTTGCCATATAGAGGTGATAACTGGCACCCTGAATTGTACCTGGAACTGGGAGCCAGTGCCATTCGTTTAACAGGGGTGTAATATGGGCAGACCTAGGAGTGCCCAACACTGCTGCATTCTGGACCACTTATAATTTTCAAGTGGTCTTCAAGGGCAGCTCCATGTGGATTGTGTTGCAGTAATCCCAGCAGGAAGTGACCAAGGCATGAATGAGCCGTCAGTTCAGGAAAGGGTGCAGTTGGTACACAGGATGATTCGCCGTGAAGGTCCGCCCAGCTACGGCCACCATTTGCTCATTGAGCAGTAACTGTGAGTCTATCTCAGGGGTCGGCAACCTTAAACACTCAAAAGAGGCACAAAGGTCCTAACCGGAAGCCCCTCATTCAATTCTGGAGCCAACTGGAGGTCCAGTTCTCCCACCATAGAGACTCCTAGTGTGGCATCCTTTTTCCTCTGCCGACCAGAAGTCCAGTTCCCCCACCATAGAGTCTCCTCCTAGCGCGGCATCCTGTTTCCTCTACCTGTCCTAACCAAAAGCCCCATCAATTGTGGAGCCGACCAGCGACGGAGCCGCAGCAGAGGGATGAAAGAGCTACATGCGGCTCCAGAGCCGCAGGTTGCTGACCCCTGGTCTAGGTCAATCCCCAAATTGTGCGGCAGCTCTGTCTTGGGGAAACGCCATCCAATTCAAAGTCAAAGATGGCATATCGTCAGACACTGGGAAGCCACAGATCCAAAGCCTTTCCATCATGTCACGGTTGAGTGTTCCTGTTGTGGCTCCGTTACCTGAGCCTGTGTCATCGGCAGGAGTGAAGGAGAGGAGTTGGCAAGGCCTCCCTCTCCAGGACCCTCCTCTCTGGCAATGCCTTTGGTGTCCACCGAAGGGCAAGAGATAGTGCCGGGGCCAAGCACGTCCACGCAGCCACAGGTGGACAGTGATGAGGGAAATGAGTCTTGGCTGGATCCTTGGCAGCGTCGCAGAGATAAGCGCGCAAAACAGAAGAAAAGGCGTGCCAGAGATTAAGCTGAGTCACTGGACCACACCCCACAGGGTATAAAAGGGAGTGAAGTGGCCATTCAGACTCTGTGACGGACAAAACTAACTACTATCGAGTCACATTGCATCTTTGGAAACAACATTATCGGCCTTGGATTTATTTTACGAACTGGACAATTCTTGACTGTGTGTATTTTGTTTTATGAGTAAAGTTCTTGGCAAGCAGCTACTGGGTTGGTGCCAAGGATCTTATCGGAAGAATTGGTTGTCTGCCAGTTTATTTAACCCCCGGCTGGCTGGCTGTTTGTATGTGTGTGTGAGACGGGGACAGAACAGTTCCCCCTCAAACCCTTACAACCGCCAGGCATCAGTTAACACCATAACAATGTCAGCCATCCATCCACACAGATGTATTAGTGAGTGACATCAGCATCATGGTAATATTGCACTCCGTACCTGCAAATGACCTCACCCAGTGGTTTCATAATAAACCAGTCGAATGGCATCCCTCCAGAAATTGTGGGTGCTCCAACACTGGAGGTTTTCAAGAAGAGACTGAACAGCCAGTTGTCCAGAATGGCATAGGGTCTCCTGTTTGTGCAGAGGGTTGGGCTAGAAGAACTCTAAGGTCCCTTTCTTTCCAAATGATCTGCCCAGCTATTTTGTCCAGCAGATGCTGTGAATGTTCCTTAAAGTGCTATAAAGATAACTGAGTAAAAAAAAATTTACATTTAGATAATACTGTTGTACTATTTTGCTTATCTTTGAGCTTGTCAGGACTGGCTTCATTTACCTTAGTAATTTAGTGCAGCAGTTAATAAAGGAGCAAAATATAGCGCAATGGAGTGATTTCATTAAATCACAGAAAAATAATTTAAATAAGCATTCTTCCTCCATAAATTATCTTTGCTTGTTTCTCCATAAATTATCATTGCTTTTATCTAGATAAATGAACATCTGTGTATTTGATATATTAGCTAAATTTTCTCCAATTGCCTCTTTTTTGTTAGATTCTACCTCTCTTTTATTACATTAGTGTCATGGTGCAACAAGGCTTTAAAGCAGAGATGGGAATGATGGCCCCTTTATGACTTGTGGACTTCAACTCCCAGAATTCCTGAGCCAGCATATTACAGACCAATTTTTTTCAGCTCAAGTTCCATTCACTCAAGATGGAGGTAGTTTGGCATCAACTGTGGTGACCTTCATTGATGTTTTTGAATTAAAAATGTACCACTACACAAAGATTCTGCCACTTAGGGTTGTATTGAGGGAGTGGAATGAAAAGAAGTGCACCGTTTTTAGTAAAGAAAAAAAAAACCCAAAATACAATGGAAGACAAGATATTAAGTCAAAAAACTAGAATATAAATCAAAACAGTACCTTGGAAGCTGCATCCGTTCAATACACTTTCATAAATCCGAATAAAATAATAATTGACAAATCAGAGAATATTTGATAATATTAATTTAATATAATAATAGCAAATTGTTTAATATTAAATGATATTAAATAAATTAGAATCTATTACACACAATAAATTACAGCCTTGAGACCTTTCCATATTCATTAACAATACTCCTTTAGAAACAGCGAAGAATAAAGAATTTTCTCCAGTAAGCTCTATCCCTGATTTGGGCCTTCAAAAGTTCTAGCACTGCACCCATCACTACTACACTTGAATCCATTCATCTTGCTCCTGGTTTTCCTCTTTCTATTTTTCCTTCCACTTTTCCCAGCATGATGGACTTCCCAATAAGGCAGCATAGCAGGACGTGACGGGAATTTACCAGTTACACATCCTTCGTATTTGCAACTCTTACAACTTTGAACCTGTCAGATTGCATAATTAAGTTATTAATTAATTTTACAGAACATTCTATGCTCCACTTCATTCTGTGACTCGGGGGTGTCAAACTCAAGGCCCGGGGGCCGGATCCGGCCCACAGGGTACTTAGATCTGGCCTGCGGGGCTGCCCTGGAAACACCAAAGGACCAACCCGTGGTACTTCTGCCAGGGAAAAGGGGCTCCCGAGCTCCGTTTTCGGCCGCCAAGGCCTCCTGCAATCCTCTGAGCTCCGTTTTCACTGGCAGAGGGTTGCAGAGGCCCTGGCGGTCGAAAACGGAGCTCAGGAGCCCCTTTTCGCTGGCAGAGCGCTCGGGCCACAACAGGTGTCCCTGACAGGAGTGACGTCGAGCTGGCCACACCCAACCTGGCCACGCCTCCCTGGCACCCCCAGGTCAAACAACCCAGTGCAGCCTTCAATGAAATCGAGTTTGACACCCCTGCTGTAACTGGTACAGAGAGAATCCGGCTATGGACTCCGGTACACTTTGACCTAAAACTATCAATGTAATAAATAGGCTTGACCGTTTTTTCCCCCACCTCGTGTCTAGAAATGTGCGCACGTAGGAGAGTCAATGGGGAGGAAGTCCTTCATTTAGTTTGAAGAAGACAGCGGTGCCAACTACCGCACCTCTTTGGCTTGATTCCAAGTTCCAACTTTTGCACTCATGTCAACAGGGGGCTGACTTGCTAATTTGCCTTCTGTAAAGCAAGACATTACAGGATTTGACTGATTGGTTGTCAGTATTGTGATCCTGTGGAGAAACCCACTGATCTTAATGGGCTGTCTCTACTTCCTCTGGGGAATTAGAGAGAGTTGCTCTTAGTCTCTCCCTTGTTCCGTGATGGCTGTTAGCGCCCATTCTTATAGAAAAAAAGTAGACATTAACATTGAAGCTTTCTCTATGTCAATAACACTTACGTAAACCTGCCTATGGTTTGTATGTGGGTGTGCAGTCATTCTCAAGAACTAAAAGCACATTTGTTTTTTAGATCAATAAAAGCTGACATCTCTTAGAAAAGGCAAGAAAAGAGTGGGAATTCCTATTCTGAGGTAACATTCAACATCCTCAGCATTTATTGTGGGATGGACGTCATAATGACTTTGAAAGCACTGTCAAAAATTTTGATTGTAAATGCACAACTCCGGTGAGAATAAGACAGGAGGTTAATGTCAGGCGGAAAGGGTCAGGACCATACATTAGGAGGTTGCAGTTCAAAGATTTATTGCTCAAGACTACAGAAGAATCTAGTCAACTAAGGTTCAATACTACCGTATTTTTCGGAGTATAAGACGCAGTTTAGTTTTTGGGGAGGAAAATGGGGGTGGGAGAATCTGCCTACTTATTCATCTGGCTAGTGTCCTTTCAGCACATTAGTTTGCTGGTTTCTTTATCCCCTGCTTTGGGATAAAAAACAGCTTCTAAGGCACAGCTGAGAGGAAGCAGCAATGAGAAAAGCAGGCAAAGGACGGGGAGATCGCTTCACTCGGCCAGCGCCTAGTTAGGTCTGAAAAAAAGCTTCTTAAGAACAGCTGAGAGTCAGAGCAAAGCATGGAGATTGCTTCACTCGCTAGCGCCTTGTTAAAGCACAGCGGAGAGTGGAAGGAGCAGGCAAAGCTGGAAAGGTCGCTCGCTAGTGCCTCGTTGGCGCCTCATTAGGGCTGAAAAAAAGCTTCGAAAAAGCTACATTCAGAGTTTAAGATGCACCCAAATTTTCAGCCTCTTTTAGGGAGGGAAAAGGTGCGTCTTATACTCCAAAAAATACGGTAAATTGGTGCCATAAAACAGTCAGTGGCATTCAAGGAGGGTTGGATTTGGACCATCAACTCCAAGCTGATGATGCACTTAACTCCGCCCCCAGCAGGGGTGGAATTCACATAATTTACCTACCGGTTCGCCCAGCACCAAAAATGTGAGCCACCTCCGTGCATGCACCCGGCCTTCCGCGCATGCGCCCGGCCTCAAAAATGTGCCTAAATAGGACAGAATAGAGCCGGGGCGGGTAGGCGGGCCCACCCACTATTTTCGCTACAAGTTTGACCGGACTGGACCGAACCGACTGAATACCACCTCTGGCCCCCAGCTCTGCCTGCTCTTTTCCTACATCTACTATCTCAAACTCTTTGCTGCACAAAGTGCCTCAGGGTTCATGGTGCAACTCTTAACACTCTTCCAGAAGTCCTCACACAAATATATTGTTTTAATGTGGTGAGTGGGAAACATTATTAAACTGATGGGCCAGTAATATTAAAATATTTCACTAAATCAATATTACATCCAGTTGAATCAATGAATCTGTGGAGAAAGTATTGGTTGCGGCTATATGAGGCCACGATTCTTACTTTTTTGATCTCTCTGCCATGGAAAGTTTGCTTTGTCCCTATCCAGATCCTCTCCTGACCAGATATGTGGTCTCTGGCAGGCTACTCATATGCCACATGCAATCTCTGACTTACTGAAGTATGGGAATATAAATTGAATCCAAAGTATAATAAGCAAATATAGAAAAATAATAATAATAATCCGATCAACTGGTCTAAAGACTTTCTTTGGAAAGCATAAAAGTTTTCAAGGGAAATCTCTGAAACATTGAGTATGTTTCTGCTTCTCATAGTGGTCACAATTGATTCCATATGAGAAAGAATTTACGGAGAAGGAATTTGAAGTGCAGGAAAAGTTCATATAGGACGAGTAAATGCAGGATTCCATGGTAGACAGTATACTAGTTTTTTCTGATGAATGAGCCTTTGTGTAGCAGCTAGAACTTCAAATCCTTTGAAAGGCAACCTCATTATTATATTCTATTGATTTATTTATTAATTTAGATAGTGTACTTTGTGGTAACTTAGGTGTTGTGACCAAGATCCAAGTAGTGATTACCAAACACAATTCAGCCCTCAACAAACTTAGTTTATTAAAACAGCTGAGAATTAATTCATTCCCAGCTTAGTCCAAAACAAAATTCTTCATAACCAGTCCCTCGGCCTTATCACCAGCCTTTGATGTCTTTGGCAACCTGCCAAAGGCTTTTCTTGGCAAAACCCCCACAAAGTTCAAGAGACGCTGACAAGAAGCACAGGAATCAACGTTGCTTTTCTACAAAGAACCCAACGGCTCGTTGCTGCTCTTTTAAGCCTTATGGGAGTAGCCAATCATCTTCTGGCCTTACTCCCGAGTGGTCCTTTTTGCTTCAGCTGCTCTTGCCTTCTGGCAGCTCTTCGCATACGTGCAATAGGAACAGGCTCCTCCTGTTCCTCTGCCTCTCTGCTGTCCGCCTCTGGAGGCTCTGGAGTCCATGCATTGCTCCCAGATGGCCCTGGCCCCATCTCTGCCTCTGACGCAGAGCCTTCGTCAGGGCCTTCCCCAGCCTCCAGAACTGGCCCATTGTCCTCCCCAGCCTCCTCACTGTCTGACTCTGCTGCTAGTTCCGCAGGCTGCTGACGGACTACAACATTAGGGGTGAAAAACAAATCACACTAATTGGTTTTCTCTCTTGGTTGGAATAATCAAGAAAACCAATAAAAGATGTTCCATCCAAGCTTCTGCCACCTGGAAATTTGAGGGCACTGCCAATCCACCCAACCAACAGATATCTTCTAAGTTTGCCTGTTTATAAGTAACTCCCCTCCCTTAACTGTCAGCTGTGCTTTATCAGGTCCTTCATGGGAACTGCTGGGTTCCTTGTGAATCTTAGATGTATGTACAACAACATGGCCATTTCATACGGAGTTTACAGGAAATTCTGGAATTAGGGACCATAATTGAGTCAGGAATTGAGCAGGTCGTCATGTGATTGTGCCCAATTTTGCAACCTTTTTTTTTAGTACCCTGTTTTCCCCAAAATAAGACATCCCCTGATAATAAGCCCAATCGGGCTTTTGAGTGCATGGCAAAAAGGCCAAGCCCTTATTTCAGGGTTCAAAAAAATATAAGACAGGGTCTTATTTTCAGGGAAACACGGTAGTCGTTAAGCAAACAGGGTGGTCGAAAGGGAACACTGCAGTTGTTAAGCAAACACCATAGTCATTAAGAAAACCCATTGTCTGCAGTGGGTGGATTTTTTGTTTTTTGTGTTGCCAGAAACCAGCAGTAAAATAAACTTCAAATCCAGGTCATAAGTACCTTTTTGGGGAGGGTCCGTCATAACTGAGTGGTCCATAAGCAACTAATTGAAGACTACTTCAATTTGCCTGGATAACCAGTCTGAGATTTTACCAATGTTTAAAAGATTAGCCTTGGAGGAGAGAAATGAGGTTGACTCAGCCTTCCATCCTTTCTAAGGTAGGTAAAATGAGGACCCGGTTTGTGGGGGCAATAACCTGACTGTGTATAAAATATACAAAAATATGAAGGCTATTGCTTAATGCATTGTAAGCCACCCTCAGTCTTCGGAGAAGGGCAGCATATAAATCAAAATTTAAAAATTTAAAAAAAATGGCCCTCATGCAGGGGAACCTTTGCCTCACAATATTGTCCCAAAGGTGCTTTTTCAAGAGGCAGCTGGACTTTCTTGTTGTTTTTTTTCTTTGAAGACGTTTTGCTTCTCATCCAAGAAGCTTCTTTAGCTCTGACTGGATGGTGGGGAATGGAAGGATTTATATTCCTTGCAGACAGCTGGTGATTTGCATCCTTTTAGAGAGTCGTTGAAGCACTTGGAGGTTTATCTGTGTTTTCAGGGTCACCTGAGTGGTGTTCCTGGTTCCTGTAGTCTGCAATTTTTTCCTCTGGAAATCCATTCCTACTCCCACATCATTCGAAGGGTGGTTCATCCCAAATTGTATAGCTAAAAGTCTGTAGAGAATTTCTCAGTCATCCAGGTCATGGTTGTCCCAAAGGTGCTTTTTCAGTTGGCAACTGGGCTTTCTTGTTTTTTTCTTTTGAAGACGTTTTGCTTCTCATCCACGAAGCTTCTTCAGCTCTGACAGGATCGTGGGGAACGGAACCATGATCTGGATGACTGAGAATTTCTACAGACTCCCAATATTGTCTTCCTCTGAAACCAGCCTTCCAGAAAGGGGGGTAAATCTTAACACCAGCTCCCTAATATGCTGGATGGAGAAAAGCAGAGAATAAAAGACCAAAGTGTTATTTATTTCCTTTGGGGAGGAGGGTTCTTGCTAATGGGAGCAAAGTGTTGTTCCCACTGGCCTTGTCCTTCCTGTCCCTTCTAAGAGCTGCGGTGGCACAGTGGTTAGAGTGCAGTACTGCAGGCTATTTCTGCTGACTGCTTGTTGACTGCGATTTGGCAGATCGAATCTCACCAGGCTCAAGGTTGACTCAGCCTTCCATCCTTCCCAGGTGGGTAAAATGAGGACCCAGATTGTTGGGGGCAATAGGCTGACTCTGTAAAACCGCTTAGAGAGGGCTGTAAAGCACTGTAAAGTGGTATATACTGTGTTTCCCCAAAAATAAGACCTCCCTGGACAATAAACCCAATCGTGCTTTTGAGTGCATGTGCTAAAATACACCACTACCACCCCGAAAATAAGCCCTCCCCGAAAATATTTAAAAGCATGCGCAGGCGATCCCCGCCATTTCCTCTGGTTAGGATTAGGGAGACAGAGCTGGAAATCAGGTAAGATGGCAAGAGGAGCCCCGTCTTGCTCCACGTGCCCCAAAATAATAAGACCTCACCAAAAATAAGGCCAAATGCTTATTGCAGGGTTCAAAAAATATATAAGATAGGGTCTTATTTTCAGGAAAACAAGGGTAACTCTAAATGCTATTGTTATTGTCCTACCTAGAGTTGCCTGATTCGGACAGAACAGAAATTTAGCACATCAAGAAATGAAGTCCTGTAAATTTGCAGACCGTTGCTTCATTCGCATTAGTAAAGTTAGAGCTTTGAAATCCCTGGAGACTGCATGATTACAGCGAATTCCATTTACAATCTTACTTGTTTGCAAGGAAATTTAATAGAGCCAACTTGTGTAACAAGGAATCAAAAGCACTGTCTATTTAATGATAGCGAACTACCTTGCAATTAAAAAGAGGGGTTGATTTCCTTTGTTTTAATGGTGGTTCTTTGAAGATGTTATTTTTTCCCAAGTAGAATGACATAAAATGTGGTTTATTAGATGGGATGATGATGGTGTATTTCGTACTTGTTCAATGAAACTTTGAACAATATTTTGGAGCTTGGTGCTCTTAAAGCTCCAGGAAATAGCATTTTTTCTTTATGACAAGGGCTGTTCTAACAGTCATTTCTTTTTTTTTTTTTCCTGTCTTGTCTTTAAAATCCAGGAAGTGCTTGAAATTTATGGCCAGCTTTTGAGAGCAGAAAAGCAGATTCAGCCCAGAAATATTTCCTGTTGAGATATTAATTTAATTCCACAAGCAGAGTTGATTTTTCATTTGTAAAGCAGAGCTTTGAAGTAGCAATTCATTGCTCTGGGTTATCACGATAATCACTCTTAGTTTAGATGCTGAACTGATTATCAGCCTATCTAATGGGAAGAATGTCATTTTGGCTTAATAATATATTAATGAGTTTTGACATAGGCTAGTTGATATCTTTAAAAAAAAAACTGAATGAACTCTTCATCACTTACTCTCAATTATATATGCTTTCATTTGAAGTTTGGGTACTGCTTGAAAGTTAATTGTTGAACCTTTAAGTCTGTAGAGAGACCTTTAAGCAGGGGTGAAATCCAGTAGGTTCTGACAGGTTCTGGAGAACCGGTAGTGGAAATTTTGAGTAGTTTGGAGAACCGGCAAATACCACCCCTGGCTGGCCCCAGAGTTGGGTGGGAATGGAGATTTTGCAATATCATTCCCCCAGGAGTGAGAAGAGAATGGGAATTTTGCAGTATCCTTTCCCTGGAGTGGGGAAGGAATGGAGACTTTGCAGTATCCTTCCCCTGCCATGCCTAGCAAGCCACACCACACCCACCAAGCCACGCCCACAGAACCAGTAGTAAAAAATTTTGGATTAAACCACTGCCTTTAAGTCTGTGTCATCAGGTCATGGTTGTCCCAAAGGTACTTTTTCAGGAGGCAACTGGACTTTCTTGCTTTTTCTTTGAAGACGTTTCGCTTCTCATCCAAGAATTCTCATTCATTACTACCTTTACTACCTAATGCTTGATTTTCGTATCGTTTCTGATGACTTTCAGTAGCTGCTATTGTAGCAGAACCATGATAATATTGGAATTAGATGGTCTGATAGATGCCATCAAGTTAGACTTGAAGTCTGCACGGAGAAACCCTCACCTATTGTGTGAGTTTCTGCATACTGATCATCTGTCTCATCAGGGGAACTGTCAATCTTTATTTAATCCAAGATTAACTGGTTCTTTTTTGCGCCCTTAGTAATCATTTCTGAACCCATAATTTGAAGAGAGTATCTCTCTTCTTTTGCTCATTCTCAGTAGCCAGCATTCACAGCTATACCTGACAAGGGAACAGACCGCGGCTGCAGTGAGGCTGACCTTTCTTGTCCTTGGTGTCATCTACCATTTCTCAAACAATGTTTTGGTCAACTAATTTGATACCAGCTGTCATTTTTCCCAGCCTCAAAATTCTGATAACATATTAACTGTATAAGATAGGAGGACAATGGGCATCCTTGCCTCATTTTGATCTACTCTACTCTGTTTCTTCCAAACTTTAGTTCTTACAAAAGATTCTTGTCTCTTGTAAAGGTTCCTCAGAAACTCAAGTATTCTGGTAACCTGTAAGCTTTAACATATTTTAACAAATCCAGTTGGTGCAAAATGCAGCGGCCCACATGGTTTTGTGCAGACTCCGGTGTGCACATGTATCACCTCTCCAGCGGGAGCTGCATTGGTTGCCGATCTGCTTCCGGGTGCAATTCAAGGTGCTGGTTGTCACCTTTAAAGCCCTTCATGGCTTGGGACCAGGTTATCTGAGGGACCGTCTCTTGCCGGTCACATCTACCCGACCCATCAGAGCGGGGAGGCAGGGAATGCTGGGGGACCCAGAAGAAGGGCCTCCTCCGTGGTGGCTCCCTCTCTCTGGAACATCATTCCCTCGCAGATTAGAATGGCCCCTACTCTAACAATCTTCCGGAAGGCGCTGAAGACCTGGTTCTGCCAGCGGGCCTGGGGAACCCAGAGCGGGATGGAGCCCATTAAATGGCTCGTGTGATCTGCTATCGCTGGGGCGGGAGGTGGGGCGTGATTTTGTTATATTGTACTATATTAATTTATTTGATTCTTTTTGCTAGTTTTTATTGTTTTAAATGTGGTCTCATATTCTGTAAGACGCCTTGAGTCGCCATGGGTGAATAGGTGGCAATATAAATTCAATAAATAAAATAAATAAATATTTTACATTCTGTCCATATTCTCCATAATCAAAGGCCTGATTGTAACCCCCTTCTTGTAGTTTTCTCGTAATCTTGTATACCTGTAAGTCTCATTTTCTGTCTTGTCATCATTATGTCAACTATTTCAAAATACGGCCTATTCATTTCTTTTTTCCATTGTGTGCCTTTAATCACACAGAAGAGGAGCAGCTGACTTACCAACTGTGATATGATTCTAGCCATATCTGTGCATAGGATTCTAGGTGTTTCCAGGCCTAGAAATGTTTTTTTTAAATGTATATACCTATACCAAAGTGGAGGAGAGTACAGCCCCCTTCCGGTCTGCTGTGTGTGTGTGTGTGTGTGTGTGTGTGTGTATGTGTGTGTGTGTGTGTGCGCGCGCGCGCCTGTGTGTATTCAATATCTAGACTTGAAAATACCTAGTATCAAATTATGCATAGAAATTCCAGAATCATATCACACGATTCTGTGCCAGTTATTTTTGTTCTATATAAGTTGGCAAGGAGTTGGCATGGAGTTGTTAGAATTTAATTGTCTTTTCAAGTTTAAATACAAGTACATAAGTATTCAACTAAGTCACATTTTTTATTGTATTCATCTCAAAAACTTCCCACTAGAAATGGGTGTGTTGGATGTACCTAAAACTATTGATGAATCCCAGGCTAATTTTCGATCCCATCTATAACAAACTGCATTGGAAATTTAGAAAATTTAGGAAATTTAGGAAATAAGATGATATTCCAATAAAATTTAGTACACAGTATTTATAAATTAAACCTTGATGCATAAAACAGTATTTATACAGTCATTAAATCTCAATTCCTAGTTTGAATTCACATCCATGTTCTCTTGATCCTCTGAAGTGGAGGCAAATTGCATGCATTTGGGAGTCAGTTCCATGATGCGTGATTCTCAAGTACTTTTTCCAAAATGGAGGGTTATCATCAGTGGTGAAATCCAAATTCTTTTACTACCGGTTCTGTGAGCGTGGCTAGGTGGGCATGGTGTGGCTTGGTGGGTGTGACGAGGGGAAGGATACTGCAAAATCTCCATTCCCATTCCTCTCTGGGGCCAGCCAGAGGTGGTATTTACTGGTTCTCCGAACTGCTCAAAATTTCCGCTACCGGTTCTCCAGAATCTGCTAGATTTCACCCCTGGTTATCATCCTCTCTGCAATCAAAGTAAAGGCAATTGCCAAGAGATTACATGCGTCCACTAGGATTTCTCCCTTCTAAGACAATTCACTAAGTTCTTGATGGTTACCTTTGAAGCCTACAGTATGTCACACTGTCACAGCAATGATTGGAAGCAGGTCTCAGTTCAATAAAAGCGTTTGTGTGAGGAAAGATCACTTGAATGGACATTCTTTATAAACATTATTCTGACTACAGCAGATTGGCATTCTTTAGATCCTCTAAGATTGAAGTAGGTAAAGGTAAAGGTAAAGTGCACCTTTTGCATTGAGTCATGCCAGCCACGTGACCACCGGGATGTCTTCGGACAGCGCTTGCTCTTCGGCTTTGAAACGGAGATGAGCACCGCCCCCTAGAGTCGGGAACAACTAGCACATATGTATGAATGTGGATTACCTAGCAGGCAACATTTACTTATGAAGGGATCTTGGACTTGGGCACAAACTTTATTAAAGGTAAAGGTAAAGGTTCCCCTCACACATATGTGCTAGTTGTTCCCGACTCTAGGGGGCGGTGCTCATATCCATTTCAAAGCCGAAGAGCAAGCGCTGTCCAAAGACGTCTCCGTGGTCATGTGGCTGGCATGACTCAATGCAAAAGGTGGACTGAATGTTGTTACCTTCCTACCAAAGGTGGTCCCTATTTTTCTACTTGCATTTTTTACATGCTTTCAAACTGCTAGGTTGGCAGAAGCTGGGACAAGTAACGGGAGCTCACCCCGTTACGCGGCACTAGGGATTCGAAACCGCTGAACTGCCGACCTTTCGATCGACAATCTCAGCGTCTTAGCCACCCTTTAATTTAAAATTCTTCTCCACTCTGTTGCCAAGAACAGACCATGCTTAGCTGGGAGTTGGAATGGAAGCAGGAAGCGGGAAGAATTGGAAATTTCCAATTCTTAAGCTGAAATGCTAAGTGTTGAATTTGTTAAGGGTAAATCTTGCTAAGTTAATATTATACCACGTTTAAAGGAAATAAATTAGATGTTTAGTAGATTGGGGAAACATGGTACACATAATATATCTTGATTTCAAGAAAAACCTGGCAAGGTAACTTATTACATTCTGATTAGGATGTTCATTATTGATAAGCTAGATGGGCTTACAAGTAAATAGCTGCACACCAGGCTGAAATATTATATTCAAAGGGTACTTACTCCTCAATGGTTGTTCAACAATTAAAACACAGATCTCCAAACTTGGCAATTAAGACTTGTGGACTTCCAACTCCCAAAATTCCTCAGCCAGCCAAGTTGTCAAATTTGGAGACTCCTGAACTAGAGAATGTAACAAGGGTAGTGCCAAAGGATGCACTTCAACATATTGGTTAATAACTTGCTTGAAGGAGAGAAAGAAATGCTCCTGAACTAAGCCAATCACAAAAGAACGAAGGATGTATAATCAGTTAAAGGCAAAGGCAAGGTTCAAAGTGAACTTGAATGGGGATGCCCATTAGATGTAATGGTTAGCTGTAGTATAAACTCTGAGGAATAAACTGCCATGGCTAACACAGTGGTGAAATCCAATTTTTTTTACTACTGGTTCTGTGGGTGTGGCTTGATGGGCGTGGTGTGGTTTGGTGGGCATGGCAGGAGAAGGATACTGCAAAATCTCCATTCCCATCCCACTTCAGGGGAAGGATACTGCAAAATCCCCATTCCCTCCCCACTCCTGGGGCCAGCCAGAGGTGGTATTTGCCAGTTCTCTGAACTGCTCAAAATTTCCGCTACAGGTTCTCCAGAACCTTTCAGAACCTGCTGGAGTTCATCCCTGAGCTAATGATAATACTAGTAGGATGCAGTAACATTAACATTTGGTTTGTTACTGACCCAACAAGCACACTACCCATATCCAAGGACAGCACTGTGGCCAGCCAAGTGATGCCATCAACACTAAGCACCCTGGAAATCAGAAGCAACTTCAAGAGTAAAGCTGTAATCCGGAAGACTTGCATTGGTATATACAACAGCAAGGAGGAACTGCGTTTGCATTTTAAGAGTGGGGTAGGCAAACAACTTAAAAGCCCTGCCCTCTACTTTCCCAGGAAGAGAAGGAGGAGAAGAAACGATGCTAGAGTTATATGTAGAATATCATTATTGTGGCACTTTATAGTAATAAGTACAAATACCAGAATACAAAAAATAAATAAATAGTTCATACTAAATCACTAAATAACCACTTTGTAAAAATACAAAAGAAAATCATTCCCCGTGAGGAAAAAATAAAAGTAGCACTACAAAAATAGCACAAAAATGTAGGCGCCATTGCCAACTTACATCATTTGTTTCTAGCCTGTCTGAATATTGTCAAGTTCCACTATTTTTCTAATAATGCAAACTCTGGAACAACATTGGGCCACTTTCAAGATGACGTCACTGTTATGGTCTGTATGGGGAAAAAAAAAATTAAAAATAGGGTTTTTCTAGACTGCCAGAGATTATTGCTTGGAAGTGACGGGGATGAATTTGATCATAAAACTGGCATTATGGACAGCACGTGGTCCAAAATTTCAACTGGGTTCTGTGAAGTGGGTATGCTGGTGTCTCCTCAAAATAGCAATAGCACTTAGACTTATATACCACTTTACAGTGCTTTTACAGCCCTCCCTAAGCGGTTTACAAAGTCCCCAACAATCTGGGTCCTCATTTTACCCACCTCTGAAGGTTGAGTCAACCTTGAGCTGGTAAGATTTGAACTGTCAAACTGCTGCTAGCCAGCAGTCAGCAAAGGTAGCCTGCAGTACTGCACTCTAACCACTGCATCACTCTAACCATTGGGCCAAAAGAGGGAAGTTCCATGGATTTCCTCTCTGCAAACCGAAATCCATAATTTGCTGTATGGTAACCACTTCAGGAAGGGATGCGGTGGCTCAGTGGCTAAGACGCTGAGCTTGTCAATCGAAAGGTCGGCAGTTCAGCGGTTCGAATCTCTAGTGCCACGTAACGGGGTGAGCTCCCGTTACTTGTCCCAGCTTCTGCCAACCTAGCAGTTCGAAAGCACATAAAAAAATGCAAGTAGAAAAATAGGGACCACCTTTGGTGGGAAGGTAACAGTGTTCCGTGCGCCTTTGGCATTGAGTCATGCCGGCCACATGACCACAGAGACGTCTTCGGACAGCACTGGCTCTTTGGCTTTGAAACGGAGATTAGCACTGCCCCCTAGAGTCGGGAACAACTAGCACTTATGTGCGAGGGGAACCTTTATCTTTTTATAGAATCTAGAGTTTTAGGAACGTTTAGAAATCCTAGGTTTGTATAAATTCTGGAGTTATGCCGATTTGGTGAGATGTTTCCTTCTATGTTTGTCCCTGTCTTTTTCAATAGCTGAGCTTTAAGCTTTTATCATGAGCTTATTTTCCATACTAACATTAAAAGAGCTCTTGAAAAAGATCAATTTTCAAGGTCAACATAAGTGAGTTTTTTCGTACACCTCAGCTTCTATTTCTGCAAGCACCAAATGAGCAAGAATTAAAATGTTGGTGTAATAACATTTTCTGAGCACCTGCTATTGGTGCACACTGTATATTAAAACTACACAAAAAGACTACACAAGTCTGGCTCATTTCCCTCTTTTTGTAACCCTTTCCAACAGCAGGATCTAATTTTAAGTTTCCTGCCATTTTGAGTCGGGGAACTAAATGCTGAAATGCATTTAGGAGTTAATATAGTTTGAAAGGCTGAAAAACATGAAGCAAACTCCAGAATGAGAGAGAGAAAAAATGTTTATACATGTTATTTTTACCTCTCCGTTTATATTATTTGCTCCAAACCATTAATTGGGCCCCACCAACCACCGTGTCTGCTCCCCTCCCCAGTATAATAGTAAGGGCATTGATCCAGCTTATTTTGATAATTCCTGGTTTCTTTTCCCAAATGTTTGGTTCTTTGTGTATTAATTCTGCCAGCATCGCATTCCGTGCTAGAATCTGGGCAGCCGCACACTTATCCAGTCATCTTTCGTACAGAATTAAATTTGATTATGTAACATGAAACTGGAGGATGCAAATCTCAGCTGGAATGAAATCTGATGGAAAGCACATGAACATTTGCAAAGGGTTTAAGTCCCCTGATTGTTCCATAACTCTGGGCAACCTTTTCTCCTTCTTGTTCTGGCAAAACATACTCCAGGATTCAAACATGTTCTCAGACTGTCTAGCTGCTGGGTGAAATGATCTGTAAATGCTGTTTTATTGGACCGAAGGCCCCATTTCTAAAGAGGGCCATATAGCAGACAAAGACATGGTTCGGGTTTTAGACGTTAGGAATAATGAGGAATGTTGGGAACGGCCCCCGTTTCTGGATGAAGATTCCCACAGCAGAAGTATCCTTCTGTTTAAGCAGTTTTTATGAGGACTTACACTGTAATTATGGTATATGCATTTACCCCATGGGTAGCTAATAGGCAATTTATTAAAACCTTATTGTTTCAGAAAGAAAAAGAAGAAGGATATAAGGATGACTCCTGTTAGGATCTGTTAGAATAAGGAAGCCATTTGTTGATTAAAAACCTGTTTTAAAGGATAAATGCTATTTCGGGACATTTGTATCGGATTGATGGACTTTATGCCAAGCCTTAATGTTTGCTGGTTTGAGTGTATGTTAACTGAGCTCTGACTGCCATAAAATGTGATCATTAGGTATAGAAAGAGGAAATTCAGTGAGGCTAAAAATATTGTTGTATCATTATACAAGTAATGTTTCAATTAATTCGTAGGTATGTACACTGTCACCAGTGGCATCTGAACTGTCTGGTCAAAGCTCCATCACCCTTGTATATGCATGTTGTTGTGGTTGCCATTTTGGCTACAACTACCCCTTGCAGATGCTGCTAGATGTCCCTTCTATGTTCTGACCTAGGCTTCCTGAGTCATTAAAACACACGAGTAATCCCAAAAACCTCTTTTATTGGAACAGCTGTGAATTTTGTTCATTCACAGATGAGTCCCAATTAGTTATAAAGAGTCCTTCGGGAGAAGTCCTTCAGGGTAATCACCCACCTTTAGCTCCCTTGACACGCTGCCAAAGACCTAATTGGCAAAGTCACACAGAGTCCAGAATCAAACAGAGCTTCAGGCTTTAAGCTGAACCAAATGAACAAACGTTGCTTCCTGCAAAGGCCCAGGTGCCTTTGCTCTTCTTTTAAGTCTTATGGGAGGGGCCAATCATCTCCCAGCCCTACTTCCGAGTTGTCCCTTGTGTTTTAGCTGTTCTTGCCTTCTGGCAGCTCTGCACATGCGCGCACTGGGAACAGGCTCCCCCTATTCCTCTGCCTCGCTGAGGCAGAGGATGCTCCGGAGGCAGCATGTACGTCCCAGATGGCCCTTTCTCTGCCTCTAACTCAGAGCCCTTGTCCGAGCCTTCCCCAGACTCCAGGACTGGTCCATGGTCCTCCCCAGCCTCTTCAGTGTTCGACTCTGCTGCCAGCTCCACAGGCTGCTGGCGGACCACAACATTCTATTTCTCTAGTATATGGCACTGATATATATGACTTTAGTCACAAAAACGGATATTTTATCTAAGAGATAACTTTGTTTTTACTTCAGTAAAATCACTTCGTGATTTATAACCTTGGCCTTGTCTCTTCACAAGATCAGTTCATTTTCTGAAAGATGATGTATGAACATATGGAAAGATACTCATACATGTTCAAAACTGAGCAGTGTTATGAATCAGATAAGATAAAATCTCTGCCTGAATTCTTCCCTTTTATTTATTTTTATTAATTAAATTTATGTCTCATCCATCTCACCAATAAAGTGACTCTTTAGAGCAGGGGTGTCAAACTCGCGGGCCAGATGCATCATGCACTGGCCACGCCCGGTTTAGCGAAGGGAAAAAAGTTGTGATACGTCACATGCAGTGGTGGGATTCAGCTAGTTCGCACCTATTCAGGAGAACCAGTTGTTAACTTTCTAAGCAGTTCGGAGAACCGGTTGTTGGAAGAAATCTTATTTTGTTTTTTTCCACTTTACAAGGGCTAATCCTGTAAGGAAGGCAGGAAGGAAACATTCTGGTGTTGTTTGTAGCCTAATCTTTATTGTCCTACTTACAGAAACTGCCTCTCTGGTTGACCCTTATTACATTGTAACAGCTAAGGCGAAGCGTCCATCGACATGAGTGACGTTGAGTTGGCCACGCCCACACGGTCACATGACCACCGAGCCATGCCTACCCAGCTGGTTATTAGGGCAGAGAACCAGTTGTTAAATTATTTGAATCCTACCACTGGTCATGTGACACCGCTGTGATGACGCAAGTTTGACACCCCTGCTTTAAAGAGAGAAGTATGTCAGAAGGCTATTTTATAGTCTATGTGTGCTAATACAAAATGGGAGTGGGGAGCAGAAACCAACATATGGATTTTAAAAAATAGGGGATTTTCTGGAGGTTTCTCTTTAGTTACAGTCTGGGTGTAGAGATGCAGCATTACTTTTGTGCCTTTTTCTAGATACATGATAATTTCAATTAAATGAGCCATTGAGCAATAAATAACATGATCTGATTGATACAGATACTTTGATGCAAACAGCTTTTATGAAAAGTTGCATATGGTATCTGTTAGCAATTGGGAAGATTGGTGGTTGAGTTATTGCACAGATTAGCTGGAGCAGCCGAAGGGCCTCAGTTTAAAAAGCCTCTGTCTGCTTTAAATCTTGAGATTCTTACTAGCTTTGTAAGATGTCACCTTAACTTGCATGTTTTAAACACCACAGTGTAAAGATTAGAAAAGATTTCAGAATGTTCTCTGAGGATAATGTAAGGGTAATTTAAAATGTAATTATATTTCCTTACTGTATAATCACCTTTTAACCTTTAGATCATGACTTCAACTTGCAAAACATAGCACAGGTAAACTGAACGAAGCTTAAAATATATTTCAAGTGAGTTTAACATTTGTTTTAGTCATTTGGCGTATTTGTATCGCACAAAGAGGTAGCCTTATGAAGCAGCTTACAAATAATAAAGGATTAGGACCCAAATATGAAGAATCTGTGTCAAATCTTAGTAAAACCTGAATCTGAGACTGAGTGAGATCTTGGAACAGACTTTCTTCACCACAATTACTCTCTCAATCAATTTCCATTGTTGATATCATTGCAAACGTGACAGGTTGTTGTTTTTTTTCTGTTGTTGTAAACAATGTCTCCCTCACTGTTCATTTTGGCTGACTGGCTTTTTTTCTGTGTGTCGTCTTGGTGACGTTGATAGGTCACTATCCTAAAACAAAGTATACAGAAATCCCCCCCAGTTCCTTGTTGTCCACCTAGGAAAATTCTTGAGGCTCAGTAACTTTGCTGCAGAGTTGCTTCCGCCTTTGACCTCAGCCAGATAGAATAAGGAAGGGCTGCTGAACTGTAACTGGCTCTTCCCTTCTTCTTTTTCTACCTCTGTCTTATGACTATGAATGCTTTTGTTGGGAAGTGATGGTGTGAACTGGCCATTTTGGTTATGAGCATCTTTCAAAAGTGGGTTCGGATTCTGTTGAGGATATTGTTGTTGTGTTACCAACCAGCAGAGTGTAGAGCACAGAGAAACATTGCTGAGAGCAATGAATAAGAGATGTGCAAACTGGTTTATCAAAAGTTTACTTTATAGTGAAAAAACAATCTCATAGTCTTTAAATCAATCCAAGTCTTTGCCAGTTAAATCAGTCCAGTGATACATAAGCTCTTCTTACCACACAAACAGTAGTTGGTTAGAATAAGAAACTCACTCTGGTTCACAAACCACGATGGTAGCAGACCCATCCAACTGATGACAGCACAATGGTTGCAACTCCACACACAATGGTAGCTTATCATCAACTGAATACATTACAGTACCTTTCTTAAATACGTTCACAACTAATTACAGCATGACTCAGCATTACAATGAATCAGCAGGAAAACTTTAAAGTCACACAATACATATTCATATTAAAGTCACAGAACACAGAACAGGTCGATTGTTGTTGGCACCATTGCCTCTCCCTTGTACTTTGGATCGGGAGATAGTGGTAGGTTTGTTTCCAATGACCCCTTAGCTTTTCCATTGAGGAAAAAAAGCAAAAATATATAAATAATTGCTGAAGAGTGTGTGTGTGTGTATATGTGTGTGTGTGTGTGTGTGTGTTTGAATAGCAGAAGACATTTTGAAGATTGACCTTAACTGCTGTGGGTAGAGAACAGTGGTGAAATGCTACCGGTTCACACCGGTTCAGGCGAACTGGTAGCGGTGACAGCGCATGGTTCGGCGAACTGGTAGCGGCAGCAGCGCAAGGCTCCACCAACCCGCCCGGACATCGTTACTTCCTGGCTTTAACCAGGAAATAACCTGGTTTTGACCTTCTGCGCATGCGCAGAGGGTCTAAAATCGCACATGATGATGGTGCACGCACTTCCGAACCCATAGAGAAGGTAAGTAGATTTCACCCCGGTAGAGAAACTCTACAAGAATGAAAAATATTCCCCTTTCTCAATGAACATAATGGGAAAACCATTTTGGTGCTCTTCACCCCAAAAAAAATCACCCTTTTCAACTTCTGTCATCTATTGAGTCTGACATCTGCACCTCTATAACTGTCTGGTTTGGTTCTGCAACCCAACAAGACAGACACAGACTTCAGAGGATAATTAGAACTGCAGAAAAAACAATTACTACCAACCTGCCTTCCATTGAGGACCTGTATACTGCATGAGTCAAAAAGAGGGCTGTGAAAATATTTACAGACCCCTCGCATCCTGGACATAAACTGTTTCAATTCCTACCCTCAAAATGATGCTATAGAGCACTGCACACCAGAACAACTAGACACAAGAACAGTTTTTTTCCCAACACCATCACTCTACTAAACAAATAATTCCTTCAACACTGTCAAACTAATTACTAAGTCTGCATTACTATTAATCTTCTCATTGTTCCTATCACCCATCTCCTCCCACTTATGACTGTATGACTGTAACCTTGTTGCTGGTATCCTTATGATTTATATTGACTGTTTCCCTATGACTATCATCCAACATCCCTATGTTGTATCTTATGATTCTCAGTGAATGTATTTTTTTTGTACACTGAGAGCATATGCATCAAAGACAAATTCCTTGTGTGTCCAATCACACTTGGCCAATAAAGAATTCTATTCTATTCTATTCTATTCTATTCTATTCTATTCTATTCTATTCTATTCTATTCTATTCTATTCTATTCTATTCTATTCTATTCCCCTTCAGAACCATTTGAATTCAATTCTCTTTAGTAATCCTCCCCCTTGCATGAAGTGGTAATTTGGTTCACTAACCTCATATGGATACCATAACATCTGGGCTCCCCTTTGGAAAGAAAGAACACTGGTTACATTGCAGTAACCTGGATTTTAGTCTGAAAAGGGGATTTAGAGTGTCCATGTTCGCATCTAATGGACCCTTCTTAAATCAAATGGGTCTTGATTGCTAATTGAGCCCAGCAAGTGACACAGCAATTGTCAACACTTTTTATATTCTGTCTTCCTTTTCAAATCTAGCTAGTTGTGCAGTTCCATTCCCTGGATTGCAAAAATGACAACAATACTGGTCTGGAAAACATTGTTTTTAAGAATGGCTCTTAAACATTGCGTTCCTTACCATGTTTTTTTAGTGACTTCCTTTCTAATGTGACATGAAATCTGTTTTTCTGCGCTTTAAAATAGTTCTTTTAAATCATTTGTTATTTATTACCGGTATTTTTATTGTTTTCATTTATTACTCAATACATTAATAGAACTAGAAACTTCGTCTTGCTTTGTTCAACACTGGTATATTGAAACATTAGGGATAAACCCAAACATCTGATTTTCTCTTTGGGCTATAGAGATATTCGCTATTTGAAATCTCAGTTTCTTCTATGCTACGAATGCCATTCCTACCCCCAAAGGGCATCTGCTATTTCAATTAGAGCAAACAGGCACCCAACCATTTTATAGGCATTGGAAAACAATTGTTCTCTTGTAGATCTGGTGAATGAAAAATATACCTTCCTTTTTTTTCCTTTAGTGGATGCTGGGTGAGAGTTATAATCTATCAAGCAAAGACGTTTTTCATGCAAAGGAATTATGTGATATTTTACTAAGCTCTAATAACACACTCCTTCCTCATATAAATGCTGACTGGAAAAACAGCCAGCAATGAAGTCAACACTTTTATATTCCCTCAGCAATGAAGTCACTGAACAATTTTTTTTCAGGCCAGGCGAAATTCTGCTTTTCTGCACTAAAGCAGTTCTCCATTTCAAAGTATTACTACTGTTTTCATAACAAATTCCATCAGTTATTGTTCAGCATGTGTGCAAAGAGAAAGCTTTACTTATTTGAAAGTTTGCTACACCGTCATAATTTGTAGTATTTTTAATAGATCGGTGTGATTGAAATTGAATTTTATGGCATCATTTTATTGGTCTAAATTATATCCTATTTCTTAGAATAAGTAACTAAGCAACATGGATGTGGTCTTTTCGACTCCCCCTCCCTTCCCTGAAATTATCCTTATATAGAATTACTTTGTCCCTGCGTGGTTATTTTATTTTTAAAAGGCTTATATTTCTTTATTTCCTTCAGGAATTCAAAGGAAAGGTATATGAATGGTCTCCTCCAATTACTCCCTAAATAACATCTCTGGGTAGCAGAAAGGGTTGGTGTAAATCCTTAAGTTGGCTTCACAATACAATGTTTGAGAGGGTTCAGGTTGAATTAATATAGAAGAGGGCTGCCATATTAATTCAACCATCTCGTCTCAACATCAGTCCAGTTTGGTTTGGAACTAGACCAAGCCTACATATGCACCTCCATGTAAATCATATTTAATGTACATTGACTGTGAGACATCAGTTTGACATAGGTGATCAAAATTTAGAAAGCGCTGAACAATATAAAAAATCAAAAATTTAAAATCAACAGTAGTGGCTAACTGCCGCTAAAGAATTGAAATCCCTAACACTGTTCACACATAATATGGATGTATACTTAAAAAATAAAAAAATATATACCCCCCCAAAAAAGGAGTTGAAATTCCTTATTAGAAAGGCAAAAAGAGAAAGGATCTGAAGTTTTTGAGGGTAGAAAATTGGCCCCAAAGATTTGGTTGTAGGGGATGGTTGCTGCTGGAGGAAGGAAAAGGGGCTGATGGATGAGTAGGGGGAAAAAGCCTACAAGAAGGATCAATCTAGAGCAGGGGTCTCCAAACTTGGCAGCTTTAAGACTTCTGGATTTCAACCCCCAGAATTCCCTAGCCAGATATGTAGCCAAGTTTGGAGATACCTGGTCTAAAGAAAGAATGTTGATCAACATAGAGCCTTGGTGGTACAGGACTAAAGTGCTGTTAAGTAGCACTTAGCTGCCAGCTACCTGCAGTTACTGCAAGTTCAAATCTCACCAGGCTCAAGGTTGACTCAGCCTTCCATCCTTCCGAGGTAGGTAAAATGAGGACCCGGATTGTGGGGGCAATAAACTGACTTTGTATAAAAAAGAACACCGCTTGGGGGGTGGGGGGTGAAAGCCTTACTAAGCAGGTATATACAAAAGTATGAAGGCTATTGCTTAACGTATTGTAAGATGCCCTGAATCTCCAGAGAAGGGCAGCATATAAATCGAACCAATAAATAAATAAATAAATAATCAATCAATCAATCAATCAAGTAGTTATGCTAGACGGATTACTTTTAGCTTTGTATCTCCTGCTTTTTCTGTTGAAAACATCAGACCTGCGGTGTAGTCCGTGCAAGGCTGGGATGTTTCACTCTACAGAGATATAACATTTTTTACCACAATGGCATGATCTGCTTTGTCAAAGGGCTATATTTGTGTCAGAGTTTGTTGCAAAAATCAAATTCAGAAAGAACACACAGATAACTGATTCAGCAGGACGTATTAACTTCCCTTTATATACATAATAACAACACATGAAGTAAATTTACAATACCAATAGCAGATTCTCCCAACTTGCTTGTACTTGCTTGTAGCAGACAAGACCAGACTAGTTTCGTTCTAGAGCTGAGCACAGAGCTAAGCCACACCTGGACTCCTTGCTTAAGTTTCTGTTTCCAAATAAGCCTCATTGGCTGTCCTTGTTACCATGTCTCTGCCAGTTCATGAATATTCTGACAGTTCCCTTCAGGAGTTCCGTGATGCCCAACAAGAGCTGCAAAGCAAAGGAATGCAATGGGCGATGGCTTTGCTGCCTACCACGGAGTTACCAGACCTTCTAATATAGAGCAAGTAGAGATATCTTGCCTTGCCACAGAGGAAGATGCCTTTCCGGATTTAAAATAGATTTGGGCATCTTTCCTGAGAAGGTAATGCTGCTGTATTAGAAGACAACCTAATTGTACACTTCCCAAAATACACGGAATGCTGTTACCTTCCCACCAAAGGTGGTCCCTATTTTTCTACTTGCATTTTTTATGTGCTTTCGAACTGGTAGGTTGGCAGAAGCTGGGACAAGTAACGGGAGCTCACCCCATTACGCGGCACTAGGGATTCGAACCGCTGAACTGCCGACCTTTCAATCGACAAGCCCAGTGTCTTACCCTCTAAGCCACCACATCCCTTAATTTTACATCTATGTAAATATGTTAAACTTCACAGAGTGAAGGATATCAGAGGATATCTGTAACCTCAAAAAAGGCAGTGTGTATTTATGCTACATCCCCACAAGTATAATGGACTATTAATAGGACATAATAGTTTCATTTTTACCACCCTGCGCTGGTCAGACTTAAGTTTATATATTATATCCGGAATTAGGGACACAAATAGACGTTTTCAATAATTTATTGCCTTCAAGACAAGGCTCATTATGCAGAAGCCCCAGAGTTCCATCAAAACTCAGTTGGGACTCATTAATTCTCTGGAGCACTTTGGGAAAATACCTGATTATCTCGTATTTTTTCCTCCTAAGGAGCCTTCTTTTGAAGCCTTGGGCATATTGTTTTGCAAATTGGGAGCAACACCACTCAGGACCTTCTGAGGGTCAAGAAAGGCCTTCATGGTCAGGTATCTGGATTGCAGGTTCAGAAGAAGTAGAAGGCCCAGTTCTGCCCTGAATTCTCTTCACACCAAGATTCCTCATCCAGCCATTCTTCCTCTGACATATATTTGTCTATTAGCAGCTCAATCTTCCATGTCACTTAACATGGAAGCACAGGGCTATTAGCCTTTTTAGCTACAAAGCTATTTTAGAAGCATTTCCAAAGTTGTTTGGATAAATGTTACTTAAATCTTGAAGAAAATGGTTACAAAAACAGGATGATTTCTTAGAAATAATTGGCAGCAATTTTCAAAATGTCCCACATTATCGAGTGTTAAGTACGTGAGAGAGAGAGACATCATGTTCTAGGTAATGCACGCAGAGCTGTGGAAAGTGCTAGCATGTTGCTCAGCTCATATTTATTTCTGTATGCTTGGACCAAAGGGCATAATTAATCATATTACGATATCAAAGGGGTGAAAAAAATCATTGCTCACTTGTGATACCTAGTACTAAGTTTTATCTTAGTTATTCTCTTTTTCTCTACATAAAAGAAAATTCAGGGCGTATCTCAGATTAAATTATTTGAAGCAGATAACAGATAATTGTCTTGTCTTTGTAGCCTGTAGGTCAGTGATGGCTAACCTTTTCCGTAGTGCCCAAAGTGCGCGTGAATGCGTGCGTGCATGCCCAAACTCCCAAAATGCAATGAGCGTACACCCCCTGCATGTGCCCTGCCCCCTGTGCATGTGTGCACGGCCCCCCCACATGCGCCACGCCCCCCGCGCATGCATAGCAGAGACCCGAAGACTAGCTGGCAGGTGTGAAGTGCCCGCGCACGAGCGGCAGAGTTGAACTGGGGCGACGGCTCACAGGCCCACAGAGAGGGTGCTGTGCCACCTCTGGCACCCGTGCCATAGGTTTGCCATCACTGCTGTAGATTCTTATTGGATGAGAGTAGAGCATCTTATATAAGGGATTTTTAACTTCTCAAAGAAGTTTTTTTTTATTTTTGTCTAATGTTTTCTGCTAAAATAGTGGATGTAAATGAACAAATGAACTGATTTCACTTCAACAAGAAGCATGAAAAGTAAAACGGATGCTCCTGTTGTCTTTGATGACATACAAGTAATAACTATTCACAACAAGAAAAATTGAAGAATGGCTGTGTCAGACAGTATGAAATTTAGCATAAGAATGTGACATCTTTGATAAAAATACATAATTAGACTTGACACTTACAGTGAGCTTAGATAGAAGATGGCATTTACTAAGTATTCTTGTTTTAAATCTGCATGAATTCTAACAGTTTATAGCAATCCCCCCCCCCCCCCCCGTTTTCAATCACTGCCTTCCTTCACCGGAATTGGAGGATGTTGAAATAATTCCCTCCAGGAAAGCTGTAAAAATTTGGTGTCTCCATCAAACCTTGGAGGCAGGCTTGTTGTGACTGTTGTTTGGCACAATGAGTTGGTTTGTGGGCTTTGAGTATTTAGATTCCCAGGTTCTATATGGCAGTATTGCAATATATGGTGGTATTTTTAATTTTGATTATGTTAGTTATTGTATTATCTTGTCTATTTATCTTCTCTGCTTGTAACCCAAGTTGGCAAATGATTAGGGTTGTGATGTCCCGGGACAAGGCACGAAGGTCACACAGCCAGCTGAGAGTTCAAACTCCCCTTTAATGCTCCAAATTTCCTCCCAAACGCTCCCTCATTCTTGGCAAGTCCCAGAGCAAAGTGTGTACACACACACACACACACACACACACGGCAGCCTCTGGCTGCGCCCAGTCCAGCAAAACAAAGGAACAGGAAATGAGTCCATGAAGCAAGGAAGAAGCAATAAGTCCACGAAGTAAGGACTAGGGCTCTGAGTTCACGAAGCAAGGAAGAAGCAAGCAGTCCTGCAAACTCCAAATGTCTTCAACGGCACACAAAACTCTACAAATTCAGCGTTCGTTCCCAACAAACATCCCTCCCCAAAGCATCTCCTTAAATCTCAGTCCCCAGATATGCCTTGTGAAGAGGGGCGGGGTGCTCTCCTCATGAGTCGTTGGGTCGGTCTGCGCTGTTCCCGCCTTCTCTCCACTCTCCGGGCTCGGGGATCAGGAGGGGGCGGTCCTTGCTCATAGCCTGAGCTCCGTCACTTCTCATTTCCGCTGCTTGCCCTCTCTCGGTCATCCTGCCCCCATTCCTCCTTGCTAACAAGCCATCCCAATCCTGAGGGGCCCTGGGCTGCCTCATCCTGCTCCTCCCTACATTCCTCCAAAGCCAACGAAGCCACCCCCTCAATATCCCTCGGCTCCAGCTCGTCCTCCTCCGCAAATTCAGCCTCCGACGGATACATGACAGGTCTGGTGCTCAGAGTCGCTTTGATTGGAGTAAGTTATGAGCCCTGTAACTAAACAAATGGATCAATAAGCAATACTATAGAAACCTGTAGGTTCTGGCTGAAAATTAGAAACGTATAGTTTAGAGCAGTAGGGTTTGTATGGACCCTTCACATCATCTTCTATGTTGACTACTCTCAATGTTCCTATCCTGGACGTGAGGTTGACATGGCTGTGATACCTGCCACCCTATTGAAGGTTAATTTGAAAGATTTGGATAGCTAAGTGGGTGTCCATTAATTCCTTCCATGCTCCCTCTGCACCCCTCTTGAGGTTGCACCTTGAATGGAAGAAAGAGATCGTCCTAAATAGGAGGGTATTACTTTGTTCAAGGATACCCAGTACTTGCATTCCCCTGTTTGAACCTCGGGAGAAGGTGAAGATCCATGCAGCTACCTTTTCTTCTTAATGTTTTAAAAATACTCTTGAAGGTGAAGGAAGGGGTGCACATGTGAGTGAGAACATGGCTGTGTATCATCATTGACCTGGCAACCTGGGTGGGATCAAAAATGATTACCTACCTAGGGAGAAGACGCTTTTGAGTGAGATTCCAGGGCTCTCAATTTCATAGACTGCGTTCTAACGAAAATGTTTGATACGAGGAATTCGTGTATCCACAGCGATCAAATTACAAGATCCAGCACAGACTTAACAGGAAACTAAGGTTTCCTGCTATGTGAATATGCTTCAGTTCTTTACATCTGGACTGCTGCTTTCAGTTCCAGCAGTGAGACTGATTGACAGCAGCAAGCCTGTTTAGGCAGCAGGGAAATTTGTGAGTAGCCTGTCTCTTTTGCCCAATACCGAGCAATAAAAACCAGTTTGTAGTCCCTCCTGAAAGTCTGCAGGAATCACTGGGGAGTGAGGTTGACCATTCCTTCTTGAGAATCAAGTGGGTTTTGGTGTGATTTTTTTTAAAAGAAAAAAAAAAATAACAGCTAGGAATTAGTCTGGCCTCCTAAACAGCATTTATCTTGGCTTAAAATTATAAATCTGCCAAGCTTATCTTGAAGTACTAAATTCAATCCAGGTTTCCTGCACACATGGACAGAATACTCAAAAAAGAAGTAGGGAGAGAAACTGAACGTCAGATCCCAGGAAAAGCTCTTGGTAGCCAGGAGTTGAAAGATGCCTTCACAGGGTAGATCATTGTTCCAGTGATCTTTCCAAGCCCAGATTGCTGGACCTTACCCAGGTGCAAGCTGCCATGATTAGATGTGGACTCTTTTATTCAGTTATAGGGTCCTTTTGGCATGGAGGAGCACACTTCAGCCTCTTTGTTATATGCTTCATACTCTTCCGGTACCCGTGTTTTTAAGGATGGGATGAAGGCGGCTCCAGAATGGTGCGGTGACGTAGAGGTGGAGCTCTCGCCTCACAATCAGGACGCTGTGAGTTCGATCCTAGGTAGAGGCAGATGTTTCTCTCTCTGAGCACAATGAGAATATATCTGCTGAACAAACCTCCGCATTGGCGACAGGAAGGGCATCCAGCTAGTAAACAGTCTGCTAGCTCCATCCAGTTGCCCAGACCCCACCTCACAAGGGATTATGGGTTCGTTAAAAGATGATGATGATGATAATGGAGGTGGCTCCTGGTCTGGAAGAATGGGACCAGTTGACTCAGCGTCATCACTGATTCTGGTAACACAGATTCTCTGTTGTGCTCTTCCTCATCTAAGGAGGCTTTTGAGACGAGACCATGACAAGGACACAGGTTGTGATCTCAGGGCTTTTACTTTTCTTGCAGTCATGAGGATTTCGTATGATGCTGACTTGATAGTAACACCAGATGTGTTGGATATTGAACCAGATATCAGGCAATCCACTGTCAGCAGGATAAATCTGTACTCTGAGGGATCATCTAAAGATAACAAATTACTGACTTATCTCAAGCTCTGTGTCAGGTTGTACCCTTCCCTTTAGCCAGTGATAGCTAACCATTATGTCGTCATGTGCCAAAAGTGCATGCGTGTGCCTAAACCCATAATGCAATGCAAGCACAACCCCCCTGTGTGCTACCCCTGCCCCCCCCACGCATGCACGCACGAACCCCCCGCCCCATTTTGGGGTGCCCTCCCGCGACCCATTTTTGGTCCCAGGAGGCTGCAGGGAGGCCTACTAGGCCCAAAATGGGCCGGGGGGTGTATGTGTGCTTCTGGCATGCACACGCATCTCTAGCATGCGCCCCACCCCACCCGCGGATGCTCAGCAGCAAAAATCAGCTGACCGGTGGGAGGCGCTCATGCATGTGGGGTGGAGTTGAGCTGGGCGACGGCTCACGTGCCCACAGAGAGGGCTCCATGTGCCACCTGTGGCACGCATGCCATAGGTTCGCCATCACAGGCTGAGGGCCATTACTTTGGGGACCTTCTTGTCACATCCTTAGCATGTTTTCTACTCCCGGTGTTAGATTCTCAGAATCTTCTTTAAACAGATTTATTGAAGGGGGAAAAAGGGAATTAGATTACAGAAACCTTGGCAATTGAATATGTTTATTTTAGCAGCCAATATATCTCTAGTTTTCCTAAGTTGGAGCTTTCTTGATCCTCCGGCTAGTCACCTGTTACAGTACATGGGGAGATGGGCTACATATTTTCCTGATAAAGGAAGAATGTGCAGATGTTCTATGCTTATAATGCCATGCAAATCATGATCTTGTTTCCCAGGCTCCGAGGAGCCCATTAAATCCACCTTTTTAGTTCCCAACATATTTTAGACTTTGGGTTTGGTGATAGCTGTGACCTATTTTTATGAATAATGTTTGCTATGTTTTCCTCCCGGAGGCCAAGATCCGTTTCCAAGGCAGAAACGTCTTGGATTTTTATAAAGCTTCTTGTCTGGGTAGTGGCCATGACATTTAATAATTAGAAATTGATGTTAATTTTTAAAGTATAATCTCTGACATGCCTAAGGTCAGCTCTAAAGCTATTAATGTTCATTACTTTATCTTGTAACTTGCTTTGCAGCTGTTGTAATGATAAATATCAATGTGGCAACAATTAAGAGGTTTTTTTTTAACATTAGTGAAACTGTTCCAGTCTTAAAGTAGTCCTCTCTTTTTCACATGTTGGCACTAATTTAAAAGAAAATGTCAGCCTCAATATAAGCATATACTATGACAGTCCAGCTTTTTCACTTAAGTAGAAAAGCTGTTTGAAATTTAGCTTTCATCAAAAATGGGAAAACTGCCCACTTGAAATAAAACAATAGCTGAAATCTTAGTCATTTTCCACTTATGAAGCTCTGTTTCCATTAAAATAAACAATACAAATTGCAGAATGCCAAAAGCTTTATTCAAAGCGTTGGGAAAGGGTCTCTTTTGTTTTCTGGCCATCGTAACCCAGTCGCATTTGAAAACAGGCACATTCTGGATTAAATAAATTAAAATCCAAAACAGTCAGCTAATATTTTAGCAGAGAATTGGCAGATAGAAATGGGTTCAAACATGCCATTAAAGCGAATAATGCTGGCTTGGTCCACTCTGCTTTCTTAAAAATATTTTCCACATTTCTTGAACCCTCTTGTTCAAGACCTCATGTTGACTGACTCTTGTGGGTGATGTGATCATCTTTTGTGGGGGTGGGTGGTAACTGAGTTATTAATGATTTTTGGCACCTTCCAGGCCAAGTCCCTGCAATTTCCTTGGCAACATTTCAAAAGTAATTTGCCATTGCCTCTTTCCTAGGGCTGAAAGAGATTGACAGGCCCAAGGTCAACCAACTGGTTTGGCCTGTTGCCCTCATCAAATTGGCTCTCTCAACCATCATCTATCTTGACATTAACCTTTAAGATTATTAGTTGAATGTTTATTTTTAATGTTTTTGTGCATTGGGCAGTATTATAGTTCTTTTGGAACAACAGATGTTTCAAGCCACAGAAAACAGAAAAAGTTATGTTGTTCTGCATCCCTGTGGAGAATCAACTCCCAAATTGCCTTCTGCTCCTCGGTTCTAGTTTAAATGCCAGTAAAGATAACTAAGTGGGGGAGAGGATGACAGTAAGATTTCATTTTGACTTTTTAAAATTGTTTTCACTGAACAGATTCAGCAGTTGATCAATTCTGATGCCACTCATGTGTTAAAAATTCCTTGAGGTAACTCACTAAAGATGATTTGCAGAATGTAATGTGTGAACAAAAGTAATGGCAAAAAAAAAGTGCCTTAACTCTTTTGTAAGTCAACAACAGAAAACCTCATTCAAATAAACTTAGTGTTGCCACAAAATTGACGGTAGAGTTTGCTTTAATGTAATTGTGCAACAGAAGGATTTGAAAAATAGATGGTGTCATATTTTAGAATCCCTCACTTTTCCAGAAGAGGCAAATATCCTTAAGAACCATGTGTATAACTAGTTAAGAAATACTAATACCAGATAAGTTATATCCAGTGGTGGGATTCAAATAATTTAACAACTGGGGTCTCTGCCCTAATGACCGGCTGGGTGGGTATGGCCAGAGGGTGTGACAGGCAGCACTCGGCCTCCTGGACACACCTGGGAGCAAAAACGGGCCGTGGGGGGAACGCGCCGCCTCACCCGGCACCCAGTCTTTGGCCTAGGAGGCCTCCCTGAAGCCTCCTGGGAGCAAAAATGGGGCGCCTGGGGACTCCTCGAAGGGGCAGGGTGGGGAAGGGAGGGGCCAGCCAGCAATTTAACTACCGGTTTGCCTGAACTGGCTGAATCCCACTACTGGTTATATACACATCACAAGGAGGAATCGGTAGAAACATGATCTCCCCTTGACTTCTCTGTGATATCAAAGCATAGTCCTGTATGTCAACATGGGAATCTTTTCGTAACCCTTAGAATAAATGTTATTTACCGTTAACCATCAGTAATTATTTGTCCATGCTGACACTGACATTGTAAGTAACAATCACTTATATGTCATTTCCCTTTTTATTTCCTCTCACAATATCTAAAGAACAGATCACATTTTTCAGATTTCTAAATAGGGCCTGGGGGGTGGGGGGAACCCTGAGAAATGTTCATTTATTTCAGTACTCACATAAATTATTTAAACACTTCATTCAGTTCTCATTTATTTCCCATTGCAGTTACTATCTTGTAGTTGAGAGGTGTTATAGCACTTTGTAGATATGGAAAACAAGCTAATTATATATTTAGTAGCACATTTTGAAAGAGAAATATTTGGCATATTCAGCCTTAGCCCATGCAGATTTCAGGAATAATAAATGTTGTGAGCATTATTCATAACTTCTAATGTTTTTATGTTACTTAATGCAGCACTCCTTTCAAAATCTCAGTGTAGCACATGCTTTTGCACATTTATGCTCAATAATTAAGTCAAAGCAACTGAGGCTGTTCTTCTTTTTTTAAAAAAAGGTGAAAAACGTGCTGTTAAAATGTAATTAGTATGTTATCACATAAATGTCTATAAGTATATAATCACCAAAGTTGGCCATAGTTACTCGCTCTTTAAAAGCCCAACAAATATGAAAAAGAAACATGCATTAAGAGATAGACACACACATTCAAAACTCATAGTAATCGTAATTATATCTTATGAAAATGATTCAGAATGCATCATTGAACTTTTATTAAAAGCTTGAAGAAGAGAGAGAGATTCTTTGTTTGTTGACTCTTCTTTCCAATAACTCCCAAAGCATCTTTTCAGCTGTGATCTTACAAACATATTTATCAGGATGTAAATTTCATTAAATGCCTTGGATTGTCCTCTGAGCAGGCATGTACACAGAATTATGCTCCTACATGTTTAATGCAGATTTTTATAACATAAGCGTTTATAATTTTTACTTTTTAAAATAAATTTTATAATTTATAACTGTTATATAGTTTATATAACTTTTTAATTTAATAATTAACTTCAAAACTATAACTTTTTATAATTCATAATTTTTTACTTTTGTTTTAATACTAGAAAAATAGTAACAGTTTTTATTGCAGAATTTATGCCATTTTTCTATATCAGGGGTGTCACACTCAAGACCCGGGGACCAGATCCGGCACGGGTCCATTTTCACTGGCAGAGTGTCGTAGGAGGCCATGGCAGCTGTAAACAGAGCTGGAGAGCCTGTCTTCACTGACAGAGCGCTTCGGCCACCCCAGGCACCCCCAACAGGAGTGACATCGAGCTGGCCACGCCCCTCCTGGCCAAACCTACCCTGTCACACACCCCCCCCCCAAGGTCAAGTACAACCCTGATGCGGCCCTCAATGAAATCGAGTTTGACACCCCTGTTATTTATTTATTTATTTATTTATTTATTCATTCATTCATTCATTCATTCATTCATTCATTCATTCATTCATTCATTCATTCAATTTATATCCCGCCCTTCTCCTAGTGGACTCAGGGCGGTGCACAGCCAGAACTAAAACACATACCAATACAAAATTTAAAAATTATTAAAAGAATTATATACCTGTGGCCCAAAAATTTAAAACATTGAAAACTAAAACCCATTTGACAATTTAAAAAGCTAAAAAAGACTAAGAAAAAGGGGGGGGTTTCACGCCAGCCCTGCTTGATGGAAAAGTTTTTAGGGCACGGCGAAAAACCCGGAGATCAGATATCCTTCGTATCTCCAGGGGCAAATCGTTCCAGAGGGCAGGAGCTGCCACAGAGAAGGCCCTCCCCCTGGGGGTCTCCAGCTGACATTGCCTATATAGTTCAAGAGAATTGAAAACGGCATATGATTCAAAGAATCACATTGAATAAATGTAAGTCCAACTTCCCAAGATATTGATCAGATAACTGTTTAACTTTAGGTCCACCTTAATCTTCTGCCTATAGATAAATTCTCTAATTCTCATAGAGAAGGCATTCGATAAAATATGATCCATAAAGAGGCAGTTAGATGTGTGGTGTCTAAGCTATAGAACGGGGGTCCCTCAACCCCCGGTACGTGGCATGTCAGCAACCGGGCCATACAAACAACCAAAGCTCCATCCGCTGGATGCAGGCAGCATGCAAAACCACACCCCCTTCGGTCCATGGAAAAACTTCTCTCCATGGAACCGGTTCCTGGTGCTCAAAAGATTGGGGGGGGGGCACTGCTATAGAAGGCTTGCAAGGTCAAAATCAGCATTTTAAATCCACATCAGGTAAATGCACCAGATCGTCTACTGGTAGACCAGATGTTTGTACCATCTGTGACCACTTATACTATCTGAGATTGATTTGACCACCTTAAAATAGAAAAGAAATGTAATATTTTATATCATCTGGGAACTTTTTAAACAATTATTCACGAAAAGGTGATAATAGGCGAACTGCTTAATACTGTAATGGTTTGTTTGTAGAAGAGAAATTCAAAGATGTTTCTCATTGGATTGCTGACACTTTCTCTGTTCAATATAGGTTTATGCTGTCAAATTCCTAAGGTTGCTGCCTTAGTGATGGTTGTGACAAACTAGAAAATAGTTTTCCACCTAATTTTTTATTGACAAATCCTTGTTTGCTTGTTTCCTCTTCAGCCATTGGTAATCAAAAAGATAATACACTTGTGAAACGTTTGTAGTAATCACAGCTAAAACTGTTGCCTGTTTGTTTGTTTTTGTTTTCTCATGTTCAGGATATTGGATGGATGCAGTGGTGAAATGTAAAATTACTACCGGTTCTGTGGGCGTGGCTTGGTGGGGGGGTAATATGACTGAGTGGGCATGGCCAACTTTTTTTTTCCTTGCTGTTAAAACCATTTTTTCTACAACCTCTTCGGCTGGAGAGGTTGTAAAAAAAATGCTTTTAAAGCCTCTGACGATCCCAGCTGACATGCCTGATCGGCAGAGGCTTTCTTTTTTTAAAAAAAGCCTCTGACGATCCCAGCTGACTTGCCTAATCGGCAGAGGTTTTTTTTTCCTTTTAAAAACATTTTTTCTATAACCTCTTCGGCCGAAGAGGTTGTAGAAAAAATGCTTTTAAAAGCCTCTGATGATCCCAGCTGAGCCGCGCAATCATCAGAGGCTTTTTTTTTTTACTTTTAAAAGCATTTTTTTGGCCAAAGAGGTTGTAGAAAAAATGTTTTTAAAAATAAAAAAAAGCCTCTGATGATTGCATGGTTCAGCTGGGTAATGGGGGGGGCAGGGATTTTTGCTACCGGTTCTCCGAACCACCCGCCTCCATCGCTACCGGATCAGGCGATCCGGTCCGAACCGGGAGCATTTCACCCCTAGATGGGTGTCCCAAAGGTGCTTTTTCAAGAGGCAATTGGATTTTCTGGGTTTTTCTTTGAAGATGTTTTGCTTCTCATCCAAGAAGCTTCTTCAGCTCTGACAGGATAGTGGGGAATGAAAGGATTTATATTTCTTGCAGACAGCTGGTCATTTGCATCCTTTTAGAAGGTCATTGAAGCACTTGGAGATTTATCTGTGTCCTCACCATTCAAAGGGTGTTCATCCCAAATTCTTGGATGAGAAGAGAAACGTCTTCAAAGAAAAAACAAGAAAGTCCAGTTTCCTCTTGAAAAAGCACTTTGGGAACAACCATGACCGGGATGGCTGAGAATCTCCATAGACATATTGGATAGGTGTTTTTGAGTTCTTCCTTCGCTTACCTTGAATTGTGTGTCTCTGGCATCTATTTTTATGTAGATTTCTTTTTTCACTTAATAGCAGCAATGTTTCTTAAACCCTCTGTGCGTAGCAATTTATTCTGTGTTTCTTTGCAGGGTTTCTTCTTGACGGTGTCACCAGAATCCATAATAAAAGTCGCAACTCAAGCTTCTGCAAACAACAAGATCTTCAGTTTAAATCTTTCTGCACCCTTCATTAGCCAGTTCTACAAGGACCAACTGATGGAAGTCATGCCTTATGTTGATATCCTGTTTGGGAATGAAACAGTAAGAGCTTCTTGGAAGTTTCCTTGTTTTAATACTGTGCTGGCATGTAAAGTGGTAAGGGTGGCAGATCTGGGCTGGAGATTCTGGGCAACCACTAGGTATTCAGCAAAGAGAGAAAGAAAACAGGTCTTTGCTGGCTTCTCTTCTCTACACACGCACAAACTCAGCTAAGTCCCCCCCCCCCCGAAGTGGTACCCATTTATCTACTCGCAATATTGCATGCTTTCAAACTGCTGGGTGAGCAGGAGCTAGGGATTGAGCGATAGGAGCTCACTCCGTCTTGCAGAGCTGGTCTCGAACTGCCGGAGTGCAGACCATTTCTGGCCAGCCATTCCAGTATCTTTAAGCCCCGCTGTGCAGGAAAATTCCTCTTGCCAGAAGCTCCCAGCTCATCCCATCTCTGGCCTCCCTCCTGAAGGCAAGGCATCTCAGGGCCTTACCTTCATTAAGCTGGACCTCTAGCTAAGCCTCTCCATCCCCAGTTCAGGCCCCCTGGCACCTCGCTATCCGTTTCACTCACATTAAGTTACGCAGAGAAGACATTATTTTTCCCACCACATAAATAAACACAACCAAGCAAGGTCAGACAAGAGGTGCAACTGGCTGGATGCTGATTATGCCTTCTTCCCATTGCAAAGGATTCAAGCTTGGGTTGATAATAAGTGTTTTTAAGGGTTATGGCCTTTTTGTAGGCAATTCTAATATCAAGCTTAATTGTTCTCAGGGGTCCTGACTCCTGACATTCATTCTCTCTCTCTCTTTGTGGATAAAATTAAATAATAACCCAGAAGCTTCTGCACAGGCTATGGTCCAAAAAATCAAGATGGCAGTCATAGTGTGACTAAAGCTCCACCTGTTGTTTTTTTAAAATCTACATTGCATCTTAACTTTTTGGATACTGTTGGAAGAAATATCCTTCTGGGTTCAGTTCCAAATGGGGAAAAAGACACTGGATTCATGGAAGTTGTTTGGAAAGAAGGTTTATTGATGAACAGGATCACATGCCTTGGAGATTTTGGGCAAAAAAAGGGAAGAGATGCTGAGAGTCCCTGGGTTTTATACCCTCTGGCTTTGAACTTCCTGAGGCACAGGAAGAGTATCCTGATTGGTTGCTGTCAGAGGTCATAGCTAGTTTTTTAGGTTGTCTGTGTGTTAAATTTGGTTGAATCTTGCTGGGTGATGCAGTGAAGGGCAATTAAATGGCTCTGCCTGAAGGAGGTAGATCTTTGTTATGTAGAATAAACTGGCCCAGGCCTTAATGGCCCATTGACAAAGGTGGGGGGACCGAGTTTCTGCCTCCTTTTTAGGGGAAATATTCTGCCCTTTTCATATTTCTTAAAATATTTCATTTTTCTAGGAGAGGGGTGGGCTTTAACTTCCTACAACACCATACCCCATGGAGATATCTGAACTCTTTCTTAGTCTCTCATTGTTTAACCTAGAAGCAAAGGTTATTTCTGGCCAGTTTCTTTATTTTCATTCATTTGGCAAGCAAAGACCACATTCTAAATAAAACAATAGCATAACTAGAAAACATATTAAAACTATTTAAAATAAATTAAATCGATGGAGACAATTTGTTTAATAATCTCTTCTTTTTTGTATTTCAATGTGAGGGTAAGATATGGAGGAATTTTGGAAGCAGGAACCAAGGTTTTGGTTGATCGTTGTGCACACGACTTCTGCTCCCTACAAACCAGAAATAATCAGGAAGCGTTTTATGGAGCTGTATTTTCGCTTCAAATAGCCAAAGCTATCCAACACTAAAAAAAAAAAAAAATAGCTAGAAATTAAGGTACCAGGGTATAAAGTGGGAGACTGTGAGTTCAAGTCCTGCCTTAGACATGAAATCCAGCTGTGTGATCTTGAGCCAGTCATACTCTCTCAACCCATCCCACCTCACAGGATTGTTGTTGTGGGGAAAATAGGAGGAGGAGGGAGAAGGCATGTTGGATATGTTTGCTGCTTTGACTTATTTGTAAAAATAGTAAAGGTGGGAGACAGACAGGCAGACAGATAGAATGACTGGTTCTGGAAATCTCTTTAGTAACCCATGTGTATTATTATTAAATTTTAATATTTTAGGTTAATATGATGATGATTCATTGCAACTGTGAACTATGATGAACTAAGAGTTATTTGTAAAAATAGTAAAGGTGGAACACAAATAAAATAAACAAACAAACTTTACTTTACTTTTACTTTTATTATATTTATATACCGCCCTTCTCCCGAAGGACTCAGGGCGGTGAACAGCCATAGTAAAAACAGTATACAAGACAAAAAATTTAAAAACGTATTAAAATAATTCAATCGCTGGCCAAATTTAAAACACCCAGCTAAAATCGTTATTTAAAACCCCTATCAAACCCAATTAAAATCCTTTACCCTGTCAGACCGGCTTGCTGGAATAATAGGGTCTTCAGAGCACGACGGAAGGCGCGGAGGTCAGGGATCCTTCGTATATCCGGGGGCAATTCATTCCATAGGGCCGAGGCCCCCACAGAGAAGGCTCTCCCCCTGGGGGTCGCCAGCCTACATTGTTTGGCCGACGGCACCCTGAGGAGGCCCTCTCTGTGGGAGCGTACTGGTCAGTGGGAGGCAATCGGTGGCAGAATGCGGTCCTGTAGATAACCAGGTCCTAAGCCAAATTCATCCAAACTGAATTTGCATATTTGCAAATTAGTGTTTCTGGTTACCTCATCGGTATTTATTAACTAGGCTTCACACAATAACTTCAGCACTTTTAGTAGAAGCAATTAATGCTTTTAACCAATTCTTGCCATTCGACAGTCATTATCTAGGAATCCATGATTGGAGAAGTTTATTATTGTCATTTCTTTTAATTATCGCTGAATTTAGTTTTCTAATAGCATCGTTTTGCAAATGATTCTTAGCTGTAATACCTTTCAAGTTTATTGTAATCACTGGATAATTAACCTGCTAGGATTTAAGCACATTCAGCTTCCCCTCAGGACATTTAACACTTAAATAAGGTCAATTATCTCCCAATGATAAGTGCCTGGTCACAAGTTCTGCTTAATCCACCTCAGAACTGCTCACCTTAAATAAGTAAATGTTTGTTGCATAATTTTAAGTTTCTCTACTTTTATCACAGCTCATTATATTGTCTAAGGATACAAATTCTGAATGCGACCCAAATGCCAGATAATAGGATGGGATGGGATAAAACAGAACGGAACAGAACAGAACAGAACAGAACAGAAAATATGGAATGGAATGGAATGGAATGGAATGGAATGGAATAAAATAATAACTTTATTGTCAGTTTGAATGTACACTAATCGGCATACATTAAAGTGAAATTTCATTGCATACAGCTCTCAAAGGGTCACCACCTCCAATTTATTCATTTATTTATTTGTTTGTTTGTTTGTTTGTTTATTTATTTATTTATTTATTTATTTATTGGTTCGATTTATATTTTTATATTTATATTATATTTATATACACTACATAACAGAATAAATAAATAAATAACAAATAAATAAATAAATAAACAGAATTATGCATATACCCCTCCCTATATATTATATGTCACAGAGAAACAACACAGTCTAGTTGAGATGTTATGGCGAGAGCACCGAATCTTGAAAGTCTACCAGACGGATGGTCTAGGGAACAAAGTTGTTACAGAATCTGTAGTCCTGCTAGAAATACGTCGAAACCTCCTGCCAGAGGTTTTTTGGATGAGAAGCGAAACGTTTTCAAAGAAAAACCCGAGAAAGTCCAGTTGCCTTTTGGAAAAGCACCTTGGGGACAAGTATTTTCAGTATTCCAAAAGTTAGAGATCACCAAATGGGCACCATAAGAAGTCAGTGGAGGAATCTTAATTTTCTAAAAAGTCAAGTCAAGGAAAATGGTGTGAGAACAGAACAACGCCCAAAGTATGTTCTTCTGTTCCAGTCTTCAGTCTTGATTATAAATTATTTCTGTTAGAGGGGAATTTTCAGTTTTCATGGATCACTTCACCCCAAATCATCTTTCAACCCCCATCAGTTGCTCGCTGTAGCACCAGGATAATGTTCAGATGTGTAACAGGAAGGATTTTGAGATAACCTGGGCAGCTCCATTGCTGAACAGATCTTCCACCCTCACTCTCTTTCTTTCCTCCTTGTCTTCAGCAAGCTTCAAAGCTAAGCTTTAATAAAATAAAATGCTTTTAAAATATAGCTCTGGCTTGAAGCCCCCATTGATAAAAATCCTGTTATTGGAAACTCTCTAAATTACTGGAATTAATCATGCTGTTTATAAAATAGCACACTTTCCATGATTCATCTGATTCAATTAATCTTTCTATTTATCGGTGTTACCTTGACAGCGGCACTATAAATTCTTCTGTAGGTATTTAAATCATTGGCCTAGGAATTTGTGAGTAAAAAAAAAAATCTATAGACAAGATTTTTGATGCTTCATTCAAGTTGCATCTTATAGAAGTCATCTCTCTCTCTCTTTCTCTCTTTCCCTCCCTCCCCCCTCCCTCCCTCCTCTCTCTCTCTCTCTCCATCCATCCAGAATGTGAAATGCTCTTTTGCCTAAATTACACGTGAATCACAGTCCTTTGTTTTTTAAAATCATATTACATTTTTAAAAATGACACTTAGAGTTATTTTAATATGTTACTATTTTATAGGACTTAAAAGACGTTTTACTGTTGTTTTTATGGTTTGATGCTTTTTTTGTTGTTTTGGTCTTGATAGCTGCAAGCTCAGGTCAGAGATCTAGGGCAAATTAAAGGCCTACCTGATTAAATTAAGCCACAACTAATGGTAAAACACTACATTTATTCTAAATATATTCTAAAAATATATTTAGAAACATAGTGAGGGCAGAAAAAGACCTAGTGATGATGCATTGAATCTGCCCTTTGACCTTATTTTTATTTAATATACAGGATTACAGGAGTGAGTAAATACTTAGGGATTTAGCCAAGTTATGTCAGGAGATCCATTTGTCTTGCCCATTGCTTTAACCAGAATCAGGGCATTACCTCGAGAACAGTGAAAACTGTCACCCTTTGAGATGCTATATGGTAGACCTTTCTCATCCCAGTCAATATCAAGAGATGAAGGAGAGACAAATATAACACAAGATTTACAGAAACTAGCCCAGGTTCTGTCTCGTATTTCTCAACAGGTGCAAGACGCCTTGCCACCGGTAACAAGAGCGCCATTTAATATACGGTTTAGTGGCTGCAATTGGTTCTGGCGAAGTGGTCGCTAAGTGACATTAAGTGAATCATGTGACTGACAGAGAAAGAGGGGTACACTGGGAAGATCATTGGTTGTTGCTGTCTCCTTCCAAGTTCTCTTCTACAGTGACCTATTTCCCCCCCCCCCCTTTTTTTTTGACCCCTTGCAACACAGAGAGATTGCTTAAAGAAACTGTCTTCCTGAACCGCTCTTCTGCCCAATATAAAGCTTCCCTAAGTGCTAGTTAACAAGCTAAATCTCTGTAACCTTAATTAGAACCTTCAGGCCTGCTGGCAGCTGAAACTGACAAGACCTTAATCAGTTTCACACTAAAGGTTTTTGTTGTTTTGTTGCGAAATTGTTTTTATATCGCCTTCCTAACTGCGAACAGTAGCTACCCAAGGCAGTCCCTACACAAGGACTACCTATAGGAAAGATTGCCCCCAACAAAACAAAAAAGTCACAAAAAGAGGATTGTGCCAGTAAGGCCTGAGAAAGAAGTCCCTAATATGGCGTTGGATGACAGGGCCTAGGCCTGTCTTGGTCCTCACTGTAGAAGAAGGGAGCCCAGCCTCTTCTAGCACCAGATTTACTCAGAAAAATATGACATTTCCCACTTTGCCTCTTTAGTTGAGTTGTTGGCAATGCAAAAGATATTTAAGAAGAGAGGTTGAGAGAACTTGATTAGGACATCCAGATCATCATCTCTTTCTTCTCCTACAAGAAAAGAAGGCCAGGCTAGTCTCCAGGCAAGAGCCCAAGTGAGAGTGAGGCTGCAGACCACTCATTCTGTTTTCCTACTTTTGATAGATTTCGTGTCATCTTTCATCTGTTTTCCAGTCTTCCAGTAACCTCTGTTAATAACGCATTTCTAATAAAGATCTTTATTAGATCTAATAAAGATCATAAAGCCGAGGGACCCGGTGGCTAAGACGCTGAGCTTGTCGATCGAAAGGTCGGCAGTTCAGCAGTTCGAATCCCTAGTGCTGCATAACTGGGTGAGCTCCCGTTACTTGTCCCAGCTTCTGCCAACCTAGCAGTTCGAAAGCATGAAAAAAATGCAAGTAGAAAAAATAGGAACCCCCTTTGGTGGGAACGTAACAGCGTTCCGTGCGCCTTTGGCATTTAGTCATGCCGGCCACATGACCACGGAGACGCCTTCGGACAGCGTTGGCTCTTTGGCTTTGAAACGGAGATGAGCACTGCCCCCTAGAGTTGGGAATGACTAGCACATATGTACGAGGGGAACCTTTACCTTTACCTTTAATAAAGATTGTGCCCAAGTCCAAGATCCCTTCATAAGTAAATGTTGCCTCATAGGTATTCCACATTCATTGTTCCATAGGTATTCCACATTCATTGTTCCATAGGTATTCCACATTCATTGTTCTGTGTTATAGTAATTATTATAGCAATAATTATAATTGTGGCCTTTGGCCAGAGGTGGGCTGTTGCTGGTTTTCAAGCTGGTAGTTAAGATTATGCACAGTTTGCCGAACCGGCAAATGCCACCACTGGCTGGCCCCACCCCTCCCCTCCCACTCACTCCTTTCGTGCCTCACCACTGCCTGTGGCCCTCAATGAAAGAGCAATAGTCATTATTTTAAATATTTACATTCTTCCTTGTTTGTTTTAATCCTGTTTGCGTACAGCAGGTTTATAAACCACTCGGAGTCCGTCAGCAATGCTAGGAAGGAAGGAAGAAGGAAGGAAAGACCCCAGTTTAAATACTGACCAATTTCCAAAATGATTTCAGTATTCAAAAAGTTAGATGCCGCAAAATGTGCACCATAAGTTAGTGGAGACATTTGAATTCTCTTTAAAAAAAAGAAAAAGAAGAAGACAAAAACTCAAGGAAAACAATGTGAGAACAGAACCAGAATACCCTAACGCTTGCTCTGCCTCACTACCACTCTTAATAATTTACATAATTTATCTAGGCATTTAAATTTGCTGTAAATACAAGCGATAAAGAATGTGTATCAGCATTCTGCCTTGGCTTAGGAACACCACATTAGTTAATTAGTGAGGGTGTTTTTTCTAGAGACAGACATTTAGAAGGTTTGCCTCAGCCATTTACAACTTATTTTTCTTGGAAATAGTGAAGTATTTGAAATAATGGGGAACGGGGCCTCTGACTTCCTTTTCTGCTGAGGATTGCAGAGCCCACCGTCTTCCATATACTCTGAAAATACTTCATTTTGGCCTCTGAGAGTGTATAAATAAAACCTACTGGCAGAATTTACGTTATCTTTGTACCTAAGCCAATTTGTAAAATGGTTGTGAAGCTAAATCATGTAATTGGAAAGACTCCTTCAACATTAATTGGAAATACGATATCGGACTGTTCAGCGTTCCCTCTTATCCAAATGTAAGGAAACCAGACAGAAATCTGAAGACATTTGTAACATATTTGAATAGTTTTTTTCGAAGGGCAGAAATTGGGAGATTAGTGGGAATCAGTGTATTTTGAGAGTTACCTTTGTTTTGATATTCTTTTGTCTTCAGTAAAACAGTTATTTCACAATGAACATAACTATTTTACAATGGTGTATAATGAATACAGTAAGCATTTCTCTGGGTGTAGAGCAACTACTTCATAACTCTCTAAAAGGGATAATGATAGAAAATCCTCCATTATATTCATAGCAGGGGAACCTTTCTTATGATTTCTTGCGGATCTCAGTGCAGCGGTGCATTTCACAAAATAATTCACAAATATAATTTCCTAAACCTCGAGAGGAAGCTACACATTTTATTTCTTTTTACTTAATTTTTCTCATCTTCCATTGGAGATTTGAGTCCATTACAATGTAGAAACAGTCGTTATTGGAGGGTTATCCATCGGGGAGAGATTTCATGAGAGAGAGAAAATGAACTGAATATTCAAATAAGAGTCCTCCATTAATGTGTGGGTCCATGTGACTGCCATTTCTCCACTGTCTTTGGGATACAGCAGAAAAATTGCCTTTCTCACCTTGGTAAATGATGGGCCTCGCCAAGAGATAAGATAAGGGAGTGTAGCAGCCTTTAACCAACTGTAACGTCATTCTGGGTGATTTCTCCCAGGGGAAGTACTTCAGAAATCTATATATATAAAAGCAAAATCCACTCACTCATCACGAAATCTCCAGAACTGTAAAGCCTACAAACTTGAAATTTGGCACATACGTTCCTCTTGGCTTCTAGGCACTCACTAAGAAAGGATTTTTCAAAATGACCATCAGATCATTAGTATTTCTTATACAGTATATTAACACGCTCTGATGCTAAAGAGTTAGACGTCCTACTCCGTCTCCCCACCTGAAAAGTTCCAACTGCCAGTTGTCTCACATTCCGTTAACTCAGGTCTAACTGGCAGACATTCAACGCCTTCGCTCTGGGGCAGTCCGGGGCTCCTTACAGTACTAAGCGTCCCTACCTCACCGAAATGTTTACGCCTTCCACCTATGGAACTGCTTCCGAACTCAAGGTGGCGGGAGAGATACTCCCTTATGAGTTTCAATCACCGACCACCACTGAGCCAACGGATTGTGAACCAAATTTCTCCTGCATAGTGTCCCAGCCCCAACTCACTTCTTACACTGACCTTCTCAGTTCAGACGAATCTGTTCCTTCTACTGTAACACCAGTTAAAGGGTTACAAGCAGGGTGGATAAAAATCAATGATTTTTTTAAAAAAATCAAAAAAAATCAGATTTTTTAAATTTAAATCGGATTTTTTTTATTTAAATTGGATTTTTTTGATTTTTATCGAATTTATTTTAATAAAAAACTTTTGGGGTAAAAATCTATCGTAAGTTAGTTTTCTATTTAAGATACATAAATAATTTAGTTTATTCAGCATGAAATGGAGCTTAGTTATGTAGCATGAGGCTGTAGATTCTGCAACACTGGGACTATCGGTGAGTCAACAGTGGGTCAAAGGAGTAGCAGAGATGACAGTTGCTCTTTAAAAATTATGATTTAAATCGAGTTGATTTAAATCAAGCCTTTTTACTAGTGATTTAAATCATGATTTAAATTGTGATTTAAATCAACTCGATTTAAATCAAATCCACCCTGGTTACAAGCCTTTTGTATACAGGCAGCTAATTCATAATAACTGTCCATAATAACTATCTGTTCTTCATAATTGAAGAAGAAATTATTTTCCAATTTGATCCAGTTAAAGTTTTTCTCCCATCAGTGTGAAAATAAAATTTAGAATTTTGGAATTCCCCTCGGACATTTTCTAATTTGCACAAAAGACCTATTTTTTAAAAAAACCATAATAAAACAATAGGCAAAGCATATTTGGAGTTTGATCCTGACTGGCTCAAAGTTGACACAGCCCTCCATCCTTCCAAACTCAGTAAAATGAAGACACAAATTGTGGGAGCAAATATGCTGACTCTGTAAACCGCTTAGAGAGGGCTGTAAAAGCACTCTGTGAAGCGGTATGTAAGTCTGAAGTGCTATTGCTGTTGCTGTATTTGGTACAGTTAAAAGGAGCTTCGTTCAGTGCATATTGATAAGACATTAAATTCCTATTTTAAAATCTCTTGCTAAGTTTATTGAGGGATCTTCAATGCATTTCTAGGAAGAGAGAAAATATTAAAGTGCGTTTTTTAAAATAGCTTGTCTAAATGTGAAGAGAAATAATAGGCCTTAATGTAATATACAGTCAACGTTTTCTGTCTGGGTCTTTACTGCTTTAACAACAGTTGATAGACTGACTGACATTTCATGTTTGTTCCCTTTATTTGTAATGAAAGATTCTATTCTGGAATCAGATTACAGTGTACATTCAGGATATAATTCTACAATATAAATTCGAAAATGATCATGTTGCAACCATACGCTTTCATGATTGATGGAAAGCTGTCTAAAAGACATAGATTGCCATCCATCAAAAATTAAATGTGCTATAAAAGGAAAGGAGAAACAATGGAAGGAAATGATTAATAATGTTCTTTTGAAATGAATCCATTTCAATCCAGTCCTAATTTTATTACTTGTTAAGGCTGTAAGTCTGTATTTTTTTTTGTTTCGTGTTTTATTGCTTTTAAAATTCTTCTTACTTTTAATTATTAGCATTGCATTATTTTTAATTCTTATTAAATAATTCCTATTTTATTCAGCTGTATCACTCAAACCCCAAAATTTCCTTTTTTATGCTTTACCTTGGTTTTTAAAAGGTTCCCTGTTGCTAGGGACATTTGAAGTTGATAGTAACCTTTAGGTGAAAAAATATGACAGGTAGACTGGAGAGAAAGTTCAGATTGTCCAGTTTCGAGGAAAAATACAGTTTTTGTAATGGGTTTTATTAATTTCATCCATTATGAGATGTCAGAACAGCTGAGTTTTATGACTATCCCAGCTACTGTATATCCCAGCTGTGACAATTGATCTTTTTGAAGTTCCAGCAGAAACTATAATGATGTCAAAAATTTGAGCAAAAAATTATTTATTTGATGCACTAGTCTTCCTTTTTATGATGTACTCTGGAAGGATTATGTAATGCTAACTGATGTGTATTTTATCCCAACCACCACCACCTGTTTGGGCTGAACAAGAATGACTACTTCAAAGTCAGCCAGTAAAGTTCATGTTCAAGCACAGAGAGTCCTTATTTAGTGGCCGCAATTGAGAGTAGCAGCTGTGTCATTAAATGAAGCAGTCATTAAGAAAGAAGCCCATGGCTAGGCTTTGCTTTTCCCCACTGCCCCAGCCTTTGCAAGGGACACCCTAAGTGTTGGGATAATTAGCAAGAAGGGAATTGCTATTTACATATACAATTGAGCCCAAAATTTCTGTTGCTAAGTGAGACAGCTGTTAAGTGAGTTTTGCCTATTTTACAACCTGTCTTGCCACAGTTGCTAAGTGAATCACTGCAGTTGTTAAGTTACCAACACGGTTGTTAAGTGGCTTCCCTGTTGACTTTGTTTGTCACAAGGGCCCAAAAGGAGATCGATCGCATGACCCCAGGACACTGTCACCGTCATGAATCAGTCCCCCAACCGCCTGAATTTTGATCACATGACCATGGGGATGCTGCAATGATCATGTATGAAAAATAGTCATAAGTCACTTTTTTTTTTAGTGCCATTGTAACTTCAAACAGTCACTAAATGAACTGTTGTAAGTCAAGGACAACTTGTACTTTCATTGGAGAGGAAGAGATTACAAGAGAGTAAGCAGACACGCTATGGAGAATACATATTGAAAGTAATGTACTGGCGCCAACTGTTTGTCTACCAACTTCATGCTCCCTGAATACCCTACTAGCCCAGGGATCTGCAACCTTAAACACTCAAAAGAGCCATTTGGGCCCATTTCCCACAGAAAAGAAAACACCGGGAGCCACAAAATCCTTCCCGTGCCTGACTATTTCTTGAGCGGCCACAAAACTAGCATATGTAGTTGAATTAAACGTTCTGTTTTCTTCTGAAGCTTTTCTTTTCTTGGATTTATCCATGGTTGGCCTACCAGGGGGTTGAAAAGCTTAATAAATTGTGTGCCGGCAGGTGTTGCACATTGGCAGTTGTGACGCATATTTTGAGTGACAGGGAGCCACAGCAGAGGGGAGAAAGAGCCACATGCGGCTCCAGAGCCGCAGGTTGCTGACTCCTGCCCTAGCCCATTCTTTTCTATGAGTATTCCCCATTGTGTGCCTTATCCCTTCCTCTCCAATCTCTCTGTTTTGTGAGCAGGGGATGGGATGGGCCAGAAACAGGACAACATTGACTGTAATGACAAACTCATGAAAGAGGGAGACATTGTGAAAGTCATAGACCTTGACTGCAAAGTTGTTTTTTTCAATGTCATTGTAACTTTGAGTGGTTGCTGCGCAAGACAGCTTGTAAACATAGTTTGAACTGGATCTTCCCAGTCCGTATAAAGCAATCTGTCTGCCTTACACCACTGGTTCCATTATACTTTGTGACCATATGTCCTTTATTATAAAGGACAGTCCTTTATTTTAGCAAGCTGTCCTTTAGATTGATTGGTTGGTTGATTAGTTGGTCATTTAACTTTTACCATAAAAACAGTACCGCTTAGTGTCAGTCTTCCATATTTATGTGAATAATATGGAAATTAAATTTCGCTTTCTAAAATAAATTTACCTGTGTTGTTCTATTTATATATTTTTATTTGAATATGTGAATATTTGTAAATGTGTTTCTTGGTTTTGCTCTGTAAAGCAAAAGTATCTACTCTGTTGAGCCTTTTCCAGGTTTTGCCCCTTTTTCATCTTGTCCGTCATTTCTTTTCCACGAAAATATGGTGACCGTAATTATACTACACAAAATAATTGATTGTGACAACCTTAGTTTTTGGAACGTGGAAACCTGGAAAAATAGCCATAAACGTGCCGTGTGCATTTTCGATGCAATGCAATAGGAGACCTTCTGTACTTCCAGGGTTTCCCAGAAATATAATTTGTATTCTTACATTAACATCTGGATATCTATAATCCAGACTAACAGAAAGGGGGTGATAACAAATAATAAAATATATTTCTCTGGAATGAAGAAAATGTCGATCCTAGTAGGTTTCATGGCTCCAGTAATATTTAGCAATTTTTAAAGTTTGTAAGTGGCTAAGATGTTGAGCTTGTCGATCGAAAGGTCGGCAGTTCAGCGGTTCGAATCCTTAGTGCCGCATAACGGGGTGAGCTCCTGTTACTTGTTCCAGCTTCTGCCAACCTAGCAGTTCGAAAGCACGTGAAAAATGCAAGTAGAAAAATAGGGACCACCTTTGGTGGGAAGGGAACAGAGTTCCATGCGCCTTTGGCGTTGAGTCATGCCGGCCACATGACCACGGAGACATCTTCGGACAGCGCTGGCTTTTCAGCTTTGAAACAGAGATGAGCCCTGCCCTCTAGAGTCAGGAACGACTAGTACATATGTGCGAGGGAAACCTTTACCTTTACTTAACCTACCTTTCCCCTTGTCAACATATTTTTTTCCATTTTATTATACATTAAAATAAATAATATTCTTCCAGAGGAACATGTCCATCTGATTCCTTTGCCTGTAAAAGCCAACGTTTTGTGGATGGTTTCCTCAGCACTGTCAAGGGATATATAAGGTTTGTCCATATTTGCATTATCTTTTCTTTATACTCAATGCGTAGCTATATTTGGCTTATCTGTTGGCAAAAGGGATCAACTGGCAAACATAAAAATGTCTTGTTGTCTCTTTGGTATGTTACAACTGGAGGCATCTCATTTTCTCTTTCTAAGATCTAATATCATTGGCCAAGTCATGAAGAAAATACAAATTGTGGCATATAATTTAATATACTTCCCTTCCCAAAAAATATGAGGGAACTCAAAAAGTATTTGAACTGTTTTCTATATGTTAGCAATTACTTTGATTCCCTGGAGTGCTGGAATGTTTTACTCATTCGGAGTAGAGCGTCAGCGTTGATGGGACTCCAGCACTCCATGTTAAATATTTTATTAAATGAAGCTAATTATAAAAAGCTTTTGCAGATAAAAATTTAGTGGCAGGATTTCTAGAGGAAAGAATGAAATCATGCCAATGAATGCACAGATGAATGCCTAGACATACATCTTTTTAGCCTGTACGTGTTCACCTGCTGAGTATGTTCTGACATTTTGAAGCCAGCTGGAAGTTTTTTGCCACAGCCTGGATGATTTTACACTGGGTCATGGCCTGCCCTGTGGAAGGCCCTTAATGTCAATTAGGCAGAATCTTTGTTGCGATTCTTATGTGATCTTAAAACCAAGAGAGAAGCTTTCTAAACATCTTCCACTTCTGCTAGTTTAATTTCTCATCTGTGTAAATAAAGGCGAAAACACTGTCTTTTCAGTGTGTCTTTTTGCCATCCTGGTGAGAGGAACCATAAAAAGTTTCCCTGAAATTATTAGCTAACTATGTTTATTATTTGGAAGATGTTTGCGCACATTAAAACAATAGCTAGTATGTATGATTAAGGAATTCTGATGCCTTTCTTACATTCTCTCTTACATGCATGCACTCACACATGCATGCATGCACAGACTCCTCTAAATTATTATTTTTCCAATAAAATCCATTTTTTTCCAGTTGTGTGAATCCAGTTGTATCCAAAAAGAGAACGATCTCCACCATCATTAAAGTGAGCTATTATGCCCTTCAGTTTCTCTGGTCTTATCACATCACAGCTAGATATGAATATAAATGCATTTTCCCTCTGAAGTCTAGCTAGCAATTAATTGAGCATGCATAGCTTATTCTGTGCACTCTAGCCAACATTAAATGATACTTCTACAGATTAGGGTTTTTTTTAAAAACATATATTTTAAGAAACACGGCCAAACTGATTGCTATTGGGTATCTGTAATCTCCACCAATAATTTACTTGCACACTGTGTTTTTGACTGCAGACAGACCTAAAAGAAAATAGCTAGAAGCTGAGTTTATTGCCAAAAAGTCTTTCCTTTTTTTTGTAATCGAGAAGGAAGTGCATATGTTTTAAAAGCCCTATCAGAAATATCAAAATATGAAACAATGCATTTGCTGTAATTTCTAAAATCATGCCATTTCAGCTTCCCCGGGGAAGCGGCTGAGTAATGTTGGTGTAATAAGGGCACCTTCAGTGTTAGAATAATAAAAGCATTGTTAAATTGACTAAATCCCATGGAAAGGAAATTAGAAAGGATTGGTTAAAAAAAAAAAAAAAAGAGGAATTTTCCAAAATAGAGCTATCGGGGAAAAAAACCTGATGGCGTTAATGTATTTAAAACAATGAGATCTTCATAAATTAGACACCAGAGAAATTAAGTGCTTTTTAATCTTTTTGCAGGGAAACAATTTTGGGATTGCTTGATAGCAATGTTTCTCAACTTCGTCAATTGTAAGATGTGCAGACTTCAGGAATTCCCCAGCCAGTCATGGCGATAGTATTTATGGGAGGGGAGTAGGTGTCTTGTTGGACTATTGTGGCCCGCCAGCAGAGCTGGCAGCAGAGACGGACAGTGAGGAGGTTGGGGAGGAACGTGGGTCAGTCCTGGAGTCTGGGGAAGGCTCGGACGAGGGCTCTGCATCAGAGGCAGAGAAGGGACCAGGGTCATCTGGGAGTTATGTGCTGCCTCCGGAATCTGACATCAGTGAGGCAGAAGAACAGTGTGAGCCTGTTCCCAGTGTGCGCATGCGCAGAGCTGCCAGAAAGCAAGAACAAATAAGAAAAAAAAGGGCAACTCGGGAATAAGGCTTGGAGATGATTGGCCCCTCCCATAAGACATAAAAGAGGAACAAACAGACATGAGTCTTTGCAGGAAGCAATTAGTTCATATAGTCAATTCAAGCTCTGAGAAGCTCATTTGACTCTGTGCTCTGTTTGGCCTTGCAAAACTAATTGACAATTAGGTCCCTGGCAGCATTTCAAGGGAGATAAAGGTGGATGCTTATCAACATTACCCTGACAGACTGTGTCAACTCAAGCAGACATCTGTCGGAATCTTCACAGACTGTTTGTGAATTATTACAGGCTGTGAATGACCATAATTCACAGCCATCTCAATAAAGTAGGTTTTTGGGACTAAAATCGTGATATATGCTTTCTCAGGAAGCCTAGGTCAGAACATGGACCACCATTTAAGTGTAAGCCAGCAGTGTGCTGTAGCTGCCAAAAAAGCCAATAGAGTCCTAGACTGCATCAAAAGAGGGATAGCATCAAGATCACAAGAACTAATAGTACCATTCTATACTGGTGTGTCTTTACTCCACACTTGGAATATTGCGTCCAGTTCTGGTCACAACCATTCAAAAAAGATGCTGAAGCCCTAGAAAAAGTATAGAGAGGAGTCATAAAAATGATAACAGGTCTGAAGACTAAATTGTACAATGAACGGCTGAGGTAACTAGGTCTGTTTAGTCTAATGAAAAAAAGGCTCAGGGGAGATAATGATAACAGTCTTCTAATACTTGAATGGCTGTCACAAGGAAGAGGGGATCCATTTATTCTCCAAAGCACCAGAGAACAGGACTGTTCTGCCCCAGCTTCGGATTCCCAGAGAATGTGACACACACCAAGCTTCGCAAACACTGTTTAATTCCAAACAAACCCCTTTCAAGAATGCAGGCTTCCCGTGCAAAGGGTCCTTATCAAAGTTATTAAGAACAAAGTCCGACAAAAGTTGGCAACCAGCCCAGAAAACCAGATATGAGAAGTCGCTTGCTCTCCAAGATGCTCTGTAGTAATGAGACATTGTTTCTATCAAGAAAGCACTAGCTGCGTGCGACTTAAATAGGCTAAGGGAGTGGCCAATTATCCTCAAGCCCTACTCTCAAGTAGACCTCCTCCTCCTGACTAGCTACTCCTGCCTTTTGGCAGCCCTGCGTGCCCGAGCATTGAGGAGAGGCTCCTCCACTTCGCTCTCTCTCCACTGGAAGGAGCCTCTGGAGGTTCTGAAGGCCCTGGCTGAGTCTCTGCCTCTGGCATCACACCCTCTTTGGCCTCCTCGCTGTCCACGCGAGCGCAGGCTGCTGGCGCAACACCACACCAGCCTCCTTGTCGTCGGGATCAGCCACGATCCACGCAGGCCGCTGGTGGGCCACAACAAGGACAAAAAGCAATGGGTAGAAGCTCACCAGAGGGAGATCCAATCTGGAAATAAGAATTTCCTAGTAGTGAGAAGAGTTAACCAGTGGAACATCTTGCCTGCCGAAATCTTGGATACTCCACTGCTGGAGTTTTTCAAGAAAAGATCAGACAGCCGTTTGTCCACGATAGAGTAAGGACTCCTGTCTTTGGCAGGAAGTGGACTAGAAGACTTCTGAGATCCCTTCCAGCTCTATGATTCTATGTGTCAGGCCTGCCTCAGCTCAGGTCTTTAGGAAAGAAAGACCCTCGACTTCATTTGGTTGAAGTGATAGGTTCTTTTACTAAGGTTAAGTGGTTGCAGGGAAAGAAAGGCTAGATCTGGTGTGAGTATTCCCACACAAAAGTTACACTTCCCACCCACCCCCGGTTCCTGGCCCTCTCCCCCCACATTTGACCAGTCAATCAGTGTCCAATAGCAGGCCAGCCAGATGTTTTGGGAACTGTGTGGTGGTTCTGTTCTCATCCTGGATGCCCTTGAAGACCAGTTTGATTTGGTCCTGCCACCTCTGGTTTGTCGGGAGTGTCTCCCCCCCCCTTTCACCATTTGTCTTTCTGTTCCCAGACTACTACTCTATATTCCTTTGGGGAGGGCCCTTCCCCCTGGCATTTTATGGCAGGATGCCACCAAAGCTGAAAATGGCAGATCTGACGTTATGAGTCTAGCAACATGGCTATGCTTTACTAGTATCTTCTGCTGTGAGGTTTGTTAGCTTGACTTTTTAACTAATACCGGTAGGAATTCTGAAAAGCCTCCTATGCAACTAACCAGACCTGACTCTGCTTAGCTTCCCAGACTAAGTACCATCTTCTACTAAATTAGAAGGGGGATCAATGCTTTCCTCATTAAAATTCTTTCCAAGGTGTTGGCAACACGTCTTCAATGGCTTTAATTAATATTAATTAATCTTAATCCATTAAAGTATTGGGCACTTAATCTGTCAGGCTATCCCTGGATTAGAATTTGTTTTAAAAAGCAGAGTAACTGGTGCGTGATCAGAAAAAAAAACACAATTGAAAGAGAAATCGTCACTTATTTTTCAATAAAGCGTATTCTAAGTAGATCAATTCAGGAACAGGAGCAGCATTACGGGAGATGCCTGTGTGTTTTTGTATGCTTGGATTTAAGCTACCTCAAGCAGATCATGTTTAAGAGAGCTGTTACCGTGCCACATGTTTTTTTGGCCGCCTCATTGGTTTAAAAAAAACAAAAACCTGCCTTATTTAGAATTGAGCATTTCATTAAATCTTCTCCAACAGTGACAGTTCTGGTATTAAACGATCTTATCTAGGAAATCAATTAAAAATGAGACCTATCATTTTTGCGCCACTAGACAGATCCTAAGTTACTTTTGCATCACCTGTTTAGCTTGTAGCCATTATAAATCTTCCCAAAGAGTCCTAAGCAAGTAATTAGAACTGCCACACCTCTTCTAGCCGCATAACAAAAGCGCAGATAAAGAGTTTCTAAACCTCTTTTAATGATTTTTCATGGTGTGTTAAACTTGAAAGTGATACCAGGGGTAATATCCTCGATTATGTTGCTCACTCTGTGTCTCTTAATAACACTCCCCACTCGATTAACATTAAAAGAGAGTACATAATCTTGATAATTATATAAATACTCCTGTATTGCCTTGAGCCCTTTTCAGTGATGCTGGACAGGTCTGGGGGGGGGGGGGTAAAAAAAACATTTTAGGCCCCTTTATATATATGTGTGTGTGTGTGTGTGTGTGTGTGTGTGTGTGTGTAAATTTGATTTATATGCCGCCCTTCTCCGGAGACTCGGGGCGGCTTACAATGCGCTAAGCAATAGCCTTCATTCTTTAGTATACTTATACAAAGTCAGCTTATTGCCCCCACAACTGGGTCCTCAATTTACCTACCTTAGAAAGGATGGAAGGCTGAGTCAACCTTGAGCCTTGGTGAGATTCGAACCTGCAGTAATTGCAAGCAGCTGTTCTTAATAACAGGGTGCTTTAGACCACTGTACTACCAAGGCTCTTAATATATTTTTCTATTTATGTATTAGACTTTTCCCCAACATTTTTGTCTTTAATGTGTTGTTGTTTTTTCCCTGAGTGTAAGGTGAAGACCAGCTCCATCCAATTGCATTAGTTCTTCCAGGAAGAGCAATGGAAATTATGAGTGCTGGACTTTAATCCTATATTGATTCAGGGCATCAAATCCCAGCGCTCCAGATGATGATTGCAAGGCAGAAGCAAATGAGCCACATGCAGAACCTGAAGTTTACGAATCTATCCATCAGAGCAGGAGTGTCAATCTCACGGCCTGGGGGCCAGATCTGGCCTATGGGGCGGCCCTGGAAACAGTGAAGGACCAGCCCATGGTGCTTCTGCCAGTGAAAACAGGCTCCCAAGCTTCATTTTTGGCTGCCCCAGCCTCCTGAAACCCTCTGCCAGCGAAAACAGAGCTCAGGAGAACCGCGCACGGCCCTCGCAAGCTCTGTTTCCAGCTGCGACAGCCTGCTGCAACCCTCCCGAGCTGCGTTTTCACTGACAGAGGCACCGTGGGCTGGTCCTTCGCTGTTTCCAGGATGGCCCCACAGGCCAGATCCATTTTCACTGGCAGGCAAAGGGTTGCAGGAGGCCAGGGCAGCCAAAAACGGAGCCCAGGAGCCCTTTTTCACTGGCAGAGCACTCAGGCCACCACAGGTGCCCCCGACACGAGAGACGTAGAGCTGGCCACACACCCCCAGGCCCCCAGAAGTCAAAAACAACCCTGATGCGGCCCTCAATGAAATTGAGTTTGACACCACTGCACCAGAGCCTCCTGGAAATGACATTAAAGCTTCCATTTTATTCTAGTTCAGATATTGGACATGTCACAAGTTAGTCCTGTAACCATCAACTAGGTAGCATCGTTTCCGAAGTGCCTTCTGGAATGACTCACCATGACAAGTTTTACAAAGGCTTCTGTATATAGTACAAGCCTCATTTAGTTTAGAAATATATCAGAATCATGCGGGAAAGGGCTATGTAGTATTGGATTGATCAAATCCAGAAGGATGTTATGCCAGGAAAGCTGGAAACAACACAAGAGCCATAGTGGCGCAGTGGTTAAAATGCAGTACTGCAGGCTACATTTGCTGACTGCCAGCTAGCAGCAGTTCGGCAGTTTGAATCTTACCGGCTCAAGGTTGACTCAACCTTCCATCCTTCCGAGGTCGGTAAAATGACGACCCAGATAGTTGGGGGCAATATGCTGACTATAAACCGCTTAGAGAGGGCTGTAAAGTACTGTGAAGCAGTATATAAGTCTAAGTGCTATTGCTACATGCTATCTGGTGAAGCCTTACCATTTCCAGTTATTACCATCCCCAGATATTATGGGGATGGTTTAAAAATGGTAGATTGAATCTGTCAAGGGGTCCATTTGCATTAATGTGTCAATTGCTAATGTAATGTTCATTTTGTTGTTTCAGTTATTTTATCTTGAAGCAATGTATGGGTTAGAACTGCAGGTCAGAATTTCATTAAGATGCCAGTAGTCAGTGTCTTGAAATCAAGATGGAGTGAAGAGTAAGATACATTTGAGCCAAATTGTAAATCAGATGCATTAGTTGGCTAATCTGGAGTTCCAAAGATTATCTTGGAACATAAACAAGGATAACACAAATTTGAAACAAGCAAAGCTGTGTTTTGTGAAGCTGGAATAATGAAAGCAAGCTTCTGTTGCTGCATCTTCATTCCAACTCTTTGATGAATTGATGATGGAATTTAATTCCAATCTCTGCAGTTGAGAAATTGGAGAAGGTCCAGTACTGAGTCAGAAAAAAGTTAGTTTGAAAAATGCCCAGCTATGTTTTGATTAGAGGCAGATACTGTTTATCTGGGATCTAAAGAGATCTGGAAGCTTCCTGCATATCCTTTTTGGGTTAGTGGTGTTTCTGGAGTTGCCACCACTGCCTCTGAGTTGATTCATCCTCTGACAGCTTGATGCATGTTAACAGCATGTTCTACTTTCTCCAGTCATCACCTTTTCATCACTTATTGAGCAATTTACGTTTAGGGAAATCAGACAGATACTTCTATTCTACATTAGGCTGAAAAAGTATATTATTAAATGATGCTTACCTACGAATTCATGTTTCAGTCCAGAAATTATGCCAGATAGAACAAGAGTGAGGAAATAATAGTCAAGAATCAATAGTCGCTTCAAAGGACATGTATATTTCAGTGGCAGTATATAAGATATTTGGGGATTTATCCATGGTCCAGAACTATATAGATATTGTCCTGTCTTAGGCACAAAAGCCAGGTGGGTGACTTTGGGCCGGTCCCTCTCTCTCAGTCCAACTCACTTTACAGTTTGGATGTTGTGGGGAAAACAGGAGGAAGAAGGCATATTAGGTATGTTTGAAGCCCTTGAGTTATTTATAAAGTAATATAAAGGTGGGATAAAAATTAAATATATCCAGAAAGTTGAAAATGACCTTAGAGCATAAGAGAGTATATTCCAAACAGAATTCATATTCATTAAAGAGCCTACACATATACACGCATGCATGCCAGGGGTGAGATTCACTTACCAAACAGGACGTGATGATGTGCAGGTGGGTGGGCGGAGCCTCCCGCAGCCGCCGCTACCGGTTCATCCGAACCGGATAGAACCGGCTGAATACCACCACTGATGCATGCATAATACATGTATACACCCAAAGGTCCTTTCCAAAAGACAACTGGACTTTCTTGTTCTTTCCTTGAAAACGTTTCACTTCTCATCCAAGAAGCTTCCTCAGTTGAGAACTGAAGAAGCTTCTTGGATGAGAAGTGAAATGTTTTGTTTTTTAAAAAAAACCCAAGAAAGTCCAGCTGCCTTTTGGAAAGCACCTTTGGAACAACCATGACCCGGATAATTGAGAATCTCCATAGACATACATATGTACAGTTTCACTCCTGTTCTGGTTGGTTACTGTTGTGATCCAGGCCCAAATAGGTAGTATTAGACGCAAACAGTTCCAAAACAAAGAGACTTTATTAGAACAGCTGAGAATTAACTCATTCTCAGCGTAGTCCAAACTAAATTAAAACAAATTCTTCTTCACACAAATTCTTCAGTGTAATCACCAACCTTGGTATAATTAGGCAAACTGCCAAAGGCTTCTCTTGGCAAAAGTTCAGAAGCAGAAGACGCCGACCAGAGATAAGTGCAGCAAGACAAGAACAAGTCTATCAACGTTGTTTTCCGACAAAGAGCCCAAGAGCCGTTGCTGGTCTTTTAAGCCTTATGGGAGGAGCCAATCATCTCTTGGCCCTAATCTAGCTGCTCTTGCCTTCTGGCAGCTCTTCTGATACGTGCACTAGGAACAGGCTCCTCCTGTTCCTCTGCCTCTTTACTGTCAGCCTCTGTAGGCTCCGGAGTCTGCACATCACTCCCCAATGGCCCTGGCCCCATCTCTGCCTCCGACGAAGAGTCCTCATCCGGGCCTTCTCCAGCCTCCAGGACTGGCCCCTGTTCTACCTCATCCTCATCGCTGTCCGACTCCACTGCCAGCTCCTCAGGCTGCTGGCGGACCACAACAGTTCCTGGTCAAGAAGGATAAGGAAAAAAGTTGGCTTATCCTCTTTTCCAGAATCCACAAAAAACATTGATATGTCTGAGATGTTCTCTTCAGCTATCTATCATCTGTTTCTTGGTCTTGACTCTCAACTAATGTCTCTTAATACTGTGTTTCCTTCAGAAAGAGAGAGAAGTGTTTATTAACAGGAAACTGCTCAACACTTTGGTTGTAATAAGGAGTTTAGCTGTCAGATTTCTCTTCCATAGAAGGCTGTCTACCCATTAGATCAGGAGAGGGCAACTATGTCCTCCATGCTGGCTCAGGAATTCTGGGAGTTGAAGTCCACAGATCGTAAAGGGGCCATAGTTGTCCACCCCTGCATTAGATTCTTTTTCTTCATCTGAGGAATCCATAATAGAAGAGAAATCAAGGCCAGATAGTCTTCACATAATGTTTTCAGTGTTTTCAACATGGCACATAACACAAAAATATTAGTGTTTTGAATCAATCAATTAGTGTTTTGAATCAATTTCAAGATTGATTTTGAATCAATTTATTCTATCGACATCAATGGAATAAATGCCGTATTTTTCAGAGTATAAAACATACCGGACTATAAGACACACCTACCTTTTTTGGTGAGGAAAACAAGAAAAAGAAATCTGCCTCTGCCTCCCAGCAATTTTGCCTCGTTGCAGCAAACAGCAAACAGCCTGCTTTACTTTCATTTTTTCAGCATAGCTTGATTAGCACAAGGGGAAAAATATCTGCTCCAGCAATTTACCTCCTTGCAGCAAGCAGCAGAGCCCTGCGCAAAACAGCTGAGAGTCGGGAGGGCGATCCAATCAACTTGTGCTAATTAGATTGTGCTGAAGCTGAAAGGAGCTGTTTTGCTTGCTGTTTGCTGCAAGGAGGTAACTTCTGGGAGGCAGAGGCCAAAGGGTGGGGGCCAGTCGGTGGGCAGGGCTACCAGTGGTGGGATTCAGCCAGTTCGCACCACTTCGGGAGAACCGGTTGTTAACTTTCTGAGCAGTTTGGTGACTGGTTGTTGAAAGAAATCATTAGGGCAGAGAACCGGTTGTTAAATTTTTGAATCCCACCACTGGGGGCTATATTCGGTATATAAGACGCACCTAAATTTTCACCCCCTTTTGGGGGGGGGAAAGGTGCGTCTTATACTCCGAAAAATACGGTAAATAGGATAGTCATAAAATATATATCATCCCCACTGGAAGAAAATTCCATGGTTTGGAGGGAAAAATAAGCCCAGAATAATTCATGGCCCTTATGTTATAGGTAATGCTTTCCATCTATGGCAGGGGTGTCAAACTCAAGGGCCGTGGGCCGGATCTGACCCATGGGGTGCTTAAATCTGGCCCACGGGGCTGGCCTGGAAATAGCAAAGGACTGGCCTGCAGGGCCTCTGGCAGCCAAAACGGAGTGCTCCCAGGTCCTCCCGTGCCCCATTTGGCCAACAAAGTGCTGCAGGAGGCCATCCAGGCCAAAAACGGGGCACTGGGGGTGGGGCTGCACACAGCCCCACTGCGCCACATTTTGGCCGGCAGGGTGATGCAGGAGGCGTCCGTCCTATCTCTCCCCTTCCTTCCAGCCGGCCTGCGGAGGCGAATTACAATACTGATCCGGCCCTTGAAGAAATCCAGTTTGACACCCCTGATCTATGGCATCATTATAGGTTCTTTTTCAGAATGATAAAACTAAATAGGTATTTGGAAGATCCTCCATTTTTGAAAATGCAGAGAAGATTTTAATACCTTGTTAGTGAATTTCTGCTAGTGTAGAAATGTGTGAGCGTAATTCCGATAGACCAACCAACATAGTTAGTAACAAAAGTTCTTCATACCAGAAAATCTTCTCTGGAGGATTGAGGGCTCCCCTGAAGCAGCTGCTGAGAAGGTGGAGAAACCGATAAGATAATCGTATTTATATAATCCACCATTTTCTCCATTTTTTAATTCCACTCAATTCTGAATATCTGCATATCAAATTGATTTATTATAACAAGTATCTATAAAAACTAATAGTGGATTGTTGTTGTTTTTTTTTTTCCATTTTAAAGGATTTAACAAGTTGTTCTAATTTCTCAGGTGTTTCGGAAGTTGAAAGTGCTGATGGTCCAATGTTGTTAGCAAATGTTGCAATTGTAAATATTTCCATTGGGTTATACCGGATAAATGATATTTACCTTCTAACACAGAGTATCTTAAAAATTCATCTTCATCATCGGTCAGTTGGTCCAAAATCTATACCTCACTATTCATCCCGTTTTTCCATATTGTCATTCCCCCCCCCCCCCCCCAGCTTTCAAAGTTGGGTTTCCCCGTCAAGTCAATTTGGCATGGGAAAAAGGACTGATTTTTTTTTTTAATTAGATAACTTTCAATAACTTTCTAACTGACAGAATTATTTCCAAAGATATCAGAGCTTTAGAATATTTAGATCCTAATACTGCTCATCCATCATTGGCATCCTTCAATCTCAAAAGACTATGGTATCGTGCTCTGGAAAGAGGTCCTAAAACAGCATCTAGTGTGACTAAAAAGGCCAATTCGAGGGTGGCAATCCCTTCCACACTGAGGGCAGATATATTCTGTCCCCTGCCCAGCCCCTAGATTTCGCTGGTTCCGGGACTGCCTCTTTGCCTCGGCCTGCCGAACAAGTGTCTCTTCGAATTGGAGAAGGCCATGCTGCGTCTTTAGCCTCCAAGCTGAACGATCGGAGGTCAAGGTTTCCCAGTTGTTAATGTCCATTCCCAGGGCGTTTAGGTCCCTCTTGCAGATATCCTTATATTGCAGCTGTGGTCTCCCTTTGAGGCGCTTTCCCTGCACTAATTCTCCATACAGGAGATCTTTTGGAATCTGACCATCAGCCATTCTCACGACATGCCCCAGCCAGCGTAGACATTGCTGTTTCAATAGTGTATTCATGCTAGAAATTCCAGCACGGTCCAAGACTGCGCTATTTGGAACTTTGTCCTGCCAGGTGATGCCAAGAATACATCGGAGACAGCGCAGGCTCATCCAAAGTGATCGATTAAACAGACTTAATGCAGGCTGCCCATCATGGTTGTAAAACTTTTGTGATCTTTTTTTTTTCTTTTTTTTGCGGTGGCTAATCAAATACTGCAGTTGTTAAGCAAAAGTCATAGTCGTAAAGTAAACCTATGATTGACTACGGGTACGGTTTTGCCGTAAACCAAAAAAATGGCCAGTTTTCAGCAAAACTGCCCTGAAACTATAGTCACGTGACTGCGGCATTGTTGCTGAGCCCCTGAGGTTCAGTCACGTGGCTGGGTGGCCCGACCCTCAGAACTTTGAATTCAGGTTATAAGTAGCCCCAAGGTAGGTCTGTTGTAATTTTGAAAGTCACTAAGTGAGAACTACCTATGTATGCATATGTCAAAGTTACCCAAATCAGAAAACTAACACCAATTGTTGGCTTCCTGCATTTCATACTTGGCAGTAGATAAGCATGATGATATAATACCAGATTCAGAAAACCAGATCCTCCCTCATTAATTGGTAATTGCATTTTTTGTAAAGATACGAAAGAATGCATTAACATGACAGAAAGCAGTCCCAAAGGTGCTTTTTCAGGAGGCAACTGGACTTCCTTGTTTTTTCTTTGAAGACATTTCGCTTCTCATCCAAGAAGCTTCTTTAGCTCTGAAGAAGCTTTTTGGATGAGAAGCGAAACGTCTTCAAAGAAAAAACAAGGAAGTCCAGTTGCCTCCTGAAAAAGCACCTTTGGGACAACCATGACCTGGATGACGGAGAATCTCTACGTGACAGAAAGCAGTTCAGCATTGCTCACTCTTTACATGCTATTTCTACAGTGCACATTATGCACTCCTTGAGTGTAGTTGTAGTGTAGCTGCAACTTCACAATGCATTTTTAATGTCCAGTGTTGCTAATTAACTAGTTTTTTTATTGTTGTTGTTGTTGTTTGGGGGTTTTTTGTAAAAGATTGGAAGGTTGCAATTTCAATTATGAGAATTTCCGAAGTGGCAAAAAGAAAAGGAGGATTTTAGGAAGGGACAACAGGGATGTCTCCACGTTGTATTTTATCAAAGGCATGTGGTGACGTTGTGTATATATTGTGCTTGTAAACCATGAGGGATGATGAGAGAAAGCAATTGTTTTGCCTAAAGCTATTTATTTCATTAAATGGGGATTATGCAGGAAAGATATCAATACCCTGCATATATTGAATATACTTCTTTGGCCCATTGATTAGTTCTTTGATCAATTCCCATCAACCCTAATTATTTGTTACAGTGGCTGGGGCTGAGAGGAGCTGCTTATAGTTCTCTAAGCCATTGGTTGGTCAAGAGACCAGAAGTTGCTTCTTTAGATATTTTTCTTTTTTTTTGTTGTTCTTGTTGTTGCCTTTCACTTTTGCCCTTTTATAATATCTTTTTTCTCTTTCATCTTCTACATTTCCCTAGTTTTTAAAATCTTTTTTATTTTAAAACAAGAGAAACCTGCTTTCTCAACCTGTAGAGAATAGAATAGTCATCCTTGGTTGGATGAACTCCTTCTAATCATAGGTCACAGTTAGATTTTGGAGTGCTGGTATTTCTAGAGGGGGGGGGACTCACATGCATTTGCATCATAGGCAAAACAGGTGTTTGACATAGGCCCACATGGCCCATTTTTGGCCTTCCCAGCCTCCAGAAACACTCTGCTGGCCAAAAACAGGCCTCATGGGGCCTCTACACGGCCCGTTTTTGGCCGGCAGAGTGCTTCTGGAGGTTGGGGAGTACTGTGGAAAGAAATAAGAGAAGGAAAAAAGCGCATCTTGAGCCCGTGTCAAATGCCCACCATGACCACACCCACCCCAGCCACGCCCACCATGACCACATCCACCCCCCACCCCCGTCCTCCGAGGTCAAATATAACCCTGATGCAGCCCTCAATGAAATCGAGTTTGACACACACCATCACCACCACCACCACCACCACCACCCCCGGTGTACAGAGACAATCTATGTGGAAGCTTTCATGTTTATTTTCTTCTTCTGGAAACAACATCACAATGTTTTGATTGCCGGCACCTGTGTCGCCTTCTTGACTTGACAACCTGGGAATTCTTATGCACTGAAGGAGATTCCAAGGGAGCAGTTTCCATTCAGGAGGATATCTCGAAATGTTTAAACATACACTCCAAACATCTCTGGGAAAGTTTGCTAAATTTGTTGCTCCTGCCATCACTGTTGGATATTTTAACTATCTAACGAGAGAATTTTTCCATTGCATGGTTTTATCTGTAACTCCACAGCGGATATTTTTCTCTGCAATATGAGCTTGAAGCCTTGAGCAGGGACGCATTGTCCTGGATCACAGCTACAAATATTTGGACATGAAAGGTCATCTTCCTTGATTTGTGCTGTCATCCCACGGTCATTCGCCCAACGTGGTTGCTGTCAGCCAAACTCATACCGTAGTGACGATACAAGATCAGATTGTGACTCTAAACTGCGTAAGGTCGAGTTGATTTAAGGCACAGTTGCAACTTTGGATTGCATCTAACGCAAATTCCCAGCTACAGTTGCTGGGAAGCATCATTGTTATGATTAGCCATGATGAACGTGGTTAATCCTACTTGTCCATCCTGACGTTGCCCATGAAGGGGAAAACCTGCATTTTATTTCCATCATGTGTGAAAGGCGTTGACACGTCCTTGCACCCAGGGGTCATTTCAATGCAGGGAACTGAAGGGTTGGCCGCAGCCCGATTAAGATAACTCCGTAAAAGGGGACAGTCGCCTGAAGCACCTTCCAAATATGTTATTTCTTTATTATCTAGCACTTTATAATTAACTGCTGCTTTTTAATTATTATTATTGTTATTATTATTTCAGGAAGCTGCCGCTTTTGCTCGAGAGCAAGGCTTTGAGGTGAGTAAGCCTACATTACACGCTAAACAGATTCTAAAGGGTTTTTCTTTTTTCCCGTTGCTGATAATGAAGTTCTTTTGGACAGTGATTGATGTGCTATTATCCTCTCCAAGCTTCGCTGCGGTTGCCATAGAGACTTGGCAGTCGTCATGGTTTCTTTGTTCTGCCAGCTCAGTGTTATGACGCACTCTGCGAGGTCTGCACCCAACATCGCCTACAGATGTTATTTATTGAATTTTGAAAAGCCTCTCGGGAAGCTGAGAGGCTGGGCGCAGCTTCAAGCTGCCTCTGCAGATACGGAACCTGCCAGCCGGTTCCGCTAAAAAGCCACCTCATTAGCTGAATTACACTCTTATATAAAGACCCTCCGCGAAAAAGCCAGGGCCGAGCAAGGCAGAATTCAGGAACAGAATGCCATTTTGAGTAACCTGGACCTGTGCTGAACGCCGATTATCCCGATGCAAATGCTTTGGCGTGTGGAATTGTTAACAGCTGATTAGCGGGAGTCCCCCAGCCTCTCTGGGGAGTGGGCTGTTCTTTTGTTAACCTGTCCGGGGGCTGTTTTTTGTTTTTTTTCCCCCTCCATCTGGGTCCGCCTCTTAACATACGTGCATACACAGACACACACAGAAGCTCCCTTCTTTTGTTCAGCCTGTCAACTGCCTCCTTGTGAAAGGGTCTCCGTTTCTAGAGATGTGGGTGGGTGGGTGCTACATCCAAACAATTTGATCCAAGGAATTAGTAATTATAGGACGTGGGGGCTGCCCCAAACACAATAATGTTAACAACCAATTTCTTTTAGATCTTTATGGTCTGGTAGCAAGTGCAATAACAACACCCTCTTTAAATTCATTTGCTTTACTCCCTTCTCAAAGGGGTTGTTCATAAGACAAATGGAAAGCGAGGGATCCCCTCTGCATTGATCAGGCCTCAACAGCTGGGAGACCCCGTAGGCCGGTCTGTGCCTTTCCTCTGCGTTTGTTCAAGTACAAAGGAGAAGTTAGGGAGGAACATCTGGCGAGTGTATGTGTCCCCAATTTAAATTGCTTCAAGATAACACGAAAACATGCCCCTCTGTCCCGTACGTGTTTTAAGCTGTAGGCTTTGTCATTTCATGGTGTGTTCTGAATTGCGATGGACACTTCTATGAAACCAAGGCTGCGGGAAAACTTTTCTTTTCTGCAATTAGATTTTTGTATAACCTAGCTTAGCATTAACATAATTTAATCAAAGAAAAGCACAGGTGGTGTATATTTTCATTTTTCCCTTGAGTTAGGAATGTGGAACAAGTCTGATTTAAATTCACACAGAATGACAAAATCATGCTTACCTTTTCCCTTAGCGGCTTTTGAAATATTTTCTAACGTAATTTTTAACATCCTAAATCTGTCTCGCTTGATTCTCTTCCATTGCTGACCATCCAGAAGACCATTTATACTTTTTCTCTTTCATCAGGATATCTGCAAAGTGGATTAACAAAAATTAAAGATTAAATTCAATGATTTAATTTCAATTAATTAAAAGTTTACCACCATTGACTGAATTAGAGTACAAACTGAAAGGAAAACTAAGATGGAACAAGGCTTTTTAAATGACACTTATGTGGGAATTGTATTAGAAACTGTAAAAGTTCAGTTCAGACAATGTTTTAATGGTTGCACTAAAGCCTTAGAAACTCTGAATTAAATGATACCTATTCTTTATAAGATGAGAGCTGTTTTTCTTAACCAAAAGACTAAATGTTTTATATTTAAGTAGAAGTCCCCAAATTGTATGGGGAAGCCACCCTGGAAGTATTTTTTGGAGCAAAACAATTTCAGCATGAATCATGAAGTTATCTTTCCTAATGTTCTTACAGATTTTAAAAAAGGTCCCGTAACTATTTTTGCACAATTCTCTAAGCAAGAACTTTCTTTTAATGTGCAAAAAAAACCCTTCCTCATTACTTTGAAAAATGTAATCTCCTGCAAAATGTCATTCGGAAAGAGATGTTGAGCAAAAAGATACAGATTTTTAGATTAAAAAGAATAACAATACCAGAGAATAATAAGATGCTGGGAGAGCATCATTGTGGCTAAAAGGGCCTTTTGAAAGTGAGATATCCAGAGAAAAATGTATGAAAGTGTGTATTTTTTTTTCAGGGCAGGTCAATGTGGTTGTAACTAGCCTTTATATACATAATTGAACCTGAAGAATTGAGTAGAGTTTTGTTTAGCATAACATTTTTAAAAAGGAGGCATAGCTTGTTGTATTGTATGGAGCACTCTAGTAATTCAGCATTTCCGTATAATTTGGGTAATACAGTCATAAGGAAAAATGGGGGGGGTTTAAATCAACCTGTAAATTGAATTCGGGAATTTGCTATGAGAAAAGACCACTTCCAAATTCTTCAAGTAAGATAAGGCGGGCAGATAGCTTTGTCCTTAATGATGTTTGTCTGAGGACTCCCACGAAGTGGTGTCGACTGGTATTTACAGATAGTGGATGACCCTTCAGCAATTCTGGGTTCCTAGATAGAATCCATCTCCTTGGAGAATTATGTACAAGAAGCTTGAGTTAGCTCTCTCTACGAGAACTACTCTGAGAGTATCAGTCTGTGGCCACGGAAGACCTTAAGAAGAATTACATTCTTTACATGGAACATAAGCCACTTAAGGTCGGTTTAGTGATCTATAAACCAGAAAAAGAGGGATAAGGAGAGGGATGCAGGCCCTGTCCCTACAGAAATCCCTGTGACTCTGGCTCTTGAAGAGCCATTGGGCTTTTTTGAAGCTTCTTATTTCCTGGGATGTAGAGAAATTGCTGAAGCCATGGAATTCTCCTCTTCTGGGTCCATACAGTTAGATAATGGAAAGGTTGGGACGGATAGTAAGAGCTGCTCCAGAAATGATGAGGAGGTTGATATTTGGAGGTCTCTTCAAATTCTTCCCATAGGAAGGAAGGGAAATATGAGGAGGAAAGAACCTCAAAAGAACTTTCCTTTGACTTGGTTTGGGGCAGATTTTGACCTTGTTGGTATAAATTGGATCAAGGTGGTCTTGGGAATCTGCTAAAGAGGACCAAGGCGACAGAGGCGGCTTTTAACTTCACCTCTGCCCCAGCAATCATATCAAGCTATCCGTTTCCCACTGCTACTAGCCAGGCGAATTAAATGAAAAATAACTGCCCAACAGTCTCATTTCTCCTCATCCTCTCGTTCGGTGATAATTTTGATCGTGGAGAAACTAATTTGTCCTAATCAAAGTAGCTTGTCAAGCTGTGATTTCATTCTGACATCAGTGCTCCACATTCATGTTCAACTAAAAATAATCCCTCTGCAATCTGTTGAAAAGTTTATGATCTGTCTTTGATTACTCAACGCTGCTGCTTTCAAGATTCTTCTTTTTTCTCTCTCTCTCTCTCTCTTTCCCTTTTGCTCTTCCAAGACGGAGGACATTGAAGAGATCGCCCGAAAGACTCAGGCGCTGAAAAAAGCAAATCCGAAAAGACAGCGGGTCGTGGTGTTTACCCAAGGGAAGGATAACACTGTCATGGCCACAGGTACATGCTTTTTAAAAAAGTAAATTTAATAGAATAGAATTCAATTCAATTCTTTATTGGCCAAGTGTGATTGGACACAAGGAATTTGTTTCCGGTGCGAAAGCTCTCAATGTACGTACAACAATAGTGGTAGATCAGGGGTGTCAAACTCAAGGCCCAGGGGCTGGAAACGGCCCACGTGGTCCTTAGATCTGGCCCATGGGACCGCCCTAGAAACAGCGAAGGACCAGCCCGTGGTGCCTCTGCCAGCGAAAACATCGCTTAGGAGTTCTATTTTCGCTGGCAGAGGGTTGCAGGAGGCCATCGCAGCCGAAAACGGAGCTCAGGAGCCTGTTTTCTCTGGCAGAGCGCTTGGGCCACCATAGGCGTCCCCAACATGAATGACGTTGAGCTGGCTACACCCACTCCAGCCCCCCGAGGTTAAACACAACCCTGATGCAGCTCTCAATGAAATCGAGTTTGACACCCCTATGATAGATCATTAACATTGTCATTGTAAAATACATTCATCATAAAACATTGGATATAACCAGGGGTGAAATCCAGCAGGTTCTAACAGGTTCTGGAGAACCGGTAGCGGAAATTTTGAGTAGTTTGGAGAACCGGCAAATGCTACCTCTGGCTGGCCCCAGAGTGGGGTGGGAATGGAGATTTTCCAATATCCTTCCCCCAGGAGGGGAGGGGAGGGAATGGAGATTTTGCAGTATCCTTCCCCTGGAGCGGAGTGGGAATGGAGATTTTGCAATATCCTTCCCCTTCCATGCCCACCAAGCCACGCCCACAGAACTGGTAGGGAAAAATTTTGGATTTCACCTCTGGATAGAACATTTAGCGATAGTCATGGATACTAAATAAGCAATCAACATTAATCATACTAAGATACTAATTAAACAATTTAAATCGTAAGATATAAGCAATAAGTTATAATCATAAGGAGACAGGTAATAGGGAAGATGAGAATAATGATGGCAATACTGCCTTTTTAGATAGTCTGACAGTGTTGTGGGAATTAGTTGTTTAGCAGAGTGACGGCATTGGGGAAAAACCTGTCATTGTGTCTAGTTGTCTAATTCTGATATTTTAAGGTCTACAACCCTAAAAGAATAGCTTTAAGAATATGGCATTCGGTTTTCTTGGTGTGCTTCTGGTGTGCTTAACAAATGAGAGTCAAATAAAGCAACAAAGGGGTCTTAAGAGAATGTACTATGTGAGTAATCCTGGTGTCAGCACTAAAGTAAATGCAGGTTGAAGTGCATTTGGTGAATTTGGTAAAAAGAACAGGGCAGTAGGCAGAACCAGTTGCTGATAATAAGAAAACCTTTGTGCATGCGTTTCCCAGGGAGTGTGATAATATGAGATGGATTGGGCTGCTTTTATAGGGTTTTCATATCTGAGCATCTGTTCATTTGGATTTGTGTTTAGGAGAAGCCTGGCTTAACTTTATACTTATCCAAGATATTATTTGGAAACATTACATGATCTTATGTAGAATGACTATAAAAGTCACTTTTCCATTTGAATAGAAATGTGTTTTATATTTTGATACCGTAAAATGTTCTCTTTATCAATTTTGTTACATTAGCAACCAACCCTCCAGGGATTATAGACATAATTATTTATCTGGTGTAAGGTCTAAACATAATTTTACACATTGGTACGATTCCAAAATGTTAAAGATACCTTTTCTAGTTCATCTGATGCCTCTGCATTAATATGGACTGTGTTTGAAAAGGTTTAAATTATTTAACTTGCATTTAGATTTTCTCTTGAGTTGTTTCTACTTGATTATCTGTATCAAAGCTCACCAAGTAACAGATGCTGTAAGGATTAAATTCATGTAAGTTGTAACGGAGAATACAAAATTTGATATACTGTGAAGTGAATTTCCAGCTGTTTTTTTTTTTTAATACAGCAGGAAATTCCACTTTTGGTTTTTCCCACTTGAAAACTTTTGGTCCTTAGAGAACAAAAGTGAAAAAGGAGCTTGTGTAGGAATGAAGTGATCTATGATATGCCATTTTAATCATTAAAATATGACTTTTCCTGCAGTTGGACACATTGTCTACATTTCTTGATTTAAATAGGGCTTTTGTGGGGGGTGGGGGGGAATCTATCATGCATTTTTTTGTCTAAAGCAACATACTTAATTCAGTTCTCTACTGCCTCCTCCATAGCTTTGAACTTAAGCTAAAGTCTCTTTTGGAACAGATTGTCAACCAGCAGGTCTGCAAATGTTTTGGAAAGAACTCTGCTAATATCAGGAGCCAGCATGGGTTTGAAACAAACTCTTTCTTTCTTTCTTTCTTTCTTTCTTTCTTTCTTTCTTTCTTTCTTTCTTTCTTTCTTTCTTTCTTTCTTTCCTTCCTTCCTTCCTTCCTTCCTTCCTTCCTTCCTTCCTTCCTTCCTTCCTTCCTTCCTTCTTTCTTTCTTTCTATCTTCTTTCCTTCCTTTCTTTTTCCTCCCTCCCTCTCTCCCTTGCTTCCATTAATTAGCAGGCCAAGGACATACTGTCATTGTACAGTACTTTGACCTCAATAAAGCATTTGGCAAGATCTCTCACAAGGTCAAGAATGGAAAAATGTTGGCTAGATAGTCCTGTGAATTTGCAGCTGGTTGAACTTGTTTAATGCCTATACATGATTTTGCATCATCCTGGAGGGAAGGATTGTATGGGTGCCATCTTTAGGAATGGAATGGAAGATGCCATGTAGAAGGAATGGTGGGAAGACTGAGGAAAATGATCCTAATAAAAATACGTAAGAACTATCACTCAGGTAAAGGAGTCTGAAACATTTTTAATTCTTCATAACATGATTCTTTGGAGTATAAGAAATGGGCAGGGAGCTACAGCACAACCAGACCTGTAAGTTTCTGTTGTTATAGCCAATGTGATATCTCTGAGCTTGGTGGTTTTCTGGCAGACGTTTCATTACCAAACTAGATAACCTCATCAGAGCACACTGAAGGAGTTTGAATCTGAATCTCAGCTGTCTCCAACAGCTGTTTCCCTCCACAGCAGAAATGCCTAATCCTTCTAGTAAATATCTGATGAGACATTTCTTTTATTCTTTGCCCAAGATATATTGAGGGGAGGATTTCCCAATAACCACACTTTAACAGATTAACAGAGTTGGAAGGGACCTTGTAGGTCATCTATTCCAACCCCACCCACTCCCATCCAAGCAAGAGGACCCTACACCATTTCTGACAAATGTCCAATTTCTTCTTGAAAGCTTCCAGTGATGAAACTCCCACAACTTCCAAAGGCAACTTCTGTTCCGTTGGTTGATTGCTCTCACTGTCAGAAAATTTCACCTTATATCCAGGTTGAATCTCTCCTTGATCAGTTTCCGCCCATTGTTATTTGTCTGGCCTTCCAGTGCCTTTGAAAATAGCTTGACACCCGCCCTCCTCTCTGTGGCAGCCCCTCAAATATTGGAACTCTACTATCCTTTCTCCCCTGCACGAGACTTTATGATTCCTTGTTGAGCTGAGTAGCAAAATGGGCTATGTTGTATTCAAAGCCAACTGCACATCAGTGTGAGTTGTTTTTTGAGATCGAGAGAGGGTTGAGATATTCGGTGCCGTATTTCCTGTTCACAGATATCATTGCCACATACATAAGTATACTTTGGCTTAAGTGTTCAGGATCTCTCGTAGAATGAGGTAGTGTTTAAGGACTAGGCAGTTGTGGAGTTACCTCACAAAATCCTTAATAAATTGGCTGGTTTTTAAGCTGCCCCTGATTCTGTAGTTCTGTCTCAAGTGTCCGGTTGGAAATTCCACTCAGTCTTTTAGAAGTAACCTCTCAACAGACTTCTCGGCCAAAGAGCCAATGAAAAGAAGACTGGCCAGCCTGGGCACACTTTGCTCCATCCGCCCAGAAAAGACGACCAGTTTGATGTAGTGATGAAGTTGTTGGTCTAGAACAGGTGTCTCCAAGCCCTGGTCCATGGACCGGCCCTGGTCGGCATGACAGCAACCAGTCCGTGCATACAAGTGAAGCCCCGTCTGCGGAATGCAGGCCGCACATGAAATCACACTCCTTCTGGTCTGTGGAGAAACATTTCTCTGTGGAACCAGTCTCTGGTGCCCAAAAGGTTGGAAGCCACTGGTCTAGAAACAGGAGATGGTGAGTGCTAGCCTCACCTTCTCCATGAAAGCTGGCTAGGTGACTTTGAGCCAATCGCCAGGAGACAGTGAGTTCTATTCCCGCCTTAGGCATGAAAGCCGGCTGGGTGACTTTGGGCCAATCACCAGGAGACAGTGAATTCTATTCCCGCCTTAGGGCACGAAAGCCGGCTGAGTGACTTTGGGCCAATCACCAGAAGACAGTGAGTTCTAGTTCCGCCTTAGGCAGGAAAGCTATCTGGGTGACTTTGGGCCAATCACCAGGAGATAATGAGTTCTAGTCCTGCCTTAGGCAGGAAAGCCAGCTGGGTGACTTTGGGCCAATTACCAGGAGACTGTGAGTTGTTGTAGTCCCACATTAGACATGAAGAAATGGCTAGATGATCTGGGCCAGTCATTCTCTCTCAGCCAACTTCACTTCACAGAGTCGTTGCATTAGGTACATTCACCACCTTGAGGTATATATGAAAAAAGTGGGATAAAAATCTTTTTTTAAAAAAAATATGAGCAGGTGAGGGAAAATTGAGAAATGGAGGAATAGATGGGGAGGGGCAGAAAGCCCTCTCCTCCCATAATGCCATTTCCTTTGTCTCTTTTTTCTTTCTGACAAGAAACCTTCGATCTCAGCTATATTGATAGTAAATATAAAGAACTCTTGCCATTTAAGAGTTTGGTTTCATATCCATACAGAAAGAAATCGGCTCCTGATGTGGGAGAGACCACAGACATTCAAATTATTGAGAGAACCACCAGGCTGGTAATTATGATTCACAATCGTTGGGATGCGTATAGTTTTATCTAGCCAAGATGATATATTTCCCAGGGGTCTTGGGATTATCTGAACTCATCACAATGTAATCCACCGTTCCCATGAGTCCAGGAACAAGTTGCTTTCACCTACCATAGATGTCAGCCTGATTCATATTAATTTGCTTCATCGGTTTCTGTATAGAAGCCCGGTACTGATCTTGCTGCTGAATATTAAGAAGCTTTGAGCAAGAAGGAGCAAAAAAAGGTCCCCTCACAGCTTTATGATTCTGCCATATACCGTATTTTTCAGTCTATAAGACGCAATTTCCAAAGTGGGTGGAAATGTCTGTGCGTCTTATAGAGCGAATGTTGCCGAAACCCCACCCACCCACCAGCCTCCACCCTTCAGCCTCTGCCTCCCAGCAATTTGCCTCCTTGCAGCAACAGCCTGGTCAGCTTAAGCACAGCCTGATTTAGCACAAACAGCTGATTGGCGGTTGGATTGGCCTCTTGGAATACCGCCTATCAGCTGTTCCAGGCTGCGGGGATCATTGCCGCCTCCGCACGTCCCATTTTCGGCCTGTTCTGCTCGATTGCCACTGCCTGGAACAGATACCTGGAGGCCGAAAATGGGACTCACGGACGTGGCAATAGGCGGTGGCAATGGGCGGCGACAGTGGCAATGGGCGGCAGCTATGCCCACAACCTGGAACAGCTGATCAGCGGTATTCCGGGAGGCCAATTTTTTTTCTTGTTTTCCTCCTCAAAAGCTAGATGCCTCTTATAGTCCGGAGCATCTTATAGTGCGAAAAATACGGTATTTTTAATTTCAGAAATGTGCATCCAAACAAGGACATTTAAATAATCTGAGTGAGAATTAAAGCAGAGAAAGAGTTTCTTAAGAAACTCAAGGTAACTCAAGGTAAAGATGGCTATAGAACAGGGGTGGGAAACTATGGCCCTTTTATGACTTGAGGACTTCAAATTCTGGGAGTTGAAGTCCACAAGTCATAAAAGGGCCATAGTTCCCCCACCTCTGTTATAGAATATCTGGCTAACTTGAAAAAATATAGGTGTCCAGAAAAAAATTGATCCGTAGTGGTGCAGTGGTTAGACTGCAGTATTGCAGGCAAATTCTGCCAACTGCCAGCAGTTCGGCAGTTCAAGTCTCACTGGTTCAAGGTTGACTGAGCCTTCCATCCTTCCGCGGTGGGTAAAATGAGGACCCAGATTGTTGGGGGCAATAGACTGATCTGCAAATCGCTTAGAGAGGTGTGTAAAGCACTATGAAGCCGTATATAAGTCAAAATGTTATTGCTATCGCTATCTAAGAAACTTGGAAAAGTCATGGAAGATGGGCCTAATGGCAGAATTCTATAGAAGGGGAAATGATATTCCTTTCTTCAAAAGAAGGGAAAGGGGACCCAAGAAACTTGCAGATGGGTTAATGAGATGCCAGTGATGGATAAAACTTTGGAACAATGTGTTGGTTTATGAACGTTTAGAAAGGAAGGCATAGTTTAGGGGGAGCTGGCTTCCCCACAAAGAAAACAGGATAAACTATCCTGATTTTCTTCCTAGTAATGTGCCTACTTTAGCTGAGCATGTACAGTGAGTCAAGCAGATGACCTTGATGGAAAGAGGGATGATCCATTAACAAAGCTATTGTGGCCCGCCAGCGGCCAGCAGAGCTGGCAGCAGATTCAGACAGTGAGGAGGTTGGGGAGGAACGTGGGCCAGTCCTGGAGTCTGGGGAAGGCTGGGATGATGGCTCTGAGTCGGAGGCAGAGAGGGGGCCAAGGCCATCTGGTAGTTCTTTGCTGCCTCGAGAGTTTCCGGAGTCTGACATCAGTGAGACAGAAGAACAGCGTGAGCCTGTTCCTAGTGTGTGCCTGCACAGAGCTGCCAGGAGACAGGAACAATTAAGGAAACAGGGTCGACTTGGGAGTAAGGCTTGGAGATGATTGGCTCCTCCCATAAAATATAAAAGAGAAGCGAACGGGACATGAGCTTTTGCAGGAAGCAATTGGTTCATCTGGCCAATTCAAGATTTGAAAATTCTGTTTGTGACTCTGTGCCAAGTTTGGCCTTACCCTGCGTCTGGAAATTAGCTCTTTGGCAGTGTTCCACGTGAAATAGGTGGGTGTTGATAACCTTCCTCTGAAAGACTGTTTATTAAGCCTTGCAGACTGTAAATGAAAGTAATTTGCAGCCGTATGAATTAAAGAGGTTTGCCGGGACTAAGTTTGTGCTGTTTAATTTCTAAGGAAACCTAGGTCAGTACAAAAGCAACCAAAAAGAAAACATAGCTTAAATCCAAACAATGGGAGAAGATTATGAAAATGGCTCAGGCAAAGACCTCCATAATTCACATGGATCTATTTCTTGGTCTAGTCTGCCTCACATAATACGATCTTTAGATGGCAAAATGTGGGGTGGACAATGGTGTAGAATTGGTTCAACAATCACACCAAGTGCCCATAGATCAAATATGAAGGTCATGAGTGGCATATTACTGGCTTTGGGGCTGTTCAATATATTTACCAATGACCTCGGTCAGAAAATATGATTTGTCAGATTTGCAGAGAATAGGGGAGATGGGAATGGGGAGTAGCATCTTAGAGGAAAATGTGAAGATTAGAAAGAAGCTAAGCAGCACTGCAGCAGTAAGAAATGCAGGGTCCTGCATTTTGGATAGGAAAAATCAAAGACGGAAGAGACCGCAATGAGCAGTAGGATGTGACAACAGTTGCAACAGATCACACGCACAAGAAGCAGCATGTTATCATTGCAAAGAAAGCCCATAGAGTTCTTGGCTGCATCAGCAAACATATAGAGTCAATCTTAAGAAAAATCATTGTCTATCTTTATTCTCCATTGGTCAGACTAGATGGAGAAAAGTGCATCAGTTCTAAGCCCTCTATTTTTGGAAGAATATCAATAAACAGGTCTTGAAGGAAAACCTTACAAAGAAGACGCAAATAAACTGTCAGAACGCTTACAGTTTCCAACAGTGTCTTGTTGTTTTTGTTTAAAAACCTACAAAGAAGATTTGGAGACATTGAGTATGTTTAGGGTGGAGAGGAGATGCCTGCAGGGACAGATCATAGCGATCTTAAGAATCTGAAGGGCTGTCAGATAGAACATGAGCCAGAATTGTTCAGAGCTGTTCCACGAGACAAGACAAGAAAGAACTGGTTTAAATTATAAGGATTTAAATGATAAGCAGATTTCAGTCGGACATCATGGAAAAATAATCCTAATCATAGGAACAAAGGGCCTTGGGCAGTGTGGATTCTGAAGGAGTTTCAGCAGAAGTTGGATAGCCTCACAAGAATCCTGCAGTAGATTCCTCCACATGTTGAACTGGTCATTTGCAGGATCCGTAACGTTGAGTGTTAAATTCTAGCTTTCTATGGAAAATCTTAAGATTATTTAGGCCATCCCCATCTTCTGCTGCTGCTGCTGTTTTTTGTTTGTTTGTTTGTTTTGGAGAGAAATCAACACTTAACGAAGTATGTATGTCATGGCCATTCATCATTCTGTTGTTGTTAGTTGCGAAGTCGTGTCTGACCCATCGCGACCCCAAGGACAACGTTCCTCCAGGCCTTCCTGTCCTCTACCATTCTCTGGAGTCCATTTAAGCTCACGCCTACTGCTTCAGTGACTCCATCCAGCCAACTCATTCTCTGTTGCTCCCTTCTTCTTTTGCCCTCCATCGTTCCCAGCATTAAACTCTTATCCAGTGAGTCCTTCCTTCTCATTAGGTGGCCAAAGTATTTGCGTTTCCTCTTCAGGATCTGGCCTTCTACAGAACAGTCAGGGTTGATCTCCTCTAGGACTGACCAGTTGGATCGCTTTGCAGTCCAAGGGACTCACAGGAATCTTCTCCAGCACCAGAGTTCAACGGCCTCAATTCTTCGGTGCTCAGCCTTCCTTATGGTTTTTCTTATGGTCATCATTGTAGCCATTGTCTATCCACTGCAGAATGAAGGTCTCTTGTGCATGTTTCCAACCTATACAGTCTCAAGCTTTCTTTTACCAACTGGGCTCACAATACTTGCTGATGTTGTCGCTGTAACTTGTTTTAGGTCTCTTTCATGGACGCTTTTGATCGAGGGGGATCCGTTCTACAACTCCCTTGATCCACCTGCCATCAGTTCTTCTTGCTATGCGACCAGCTCATTTCCATTTCGATTCTTTTACTCTTTTGATGATATCGTATACTTTCCTTTGTTCTCTAATCCATGTGCAGGTCTTTCTATCTTGTCTTGTAATGCCAAGCATGTATCTTCCCATGGTCACTCTTTGTGCCACTCTTAGCTTTTGTATCGATTGTGAGGCTAGTGTCCGGGTTTTGCTGGCATACATTAGAACAGGTAGCACACACTGATCCAAAACTTTTCTCTTCAGGCATAGGGGGAAGTTGTTCTTGAAAATTATGCTTAGCTTGCCGAATGTCTGTCAACCACATTAAACACACCATTCAATTTCATTTATTGTATTACCTTCCATTGAGATCCATTGGCCAAGGTATATGTAATGGTCTACTATATCTAGTTCTTCTCTTTAAAAAGGTTAAGGTTCCCCTCGCACATATGTGCTAGTCATTCCTGACTCTAGGGGGCAGTGCTCATCTCCATTTCAAAGCCAAAGAGCCAGCGCTGTCCAAAGACCTCTCCGTGGTCATGTGGTCAGCATGACTCAACGCCAAAGGCGCACAGAACGCTGTTACCTTCCCACCAAAGGTGGTCCCTATTTTTCTACTTGTATTTTTTACGTGCTTTCGAACTGCGAGGTTGGCAGAAGCTGGGACAAGTAACGGGAGCTCACCCCATTATGCGGCACTAGGGATTCGAACCGCTGAACTGCCGACCTTTCAATCGACTTAGCCACTGAGCCACCGCGTCCCTATTCATGACCATTATGGAACCCTAAATAATGTGGCTTTGCAAACAAATATTCTAGAACTTGTGAACAGCAGTCAGTAAGCCTGGTAAACTTGTCCATTGATTGCATGCCCAGAGTGGCAAAATCGATTCAGTCAAATCAAGTGAAGGAACTTGTAGAAGAATAGTCCTTTTCATACTCTTCTTAACCTACTGTGGTCCCAGCCATCCATCAACCAACTGATTAAAGAGTTCCAGAGGAACCTGATCATACTGGAGGAGACAATGCTCTCTTCCATAATATGACAGTGTGGGTAGAGTAGGGGAATAGGATTTAAATGTGTAGGGTTAATTCTGGGAAAATAGGTCCCAGTTCATTCTCATCCATGGAAACTCAAAGAGGAACGTCATCCTTTGTGATCCTGCCCATCCTAACTCAACCTTTATTTTTTATGTCTTGGGTTGCTGGGAATTATAGTTCACCAACTTCTAGGGATCTTAACAGCCAGGTTGCTTTTTGGTTTCCCAAAGAGATCCTGTTGTACCAGTGTTAGAAGTTTTGCACTGGCTGCCAGTTTATTTTTGGGTAAAATGCCAGTAGCTGTTAACTATAAACTCCAATATAGCCTTGCTCCAAGTATTTAAGAAATTGTTCCTCCCACAACCCATTTCTGTTCATTGAAATTGTCTGACAAGTTTTTCAGCAGTTGCTATAAGAAATTTACAGCAACAATCAAAAATCCCATATAGTTGATAAATTAAAATCTATTCATCAGATCAACTCAAACCTTTATTACAGTCTTTAGGTCAGAGAGTACAACAATAAAATGCATAAACCTGTAATTATTAGTAGTTAAACTTTAAAAGAAAGATATAAAAATGCAATAAAATTACATAAAATACTTTATTATGATTATTATAATTATTATAATAATACAGATAACAGTTGTAATCACAAAAAAAATCTATTTAAAAACGTACCTTTTAAAATAGTTTTTAGTAGTTGGTTTTAATACTTTTTAATTGTTTCTCTAAATTGTTTTCAATATCTCAGTTTTTAGTTTTAATTTTAAGTTTTATTGTCAATTGCCAAAAGGCTGTAAACTTGGTGACGTAATTTTAATAAACTCAAGATTTAAGCACACATAGCTGAATGTTAAAATGATGACGCATCATTTTAACATTTTCTATGATATTTTGCTTTCATTCACGGTAAAGCTGCTAATCCAGGGGTGTCAAACTGGTGGCCCGCAGGCCAGATGCGTCATGTGTTCCCCCACCGGCCCGATTTAGCGAAGGGTGGGAAAGTCCCGATACATCACATGACGACGTGGGTTTGACACCCCTGTGCTAATCTAACTATCAAATCTTAGAGGTTTTTGTGTGGTAAGGAAATTATTTGAGGACTGATTGCACTTTTGATTCCATGTGTAAATTAAATTAGGGGATGTGTTGATTTATATGCTTAGTAAATTCAAGATAGAAGAGCTTACACTACAAGGTCAGTTACATAAGCAAACATAAATGTTAAGTGACTTTGAGTCCAGGAAAGCTATTCATACATAAGCTTAGCTGAATCTCTGTGCTGTATTATTATTCATGGTAGCCAAATAAATGTCAATAATAAAAGAGAATTAAAGATTTTCATTTCCCAGAGGTAATTCTTCTAAGACTGCTTGATCTTTCATTTCATTTATAATTCATTTCTGTATCAGGATACAGCTATTCACCAGGCAGTGTATGACATGAAGTCGTTTAATAATGATTAAGAATGTAAAAATGTATGGCCCATGGGTAGTTGTCAGAAGACGTACCCGAGTATTATTGTTTTTGCCATGTTCTTATAGATCCTTCCACTCTGGAATATCAAGCATCCTTCTCTTCACACATCATTTATTATAAAATATTTAATGAAAATGAGATGTATGTGTCTTAATTTGCCATGTAGTACAATGACTGGAATTTCTTACAGAAGCTCAGTGGCCTAGGTTGGGAGAAACGCTTGCCTGCTGAAAGACAATCCATAAAATTGGATTCTTCCATATGCCGAGGGCAGAGGTGAAATCCAGCAGGTTCTGACAGGTTCTGGAGAACCAATAGCGGAAATTTTGAGTAGTTTGGAGAACCGGCAAATACCACCACTGGCTGGTCCCAAAGTGGGGTGAGAATGGAGATTTTGCAATATCCTTCCCCCAGGAGTGGGGAGGGAATGGGGATTTTGCAGTATCCTTCCCCTGGCATGCCCACCAAGCCATACCACGCCTATCAAGCCACACCCACAGAACCAGTAGTAAAATAATTTGAATTTCACCACTGGCCGAGGGTTCAGAAACTGCCATGGGAGCCATGTGGACACCAAAGTCAAGAGTTCTTCCTGGACTTGATGGCCAGGAGTTTCTGAGATGGTAAGTGAGAAAAGGGGACCCAAGTCCCATCACAGAAGAGGTGGACAGAGTCATCCTTCAAAGTTTCCTGCAGTGGTGCAGGAGAAGCTGCTAGTATTACTGCCTTTAGAGGTCAGAGAAAGGATACATCCTGAATGTGGAGGCCTGGAAGAAGCTGCTAAGTGTTAAAGAGACCAAGCTGAGTCATGGCCTATGGAACAGGATTGCCTGTTGGGTTGCCTCAGAGCGAAACGGATAAAGATGAGGGAAGGCAGTATGAAACTGTGCAAGCAAGCCATGGTTGGTCAAACCAAATCAATCTAGATTACTTTTCAGGTTCTTAAGCATCATTAACCACGGCGCACCCTTGCAGGGGCATCTGTACAGGGGTCAAAAAAGTTAAAATCAGCCATGAACTGAACAGTTGAAGTTATGTCATGTTTTGTGTTACATGTGTGATGGGGACGGAACTTTGATTATGTGATCACAGCCACCATCTTGTCTTTTATCACACAAACACACACACACCCTTTCCTAAACATTATTGCCCTTTTTTATAATGTTTTAAACCAGCGGACAAAGAGCAGAAAATGAGACTAGCAAGGAGCAAAGCCAACCTTACGTGCTATTAACATTTTACAGTTCCCTCTGACATATTTCATCATCTTACCCTATCCCAGGGGTCAGCCACCTGTGGCTCTGGAGCCACATGTGGCTCTTTCATCCCTCTGCTGTGGCTCCCTGTTGCTGGTCGGCTCCACAATTCATAGGGCTTTCGGTTAGGAGAGGTAGAGGAAAAAGGACGCCATGCTAGGAAGAGACTCTATGGTAGGGGAAGTGGACTTCCGGTCAGCAGAGGAAAAAGGATGCCGCACTAGGAGGAGATTATGGTGGGGGAACCGGACTTCCGGTCGGCTCCAGAATTGAATGGGGGGCTTCCATTTAGGATCTTAGTGGCTCTTTGAGTGTTTAAGGTTGCCGACCCCTGCCCTATCCTATTAAAGATTAGAATTCAGGGACAATTTGAGGGGGGTCTCAAAACTTTTAAAGGCACTTGCAGCTTCTGGCAATGTTGGCCATTTCTGGATGTAGACCTTGTGTCAAGCCATTAAATTGATTCCTTAGTCTATTTCTTCCATGCAAATATTTAATAAGATTTGAAAAATAAAAATTTAATAGTCTGAGGTATTTTGCAGTATTGTTTGGCCTTGAGATGCGTGATTATTATGATTTGGCCATGATTAAGCAGACCACCCCACACTATGAAGGCTTAGTGTAAAATAATTGTGTAGTTTCAAATGATTGTCTCACACATACATTCAGGAAGAGAGCTATTTACTGTCTTGGATTTAATCCATGGGAATCAGTAGTCATCCTATTAAGCAAAGTGTCTCTTCGCTCAAGTCCTCATGAATTTTAAAAATTCAGTTAGCATTTATCATAACAGATTTAGCATGTTCATTTGTGATAGCAAACTGACAGAGTCTTATGGCTCCTAAAAATTAAAATATGTATTGAGCATACGATGTCATGAATGAATCATCAGATGCTTTAGGTAGGTAGGTAGGTAGGTAGGTAGGTAGGTAGGTAGGTAGGTAGGTAGGTAGGTAGGTAGGTAGGTAGATAGATAGATAGATAGATAGATAGATAGATAGATAGATAGATAGATAGATAGATAGATAGATAGATAGATAGATAGGCATTTTAATTTATCTTTGATATACAGTGGGCAATGAAGGCAGATATCCATGTATCTTGAATATATTTCATTCTTTATTGATTTTAATTGCTATCTTATACTCTTCAGAAGCTCAGGATAATGCTTATTTACTTATTTATTTAATTCTACTTATGTGGATGGATGCCCATCTTACAATAGCAACTCTAGGTGGCTAAAATAAGAGTTAAAAACTCACAATGCAAAACAACAGTAATTTGAAAATACTAATACGGTAATAAGGGGACCTGGCCATCCCTGTTTCTCCAGTCTTATTCCAGCATTCCACCTATTACATCACATTGGCTCTTGTTGTGTATGACATTATTTGCTCCTAAACAATGGTGTAGAGCAGGGGGTGTCCAACCTTGGCAACTTTAAGACATGTTGGCTGGGGAATTCTGGGAGTTGAAGTCCACAAATCTTAAAAGTTGCCAAGGGTGGTGGACATCCCTGGTGTATAGAGTGAGGAAGATGGCCCTGATAGAGATCCACAGGCTCCATTGTTTAAGTCAAAGGGGGCTAAAGTATTTTTTAAGTCTGGAGCATCCAGATAACACTCAGAAGCAGTTCAGGCAGCTCCCTGACTCACTGGAGTTCTTTTCTTCCTCTTCTTTTTTCTGTATTGCAATAAATTATTTTTATATCAGACTAATCTTGCTGAGCTGATTTTTCTTTTCTCCTCTCTTTTTTGGGATCAATTTTGTACAATAATCTGAGAAATAACTGATTTAAAGCCTTAAATTCCATGGCTGTAAACAGTCCCTTTTCTCTGTGTTCCAGATAGAAATACAAGTCGGGTATCTCTATCACATAGGTTATAAACAGAACACAGTCCATTTTCCTACAATCGTTTAGATCAGGGGTGTCAAACTCGATTTCATTGTGGGCCACATCAGTGTTGTGTATGACCGGGGACTGGGGTGGGCGTGGCCAGCTCAACATCACTGGTGTTGGGGGCGCCTGTGGCAGCCTGAGTGCTCTGCCAGCAAAAATGGGCTCCCAAGCTCCGTTTTGGCTGCGATTGCCTCCTGCAACCCTCTGCCAGCAAAAACGGAGCTGGGGAGGGCCGCCCGAGCTCAGTTTTCGCTGGCAGAGGCACCATGGGCC